>NC_073302.1:334346902-334708148 GCF_027595985.1 Sorex araneus | reverse complement strand
AATGGCATGAGGAAAACTGGATATTCAATTCATGATTATCAATCAGATCATTTTAAAATATTAACAGTAAGACAACGTTTCTACTTCAAAGTTCACAGACAAAACTAAACTGAACTCAAAATTCTCAGAGGAAAATACTGCTAATTTTCAATGCAATTTAAATAAAAAATTTAGGTGAGTCACTAACTGCAACACATTTACAACAAATAAACATGTATTTAATATATTCAATGTTCAGTTTAATAGTCTCATTCTAAAAGCAGCATTATAGCAACTTAAAGTAACTCAGTTCTCCACAGAATTTAGAAACCTGAAATACCTTTACAGCTAAGACACCAAACCAAAGCAAAAACTAGCTACTAAACAAAAATTCTTCTCTCCCTGAATACCTACTTAAGGGTCAAAATTTACTCTTAAGACATACTTTTTTTTTTTAATTTTTGAGTCACCCCTGACAATACTCAGGGGTTTACTCCTGGTTCTGCACTCAGAAATTACTCCTGACGATGCTCAGGGGACCATATGGGATGCCACAGATCGAATCCAGATCAGCCAGCCCCATACCTGCTGTACTATCAACTCCAGCCCTATAGAAGACATACTTTCAATTGCACAAAATAACTGTATAAAACACAAAGCACAGTAAGGAATGCATGCTAAATAGAACTACCAACTGCGAACAACTTTACCAATAAAGTATGACATAGTCGTGATCATATGTAGGTCATAAATAGTAACATTTAGGACATCATTTGCAAAAGATACACATAGAAAGGTAGACTACTAAAAGTACAAACAAGAAAGCTAAGTTTGCTCTGTCAATACTATAAGGAGAGAAAAATCCCATTCCTGTCTAATGATAATCTGTGAGAAAAAAGAAAAAGAAAGGTGAAAGGTTCTTAGAATCACCTTGCTTACTTTCAGTTCAGGTCTCCAAAACTTGGCAAGTTCATCAACTTCTAGCAGGATTGTAGTATAAGAATTGTTATGTAACAGTTAAAATTGTAAACTTTTAAAATTCTGATCTAAATGTGCTCTTTTGGTAGATGAATTTTACACTCTGAACCTCAAACATCAAGTATTTTCAGTGTATCAGAACAATTAGCATCCATTCGGTTCTCATCAAAAAAAAAAAAAACCACAAAACAAGAGGTGTTGATTCCACAAAAATCCTCAAACAAGGAATTGAATTTTTATAACCCTTAAGCAACTCCCTAAGAAATCTGAATCACTAGTGGCCTATATAAACACTGCTGCATGTATCTTTCTTACCTTATCCTTTTCATGTGGAAGCAATGACACTGGAGGTAAAGAGGAAAGAGATTCACAACTCTCTTTCCCATCCACATTGGTTGCTTTAGTGTTGAGCCGATAAAGAGGTCCATCTTTGAGGAGTCGACCATGGCCAACTGCACGTTTAATAGCCAATCGTAACTGCTGGTGAAAGCCAGAGGCAGCACTGCCTCCAAATAATGCAGAGACATCCTTCTGACCTTTCAAATAACGTTCAATGCTTTTTAGCGTTGAGCCACCAGACTCTGCCAAGCCCTCAATTGCCCGCTTGATCAGTTTATTCCAATCTACATTTTGCTTGTTATCCAATTTTCCATGGTTTCGAGGTTTCGGAAGTGCGATTCGCCCAGGATTATCAGGATCTTTATAGGAATTGAGTCCTTTATTTGAAACTTTTAATATTGTTCCATCTTTAACACTCAACTCCAATTGTTCTAAAACAGTTTTACGATCCAAACCATGGGATGAAGACACTGCATTGCATATCCTTTCTTCTGAAGGACGCTGTTTCTGTTTCTTCACTTTTTTGATGGCCTCCAAAATCCACTCCGTATACAGGGGGTTAGCGAGTTTTACCATGGTGAAGAATTCTGTATATCCATAGAGTCGTTATCCCTTATCCTGATGCTGAGTAAGTTTTACACCATGGAAAACAACATTCCCGAAGGCAGAGAACCAGTTAACCATAGCATACAAGTTTTCTGGTCTGAGTCCTTCCTCCCTTACAAAACAGAAAGCCTCCCCACTTTTTCCTTAAAAATTTTAACAACCTGTCATCTTAATGTCTTCAAACTTTGCAACAAATTTCTCAACAGCACCGCACGCACATGGGTATCTTCATAAAGTTGGAAGAACTCAAGAACATCTCATTCCCAGCAGAAAAAAAATGCATCCTATGCCTGAAAAAGAATTGAAATGAAGTCAGTTTTCTATCAATGCCCATTTTGTAAATAAGCCACAGAAAAAAATAACAAAAGAAACATTTAAATTACTATTTAAAACAGTCAAGTAGCAAATGCTTAAACACCTATGGAAATTCCAAGGTCTCTCTCAAAATTCCAAAATGGTCATGTACATAAACCACTGAATGAGATAATATGATAAATGACAACAATCAATCAAAGGGATGCTTACTGTTCTGTACCCACAATCTCCTCACCAGTCTAGGAACTGAAACTCTTCCTTGATGTTTTTCCCCAGAAACTATCCAAGACTTCAGCAAGTAGCTGAAGTAGCTGAAGAAATCTCACAGTGAAAGTAAGAGAGCATCTTTCATCTTTCAAAATTCCAGACAGAAAACCACTGTGAGAATTTCAAGCATGTCACTTAGTAAATGAAACAACAACTATAACTTACACCAACCAAATTCATATTTTAAGCACAATATTAAATATTCTAAATGGAAACCAAAACATGAGAAACAGTTCAGTGTAAAAAGTGTTTAAAAGGGTTTCAAAATAAAGCGATTTTACGAGAGAATTTAAATTAGATGCTGGTAGCTTAAGTCAAACTAAAAAAGTAATACCCGTTATACTGTAGGGAATAACAACTGTCAAAATGTTCATAAGCAGTTTATGGAGAAATAAGAAAGGCCCTGAACCACTAAGTTTAAATGCAAAACAACATTCTAAAAGTCCAGTGCAGGGGGAAAAGAGGGTGCACTGCCTGTTTGCTGGTCTAAAGAGACCTTCTGGTAAATATTGGAGATAGCCATCCTGAAATAAACACTGATGGGTAAACACAAATATATTGCCTCTCCGAAATCAGAGCCCGCTTTAAGATGCCTGCTTCTTAAAGACAAAAGAACCTGCAGGTACAAATCTTTTTTTTAAGTACCAAAACAACTCAAGCTACATGTGAATAACCCCTTCGCTTCAAAAAAAGAAAAAAATCAGTGCAAACGCTCTTCAGAACTACTTATCCCGGCGAGCACTCACGACATAAACAATGACACCAGACCGGCCCCCGCGGCAATTAAGAGTGAGGTGAAACCAAAGACTAGAGATCTTGGAAACGCGACGGCTCCGTAGTGGCCCGGCCAGGGAGGCAAAGCTGAATGAAGCGGGCACGCCAGCCTGGGCCGAGATCTCTTGATTCCGCTGACCGAAAAGCAGCGCCCGGCGAGCGCCGTGCCCCTAGCCAGGGAGCGTCTGCGGCGCCCGCGGCCGCGCGACCCCCAGCCGGCGGGGCCGAGGGGGCGGCGGTGTTCCGGGCCGGCTCCGTCCCCGCCGCCCGGCCCGCGGCGCGAGAAACTTTCCCAACTCGCCGCGGCCCCGCCCCGCGGCCGCTCGCGGCTCCCACCGGGCACCGGCGCCCGCAACTAAGTTAACAATGAGGCGGCGGGCACGGCGCGCGGCGCGGGCGACCCCGCGTCCAGGCGCCTGACAGGTCGGCGCCGGCTGACAGGCGCGGGGCTGACAGCGCGGCCGCCTCAGCACGTGCGGCCCGGGGGCGCCGCCGCTGCCGCCCGCCCGGCGCCGGGCACAGGTGCGGCGGCCGGGCGCCCCGACGGGCAGCGCTCGCGTCCGGCCCGCGAGGGCCCGCGGCCTGGCGCCCGCGCCCTGCCGGCTCCGGGCGGGCGGCGGCGGCGTGCGCGGGGCGGCGGGCGCGGGGCGGCGGGCGGCGGCGGGCGCGCGCGAGGGGGCGGCCGCGGCGCCCCGGCCCGAGGCCTGGCGCAGAGCGGCGGGAGGCGGCGCAGGCCGCGGTGGGGCCTGCAGGGGCCCGGCGAGCCCGCGGGGCGGCGGCGCGGGGCCCGCGGCGGCGCGGCGGCGGGCTCCACGGGCGCGGGCGGCCGCTGGGGGCCCCCTGCCTACTTACCGGCGGGGCCGAGCGGCGGGGTCCCGGGGCCCCGGGCCGGACCGCGGAGATGCCCCAAACTGACACGGCCGCCATCTTGGAGACAGTGAGCGCCGGCCGGGGGGGAGGGGCGGCCGGGCGGCGGAACAGCCGCGGGGGGAGGGGCGGCGCGCCCGGGAACGGCGGCCCGCGGGAGGGGCCGGGAAGAGCCGCGGAGGCGGCCCCGGGGCGCAAGGGCCGGGGAGCCCGCGGGGGGTGGCCGCGAGCGGGAAGAGCCGGGCCGCACCGCGCAGGGCCGGAGGGCGGGGCGGGGCCCGCGGGAAGAGCCGGCGGGCGGGTCACGTGGGGCCCCTACAAAAGGCCTCGGCGAGCGGGAGGAGCGTCGCTTCCGTGGGGCCTTTCTGTGGCGGCGCCCGCGAGAGAGAGGCGACAGGCGTGGAGACCCGAGACCAGCGCGACCTGAGCGCGGTGGCCGAGTGCACGGGGCCCTCCGCGCGCACCGCCACCCGGCACGTTTCCTACCGTGGGGGAGTAGGTGTGGCGACCGGCACGCCGTGTGGAACACCATCACCTCAGTGGTCTAGCGGCCACCCGGCACGGCTCCTACGGGGGCGAGGGGGGCGGGGGCAGGGGGCTGTAGGTGTGATGACCGAAGGCGAAGTGGGGACACCATCACCTCAGTGGTCTCACGGCCGCCGGGCACATCTCCTACCCTGGGGGGTGTAGGTGTGACCACCCGGGACGCCCGTGTGGAACACCATCACCTCAGTGGCCTCATGGCCACCACAGCTGAGAGTCGCTGGCCGTCACTAGACCCATTACCACAGAAACGTCGCAGTGTGACTTATACAAGGTCACACAGCTGGTGTGAAGCATGAATCTGAGTGTGGTGCCTGGATCTGGCGTTTCTTCCCATCCTATGCAAAGTGCTCTCATCCGGATTTATGCTTGCACCGTGAACCTGAGCTTTGCACAGCCTGTTAGTCCTCTGCATGCATGTGTCTTTATCCTGTCTCTCTTCCTGCCTAAATTTTTTGAGTCATTCTCTGGTGCCTCCCCTCATTCACTGGACCGGCAATAGATGACAAAACAAACTGAATGCTTAATTATTTGGGTTAAAAGTGTTTTCCCAATACCAGACTTAACCTTTCGAAGGCCATCCCATCACGAACTCTACTTTTTGTATTCCTTTTCTGAACTTTTGTTGTATTGACCATTGACCACTTGTTCTGTTCATTTAGCACTTGAATGGTGCTAAACACGTTTTGTAAATATATTCCCAGATAAATGCTCTTTGCATAGTTTTGGCATAGTGTTGTACTAAATGCAAAAGAATGTTGCTAGTAAATATGCATCTTAAGCCACTATGAAATGGAAATTCCATTTACCTTGTCTATAATAATTGCGTATATCTGTATCTCTTAGCCTTGTTCTATACCAAGAGTGCCTAGACCACTCAATAACACTAAAACATATTTTCACATGATGGTACAGCCAACTCAGTAACCTGGTAATGTTATCAAAACAAGTGCGTTGTGATGAGATTTATTCAACTACCTATCACCATCAGCTTCCAAGACCCATTACCAAATTAAGAAAGTAATTTGGCGATACAAAATAATCTATTAGGAAGGAATTTTTTTCCATCCTGGATGAAGCAGGTGTTTAGTGACTTTTCATATTGTACAAACACTAAGAAAAAAGGGGGATCATTCTCTTTCAGAAGAAAAGGGTGTTTTTTTGTTTGTTTTGTTTTTTTACTTCCCAAAGAGCACAGGTTGAAAAAGTAGTCTTCCTCAGACCAGGGTGTGGCCTTTAAAAAGAATTAACAGAAAGATGAGTTGTGTTTACTTTTGGATAATTTGCAAGAAAACTAGTTATAGCCATGGGGGGGAGATCAAAGGGTAAGTACAAAGTGGCAAGAATTTAAAACAATTTGCAACAAAGCACAGTTTAGCTTTTCAAGCAGTTTCCATAGAAAGTTTTCGCTTTACATTTGCATAACTTAATGGCATCCTCAGGAGGTCTTCTCAAAGTAAAAGATTGGCTACAAAGACTTTAAAGGTCCTTATCTTTTGCATGTTAAAAGACTATCTACAGCACTTTTGAACTAGCATTTCTTGGTTCAATCTTTCCTTAGTTCTAACAGAATTCGGCTTTGCAGAGTTGGCAGCTAACAGTTACTTTCCCTTTCCTCTTTGCCCTAGGAATTCCTTCCATTTCAGTTATACTAACTGTTAACTACAGTTAACAGAGTCCCAGCCAAGCCTGAAACTAGAAAACTGCTCTATTATGGTTTTGATAGGAAATATTTCTAATCTATTTATACTTAATATAATTACTGCTGTATTTATATTATAATAATTTGAATTTTGTACTTTCCATCTTACTATTGATTTGTTATCTACTTTATGCCCCTTATTTTTCATACTCTCTTCTTTCTTGCCTTCTTTTGAACTAAAATATGTTATTCATTCTATTAACTTAAAAATTACAAGCTTTCATTTGGTGGGGGACACACACAAGTGATCAGGGGCTATTTGGGGTGGTGAGGAGGGGGCTCTTAGTACTTGAGGGTTGCTCCATATGGTGCTCAAGATCAAATCTGAAGTTCCAGGATGGAGAGACAGTACAGGGTTCAGGTGCTTGCCTTGCATTCTATCCCTGACACCAAGATGTGAACCAAAAATAAAAGAGAGAAATCAGACCTGGTATAGTCCCATGCAAAGTGCAAAGCAGGCACTTCCATAGACTGAACTACTATATCCCAGCCCCTTCTTTGGACCTTTTATTCTTTTAAAAGTTTTAGAAATTATGACTGAGTTTCCAGAGAGAAAGGTATGGGCGCTGGACTCAAGCAGTTCAGTGGTGGAGAGCTGCCTCCCCAGGCAGACAAATGGACGAAGGTCCAGAGAATGGAGAAGCAGGGCCCCAGGCTGGTTGGTACTCAGTTTATTTCTCTCTCCTCCCCAGTATAGTCCAGTCTTTCCCCTTACAGCACAATCATAGTCATAGTTTTGGTAGTAGTCCCAGTCATCATAATTCCATCATCCTAGTCTCTGAAGACTTCAGAGTCCTCTACTTTGTTATCTCCCCTCTTTCCCCTTATAGCATAGTTATATAGAAATCATGAAGGGTGAGGAACATTGTCATAACAACAAACAGATGTAAAGCCAGTCCTTCAGGGGAAGTTTTAGGAGGTTAACTCAAAATCTCATTTGAGTGTTCAGCATTCTGATTACTAGTTGATCTGATCAGGGGTGAGATTCCGTCTAGGGTGTATTGCTTTCTTCTTTCTTCAGCTATTAATCCATCTAAACAATCATAGTAAATTTACTCCTTATAATATTTCTAGTCATTTTGTATGAACACAATAAGAGACATAGTAAGCTTAAAGTTTGGCTCTTCCTGGAGACATCTTGTTATATATTGCAGACAGACCAGTCCTCAGGCCAGGTTACTCTTTCCTAACCCCAGTAGGGTCCTTATTCTGTTACTTCTTTTTGGGTCATAACAGAGTTTGTCCCATGACCATGCTCTTAACGTATTATACTTATGGTGCTTAGCTTGTTCCCTTTCAATGCCAATGCCAGAGTAGCTTACCACTTGCCATGGATCCAGTCAGTCCCTTAATCAGGAACTTCCATTGGAAAGTGCTAGGAACTAAGGGCAACTGAGGCTTAAGTCAAGTAAATATGATGGATACCCAGGAGTAAATATTATCTGGTGTCAATTAACTCCCATCTTACAAAGCATTCATCAACTGTCTTCCTCTGTCTATACAAAAAGGACATTGCTAAACCATGCAAGTGACATAAAGAGAAAAGCAATATAGGATTATGAGTGCTTGATGGAATTGAGTGTGCCTCAGGGGCACTGCTGTGGGAGTAACTCAAGAAACCCAAGCTCCCTGTGACAGGAGCAAGGACAACTCAATGTAATCCAACAATGACATGCCTGTTTTACTTACAAAACTAATATAAATAATTTACCACTTCTCCAGAATGTTAACATTTTAGTACATTTTACCTCCCCTCTAGCATATATTGTCAAGGATTTTAACTGCTCAGATATTTATTTGGGGTGAGGGGTGGACCCTACCCAGCAATGCTCAACTTTTGGCTCTGTACTCAAGGCCTATTTCTTGCATGTTCAAGGGACCATATGTGGTGCCAGGAATCAAACCAGGATTGGCTTCATGCAAGGCAAGTACTTTAAGTATATTATCTCTCCAACTCTTGGGCATGTATATTCTAAGTCATTCAGATTGGACAGTCATTGTTCTGTGCAGCTGATTCTTGTTATATTTATTTCGTATGTTGCTTCTCATTCCAATATGTGTTTATGTACTTCTGTATGAATTTTTTTCCTTTTATTTGAATAATTCCTTTATTCATAGCAGATCTTATAGTGGTAAGTTCTCTTTATCTTTTTTTTAATTTTATTCTTTTATTGAATCACCATATGGAAAGTTACAAAGCTTTCAGGTATAAGTCCCAGTTATACAATGCTCGAACACCCATCCCTTCACCAGTGCACATATTCTACCACCAAAATTCAGAGTATACCTCCCTTCACACCCCCACCTCCCCAGCCCCCCACCCCGCCTGTGTAACTGATAAATTTCACTTTACTTTCACTTTACTTTGATTACATTCAATATTTCAACAAGAAAAACTCACTATTATTATTTGGAGTTTCTCCCCCCTAAAGTCGGACCTGCTGAAAAGGAAGCATTTGATAATTTGTTTTCCATTGCTGAGAATGAAGAGATATGAGGTCAAGCGGCCACACTAGCAGCCGCACGGTTTTGGATTTCTGTATTTTAGTATTTTAGTAACTAAATTCAGAGAAGTATCTGCCAGAAATTGCATCATTGCAAGCTTGTACCTCTCAGCTACTTTATATTCCACATATGAATGCAACCTTTCTATGTCTGTCTCTTTCTTTCTGACTCATTTCACTCAACATGACACTCTCCATGTTGCTCCTCTTATATGCAAATTTCATGACTTCATGTTTTCTGACAGCTACATAGTATTCCATTGTGTAGATGTACCAGAGTTTCTTTAACCAGTCATCTGTTTTTGGGCACTCTGGTCTCTTTATCTTTTGTTTTCTTCAAATTTTATTTCATACTTCTCGTTTTTGTTGGGTACAGCTTAATTCTATCATAAGGTTTTTTAAAGTGCTTTATTTAAACACTTTAAGGATGACTTCACTGTTGTCTGTTTTCCATTATTCTTTTAAAAGTCAACATATTTTTCCTCTATCTCCTTTTAGTTTTTGTTTTGATTTGGTTTTCAACATTTTTCCTGTGGTGTGTCTAGATACAGTTACCTTTGTATTCATCCCACTTGGGTTCACGAGTAGGCAGAGTGCTACTTATGGGGTCTCTGAACCTTTTATCAGTTTTAGAAAACTTCAGTCACTATCTCTTCTTATCTTTCTTGCCCTTTTAAGACACTAATTATACATTCATCATAATTTGTTTTTCATCTATATTTTCCAATATGTTTTTCACCTTTTTCTTTGCATATAAGTCTGTATCTTTTATAGGTTTGTGTGTGTATGTGTACATGCATACATGAATGCATGCATATGTAGACAGGAGTACTGGGGATCAAACCCAGAGCCTCACACCTCAGGCAAGTGCTCTACCACTGAGCCACATTCCCAGTCATGAGTCTGTGTATTTTCTATCCATCCATCTAAATCTTCTCATAAACCTCACTTGGGCTGGAATGATAGCACAGCGGGGAGGGCGTTTGCCTTGCACGTGGCTGACCCGGGTTTGATTCCTCCACCCCTCTTGAAGAGCCCAGCAAGCTACCGAGAGTATCCCGCCTGCACAGCAGAGCCTGGCAAGCTACCCAAAGCGTATTCGAGATGCCAAAAACAGTAACAACAAGTCTCACAATGGAGATGTTACTGGTGCCCTCTCCAGCAAATCAATGAGCAACAGGATGACAGTGATACAGTGATAAAGTTCTTCGTGTGCTCATTGTACTTTCTTTTGCTTTGGTTTGGTTTGAGGGCCACATTCTGTAGTGCTTTTGGGGATACTCTGGCTCATTTCCTAGGGGCTACAGCCTGTGGTGCTCTAGGGACCATATGGTTTGGGAAATGTAGCTCAGGTCTTCTGCACATGGAGCACTCTAGGAAGAGCTCAAAGCATTCTAGTCTTTTTTTTTTTAAGAAATTTTTTTTATGTAGGAGAACTGCTATTTGTTTAGTCACTGATTAAGCTGATTGAATTGGGCATGAACTCCATATTACTTTTTTTTAATTAGAATCACCATGAGATACAGTTACAAAGCTTTCATGTTTGAGATTCAGCCGTACAGTGACTGAACACCCATCCCTCCACCAGTGTACACTTTCCACCACCAGTATATCCCACCCTCATCACCCCCCCCCCACAATCCCAGTCCTCACCGTGCCGCCATAGCAGGCAATTTCCCCAATACTCTTTCTCCACTTTGGGGCATTATGTTTTGCTCGAATTTTCCCTCTACCATTCAAGTCTGCCTGCCAGGGGCAGATGCTAGATCATTTCTTGTCCATTGCTTATTTTTTTAAATTCTTTTATTAATTCACCATGTGGAAAGTTACAAAGCGTTCAGGTTAAAGTCTCAGTTATACAATGCTCAAACACCCATCCCTTCACCAGTGCACATATTCCACCACCAAGCCATTGCTTATTTTGAATATCATATGTACCATAGCCGCATGCTTCTGAGATCCTATATTGTAAATGGTTATATTCCAGAGACATTTCTGTAGGGCACTAATCCATTTTGAGATTCAATTGGGCATCTCTGGACCAGGGCTATGGTGCTGTAAGATGGTGCCCAGAGTCACATTGTGGGCATGACATCCAGGCTAATGAGCGGGCAGGGAGCTGAGGAGGGACAGCCCAGTGCCTCTGCCACCATGCAGCATAGAGATTTAATCCTGGAACCTGCATACCTGGGCTTTGCTTGTGGAAGCTCTTGGTCGCTGGGATTCCATCTGGAGTAGGTGGGGAGAGTGCACCTGCTCCATCTGGGATGCCCCATGAAATTGGCTCAGTATGGGGACCGGAGAGATTTCTGTCTCTATGGTGTATTCCTGGACTCACTGCTGTGTCTCTGGATTTTGATCTCTTTTGAGATTTGTTTGTGGGTCTCTGAAGCAAGGCCAGTAATAGAGTCTACAAGGTGGCACTGGAGTTGGTTTGTGGGGGTGTCTGCCAGTACGTTCATGTATATTGGGAAGTACAGGGAGGTAACCCACCCCAACTCCGTGAAAACCTGGAGATTCCAGGCACAAAACCCTTATACCCAAATTTTCAACAGATTATATCTTGGTGAGGTCTGTCCTGAGACGGTGGAGTCAGGCCAGGGGTATGGCGGCGATTTTGGATTATGGAAGAAAACGGCTGCTGGGGGCTCTGCTTGGGCAGGCACAAGCCAACCTGCCCCCCTCTAATTTACCCCAGTCTGTTCAGCCATGCCTGGGCCAGAGATTAACTGTGGGTTTTTTTTTTATCTCTTTTGAGATTTATCTATGAGTCTCTGAAATAAGGCCAAGAAATGAGCTTGTATAGCTGAGCCAGAGGTGGTTTGTGGGCATGGCTTGCACATACCTAACTTTTGGCTGTTTAATTTCTCTGTAAACTTGGACACAAGTTGTTGAAGTCCGGCCAAAGGCATTGCAGCAGTTTGGGGGTGTCAGGAAGCCTGAAGCTGATGCATTCGCCCCCCAGGTACAGGTTGACCTGTTGGCGGCACCATACCCCCATGTTTTAGTATTTTTAGCTGTCTCTCTGGCCTGTGTTATTGTATTTTTGTTTGTTTGTTTGTGTGTTTGGGGAAGAGAGTCTTACAAGCAATGCTTAGGAGTCTGAAGTGGGTGGATAGGGGGCAGGTGGGATTATGTTGATTCTTTGTCAACCAGTCTAATGCAAGGGCCAAAGGATGCAATGCAAACTGGGTCACCAGGCAATGCTCAGGACCATGTGGTGATAGAGATGGAACCAGCGTGGACTGCATGCAGGTAAGCACTTTAATGCCTACATTATCTCTGTTAGCCAAGGTGGTGTACTTTTAAGTTCTGTGAGTTTTTTTTTAAGTGATTTTATTTATTTATTTATTTTGCTTTTTGGGTCACACCCACAATGCACAGGGGTTATTCCTGGCTCTGCACTCAGGAATTAACCCTGTCAGTGTTCAGGGGACAATATGGGATGCTGGGAATCGAACCCGGGTCAGCCGCATGCAAGGCAAACACCCTGCCCTCTGTGCTATCACTCCAGCCCCTTAAATGTGATTTTTAAAAGTAAAATCTAGGGCTCAGGAGATAGTGTAGCAGTAGGGCCATATACCTGGAATGTACCTGACCCAGGTTTGATTTGTGACACCACATGGTTCGCTAAGTATTGCTGGGTGCATCACTGGAGACCTCCATCACTACCTGAGTGACCTGGGTACCCTGGGCATTGGAGGGCAGGAGCAGGATCGCATCCTTGGGATCTTGTGTTGAACAGGTGTCCTGGTTGGCTAAGAATCACCTGTGGGGACTCAAGTCCTGCTGAGCACCATGTGGGTCCCCTTCATCCCCCCAAAAAAGGTAAATTCTAGTTCTTTTGGAAAAATGGATTTTCTCCACATTTCCTATATCTCTTGAACATGTCTATCTTAATGGTATTAAATTTCTCTGATAAATACATTAGCCAGATCTTCTGTGGGTCTGTAATTGTTGCATATTCTATCCATTGCATTTTAGTTGGTTTGTTATTGTTGTTGTTGTTGTTAGTTTAACTAGCTCTTAACTTGCATTGTAAATTTTAATAGAATGCCATGCATTGCTTCTGGAAGTTCTGGATAATATCTTCCTTTATAAAGGACTTAATCTATTCTTTGCAAAGCAGTTAAAATGAGGACTGAGCATCTGAGTCCATCAGCGCTAACTCAAGTTTCGGTTTTGACATAGCTTCATGCATTTATTTTTTGTTGATATTCCTATAACACAACCCTTTCAGTGTTCCGTGTCCGTCTTTGGTGTTCCCTGGTACCCTTCAATGGATATTAGAATCTTATATTGTAACACTGTAGCACTGTTGTAGCACTGTTGTCCCTTGTTCATCGATTTGCTCGAGCAGGCACCAGTAACGTCTCCATTGTGAGACTTGTTACTGTTTTTTAAAAATATTTAATTAGTGAATCACCGTGAGGTACAGTTACAAACTTATGAACTTTCGTGTTTGCATTTCAGTCATACAGTGATCATTTACCCAGTTGTTACTGTTTTTGGCATATCTAATACGTCACGGGTAGCTTGCCAGGCTCTGCTGTGTGCTCAGGATACTCTCGGTAGCTTGCCAGGCTCTCTGAGAGGGACAGAGGAATTGAACCCAGATGGCCACGTGCAAGGCAAATGCCCTACCCTCTGTGCTTTCGCTCCAGCCTAGAATCTAATATTAAGGACCATAAATCTGAGGGGGGGGGGGAAATCTGAGTAGAGGGGGGAAAACCTCTACTTCGCCTCTTAGAAATTTACTTCTTGGTTTTCTCAGCCTCCTGTTTCATGCATCTCTAGGATTTAGCAAACAATTTCAAGAAAACTGGCAGAGTAGTTAATCACTTTTCCTTCTCAATGGGAACCTACCCCCTTGTTGTTGGAGATACAAAATTCATACTGGGGTCTTTACCTCTTAGGGGCTCTTTCTTTGTTCTTTACCAAAACTCACTTCTGGCCCAGCATTTTCCTGAGGGACAAAATGTCATCCCACCCCAGTGCAGAGTTTCCCTCTAAGATTGTGTCCTAAGTCCTAGTTGCTTCAGGGTGCTCATTGATAATGTCAAACACATGTTCTATATTTTATCTGCAATCCTAATTGTTCTCAGCTGGACTGTTGCTTGCAGTAGGATCATTATAAGTTCCCCATTATACCCAGACCAGGAAGTTTTAAAAATAAAAAGGTATAGGGGCTGGAGTGATAGCACAGCGGGTAGGGCGTTTGCCTTGCACGTGGCCAACCCAGGTTTGATTCCCAGCATCCCATATGGTCCCCTGAGCACGGCCAGGGGTAATTCCTGAGTGCAGAGCCAGGAGTGACCCCTGAGCATCGCTGGGTGTGACCCAAAAAGAAAAAAAATAAAATAAAAAAAGGTACAGCCTTTCTTCTAACTAGAAGAATATACATGGTGTGTCAAGATATTAGTTTTCAACTCTACCTATGTACATGAATCAGAATACTTATAGAATTCCAGGGTTCTATACCAGACTATAGAATCAGGACCATATTTATCCTCTGCTCCTAAGCAATTAGAAAATCTGACAAAATAAATGAAACAACGGTCTTCAGATATTGGACAATACACAGTGTTGGACAGTGATCACTGGAGTAAGAGAAGTAAACGAGCCATCTAATTTCCCCAGTCTTCTACTTTGAGACAGTTTCAAGTGTACAGGAACCAAGACAGAAGCCCAGAGCTCACCAATACTGTTGAATTGAGACAAATATCAGGACTGAGGGATTCTAAGCAGCTAAAATTGTAGGACAGAGAACAAAAAGGGCAGACTACAAGTATGTAAAACTCCAGATTTCCAGAGAAGTCTGTTTTATTGCCACAGCTAGCAACGTTCAAAGCTAGTCCTGGCTCACTACTTAAAAGTTGCTTCCAGCAGTGCTTAGGTATCATGTGGTGCTAGTGACCGACCCAAATCTCCCACATGTAAAGCATTTGCATCCGCCCTTGTAATTATCTCCCTGATTCTAGGATAGTCCTCTTGATTCCATGAATGGGTATTATTTTATGTTTGAGAAGAAATAATTGGGCATGAGGGGGTGAAGGGAGAAGCATCAAAAAAGGTGGGTAATTTCCAGAACTCCAATATGTGTGGAAATGTTGTATATTTCCAGAAACTAGAACAGTGGAGTTCTTAGGAGAGTGCCATCTTAGTACTAAGGATAAATTTACCTTATACTATTTGGATAATATTTCTAAATTTAATACATACTATAAATACAGATTCAAGGGGCTCAATTAAAACTAAGAATAGTGAATAAAATTATAACCACATTAAGCTACATTATAGTAAAAATTCTGAAAATGAGAAAAAATGTAATATAGTCTCTGGGGTGGGGGGAAGACACATTACATATAAAAATTACATTAGACTTCTTGAGGGATTTTTTGTTTGTTTTGTTTTGGAACTATACCCTGCACTGCTCAGGGGCTACTCTTTTTTTTTTTTTTTTTGCTTTTTGGGTCACACCCGGAATGCTCAGGGGTTACTCCTAATTCAGGAATCAGTCCTGGCAGTGCTCGGGGACTATAAGGGATGCTGAGAATTGAACCCGGGTTGGCCCAATGCAAGGCAAACACCCTACCCTCTGTGCTATCGCTCCAGCCCCTCAAAGGCTACTCTTGGCTCTGTGTTCTGAACTTGTTCCTGGCACTACTCCAAGAACCATGCAGTACCTGAGATTGAGCTCAACTCTCTTGCATGCAAAATATATTCTTAGCCCATTAAGCTATATCTCTGGCTCCAGACTTATAAACTATAGAGTGAAGAAAAACTGAAAAAATATCTTTCCCGGAAAAAATATGGAGGTGGGGGCATTTATAGGTGGATGGTGGAACTATATCTGATGGTGTTCATGTGCTAATCCTATCTCTGTGCTCAGAGCTCATTCCTGTTGGTGCTCAGGGAACCATATGCAGTACCAATCCCTAAACTGAGGTTGGTCACATGCAAGACAAGTACCAGAATTCCTGTTTTCTCTCTCTCAAAACAAAAACAAACAACAAAAAGTTGTTTGTTTTTGTTTCAGGGCCACACCTGGCAGGGTTCAGGGATTATTCCTGACTCTGTACTTGATGGGGGCTCAGAGCACCATATGGGATACCAGGGTCAGCCATGACAAGGTAAACTCCCTTCCTGCTGTATTGTCACCCTGGCCTTGGAAGGTTTTTGAACTATCAATTGGCAATTCTTTATTTAACAAAACTATTCTCAAAATGGGGGCAAAATATATACTTTATCATATCCCCCAAATGTTTATAACCAGGTAAGCTGAACTGCCAGAATTGCTAGAAAGTTTCTTTAAAAGGAAAAGAATAGATGAGATCCGGAGCAGCCGTGCATAACACGGCCCCTCTACGCCTTAAAGACTATGATCTGGGAGGGCTACTAACCCAATTTGGCACCCAGAGACTTATAGAAATGCATCTAGACTGTGAGCTGAGCTACAACCCCATGCCGCCCAGGGAGGGGGAAGGATTCTCTCTCCCAGCGCTTTCTTTCTACGGGGAAGATGGCAGCGGCAGCAGCACCAGCGCCAACATGGCATCCGCCATTTTCTAGGGCTCACAACCCAGAGGTACTTGCTTGTTGTGACATGGCTCACAAGAGATCATGGGATGGGGGTGTTACCGGCATGCCCTCGGCCCAGATGAGATCCGGAGCAGCCGCGCATGACACGGCCCCTCTGCTCCTTAAAGACTATGATCCGGGAGGGCTACTAACCCATTTTGGCACCCAGAGACTTATAGAAATGCATCTAGACTGTAAACTGAGCTAAAACAACAGAAATCCAAAACCGCGTGGCCACTGTCGTGGCCGCATGAGCTCCTATAATCTTCATTCTCAGCAATAGAAAACAAACTATCAAATGATGCCTTTTCAGCAGGTTTTATTGTTGGGGTAAAATTCCAAATAATAATAGTCAGTTCTCTGTTGAAATATTGAATGTATCCAAAATATAGAGAGAATAAAGTGAAGATCATTGGCCACTCAGGTGCGGGGGGGGTGGTAGGGGGGGGTATATTGGGGTTCTTGGTGGGGGAACAGGGGCACTGGTGAAGGGATGGGGGTTTGATCATTATATGACTGAGACTTAAACAAAGCTTTGTAACTTTTGTCACAGTGATTCAATAAAATAACATTAAAAATTAGAAGAAATATACATTAATTAATTAATTAATGGAAAAGAGTATATCTTTAATTAGGTGGAAATTTAAATTGATTTTGTTAGTTTTGCTCTGGGGCTTCATCAGAAGTACTGGAGGCTACTTTCAGCTTAGAGCTCAGGGGTCATTTCTAAAGGTGCTCAGGAACTCTATAGGGCCAAGGATATAACCTAGGTCTCCATCATGCAAAGCACATACTCCATCCTATTGAACCATCTCCCCAATGGAAATTTAAAGTTAGAAGGAGATATTAAGAGTACTGAAAGGGGATGTAGCTAACTGATAGAACATTTGCTTCACAGCACATTAAATTCACAGCACATTAGAAATGAAAAATGTGGATAGGTATATCACTGTATCACTGTCATCTTGTTGTTCATCGATTTGCTCAAGCGGGCACCAGTAATGTCTCCATCCATCCCTGTTGCATCCTAGTGTAATCCGATGGCGTATTGGGGGCTCTTTCAGGATCAGGGGAATGAGGACCATCGGTGTTACTGTTTTTGGCATAATGTGTACAACATGGGAAGCTTGCCAGGCTCTGCCATGTGGGTGGGATACTCTTGGTAGCTTGCCGGGCTCTCCAAGAGGGATGGAGGCTTTTGGGGCAGCCTCTAATTGCCTTTACAGGTGTTCCCAGTGTTCCGAATGTAACCTTTTGGTCGACTGGCATGTTGTAACGATCTGGACACTGACAAACACGCACCTGCCTGTGTCTCTGGGCAGCACCTCAGGTTGATCTCCTTGCGGTTGATGGAGTGTGCCTGGAGGTTGTTGAGCAGCTGGCAGAGCAGTACCCTATCACAGAGGATCTGTGCCAGGTTGAACACCCCGCCAAGTCCCAGGTCACTCAGGAAAGATGAAGTAATGAAATTTGCTTATTAGTGGATGGTCATGGAGAGTATCTGCTAAGTGAAATGAGTCAGAAAGAGGGGGACAGACATAGAATGACTGCATTCATTTGTGGAATATAAAATAGCGATAGCACAGCGGTAGGGCATAAGCCTTGCACGTGGCCAACCCGGGTTCGATTCCTCTGCCTCTCTGAGAGAGCCCAGCAAGCTACCGAGAGTATCTTGCCTGCACGCCAGAGCCTGGCAAGCTACCTATGGTGTATTCGATATGCCAAAAACAACAAGTCTCAAAATGGAGACATTACTGGTGCCCGCTCAAGCAAATCGATAAGCAATGGGATGACAGTGATGGAGTGATACAGTGAATATGAGACTAACACTCAAGGACAGTAGAGACAAGGGCCAGGAAGATTGCTCCATGGTTGGAAGCCTGCCTTATGAGCTGAGGGAGAAGGCAGCTGGGATATAGAAGGGATCACTAAGTCAGTGATGATTGTAGGGATCACTCGGGATGGGAGATGTGTGCTGAAAGTAGATAAAAGGCCAAATATTATGGCCTCTTAGTATTTGTATTGAAAACCATAATACCCATAAGTATAGAGAAAGTAAGAAGGAAATTGCCTACAACAGAGGCAGGGGGAGGGATGGGATGGGGGTGGGGGGAGGGATATTGGGGACATTGGTGGTGGAAAATGTACACTGGTGGAGAGACGGGTGTTCGATCATTGTATGACTGAAAGTCAAACATGAAAGTTTTGTAACTGTAGCTCACGATGATACAATAAAAATAAGTAAATAAAAAGAAAATGTTTTGTTTAATGAAAATGAAAATAAATATATCAAAATATGTAAAGTTAAAAATTAAAATTCTATTGTACAAAAAAGGAGACATCCACATCCACGACATCAGCAACTATCGCCCAATCTGCCTGCTGTCTGTCGTCTACAAGTTGTTCACTTGTGTCATCCTGAATAGAATAGGCAGAACACTAGATGAAGGACAACCATGCGAGCAAGCCGGGTTCCGAAGGGGATTCAGCACAATAGACCATATCCACACAGTGACCAAACTCATTGAAGTTTCACGAGAGTTCAAGATGCCGCTCTATCTAACGTTCATTGACTTAAAGAAGGCCTTCAATTCTGTTGAGACTGAGGTGGTCATCGAAGCCCTGGCCAAACAGGGCGTTCAAACTCAGTATATCAAAATCCTCTGCATGCTGTATTGTGGATTCACCACCAGGATCTCACCATTCTACAAGGAAGTGATCATTGATGTAAAGAGAGGGGTGCGGCAGGGTGATACCATTTCACCGAAACTCTTCAGTGCCGCCCTCGAGAACATCATGCGACAACTGGAATGGGAGTGAAGATAGACAGTCGGCAATTACACCACCTCCACTTCGCTGATGACATCATTCTCATAACACCAAACATTAACCAAGTGGCACAAATGTTGGCCAACTTCGACCACGAGTGTGGAAAGGTCGGATTGCAGCTGAATCTCAACAAGACGATGTTCTGAAAAACGAACTGTTCCCTGAAGCTCCATTTGCTCTCAATGGAACGAACATCTCCGAATGCAGCAGCTATGTGTACCTGGTTTGAGAAATCAACATGAGGAATGACTTGGTGCCAGAACTGCGCAGGAGGAAGAGAGCAACGTGGAATGCATTCAAGAGCATCAGAGCAGTGGTTAAGAGAACGAAGAACCTCCGACTCTGGGCACATCTTTTTGATTCCACCATTCTTCTTGCACTAACATATGCCTCAGAGACCTGGGCCCTACGCAAACAGGATGAGAATGCTATTAGGGTATCCCAAAGAGGAATGGAAAGAGCTATGCTAGGAATATCATGTCTCACTCAAGTGAGAGAAGGAATCCGGAGTTCTGACCTCCATCGATGGTCAAAGATCAGGGATGCTGTCTCGTTTGCCAAGGCATCAAAAATCAGATGGGCCGGTCATGTAATGCGATTCAGAGATGACCGCTGGACTAGAGCTGTTACCAACTGGATTCCACAAGACATCTGAAGACCTCATGGCCGCCCACCAACTAGATGGTCAGATTTCTTCATCAAATCCCTGAATAAACGATTTGAGGCTCTTCCTGTTCCTGGAGCAAGCAGATATCATTGGGCTGCATTAACTCGAGACAGGGACAAATGGAGACATTACTGGCGCCCGCTCGAGCAAATCGAAGATTAATGGGACTACAGGTGATGTAAAGTTGAACTAAGTCAGTACATAGAAGGAAATTTGAAAAATTAATGCTGTCACTAATCAATTAACAAAGCAACCAAAGCAACTTTAATAATTTTAAATACTAACAGAGAAAAATAGTTTCTTATTCTTAACTAGAGCACTTAGTCAGCTTATTATTATTTGTTGGTGGGCTATACTGATGGCGTTAACCTGCTCCTAGCTCTATGCTTGGAGGACCGTGTGGTACCAGGGACCGAACCTGGGCCTCCCAGATGCAGAGTATGCAGAGTCTGTTGACCTATTTCTCTACTTCAATACAAGAATTTTTAATTTGTATTCTTGTTAAAGTCTTAAGCATAGTATCTAATATTTCAAGAATCCTAGTAATTTATTATTTTTTTAGCTATACCTGTCAGTGTTCAGACTCACTCCCAGTGTACTCAGGGAGAGAACCATGTGGTTCTGGGAACTCTTCAAACTGATGTAGATTTGTGGGGGAGGGGGCAAGAGAGGAGGTACACACAGCAATGCTCAGGGCCTACTCCTGGCTCTGAGTTTAGAGGTCAGTTTCTGTAGGCTTGGAGAACGATATGAGGTACCCAGGATCAAACCCAGTTGACTTCGTGCAAGGCAAACACCCTATCTGCTGTACTATCTCTCTGGCCTCTCTGATGTAGATTTTTAATACAAGTTCATCTGAATGTTTCAGACAAGGGAGATAAAGGTGCTTAATGTTCTGCCCACAGGAAAAATTCTTTTGCTTCACAATTTTTCAGGAGAATTTCTGAGAGGGCTTGCAATAGCAGGAACACCATCATTAAACCAAGCTGAAAATGGTTTCTATTCAATCAACTGGACTTAGGGAATTCCTTATAACAATAAGAAGGTGGCCCCATTCACATAGGGCCTAACTGTCACAAGACTAGACACATGCAAATAAGATTCAAAAGACCTGTCTAATCATGGGCCTTATTATATTTACTTTTTTCTTCTTTTGATCCAGGACAGGAGTAGTATAATGAATAAGTGGACCAGCTATAGACCGGGTTTGTCTGAAACAGCTTAGTTACAAAATGTCTTTCTTGAAATCTAATGGCAAGTTGTTCAATGTCTATCAAGCCAAGGACTTTTTATCAGAAAAAAAACAAACAAAACAGAAAGCAATAATTTATCTGTTCTAAGAAATTTGAGCATTACCTTTGTACTTGTCTATTATATCTTACTATGGCTGAAAGTATATTCTGATCTGCCCCGGACACATTGATGAAGAAAAAGTCTGGCATGTTTGAAAGTCACTATCACAAATAGCTGTACAGGTTTATTTTATTTTATTTTTTTAAACAAGATCTCCCTGCTGACCTCTCCTTTATGACTGAGGATGACCTAGAAATCTCTTGAACTAATTCCTCCTTCCTCCAACTATATGGAACTCCTTAAGCATTTATATGATTTGGTGCAAGAGGTAGGACAGAGAGATAGTACCTTGCATGCAACTGACCCCGGTTTAATCTCTGGAATCCCATATGGTCCCCTGAGCACCACTTGGAGTGATCCCTGAGCACAGGACCAGGAGTAAAGCTTGAACATACTGGGTGTAGGTCTCTCCCCTACCCACCAAAAAAAAATTTGTAAGGATCAAGGAAATAAACCATCATAATTAAGAATGAGCAAAATAAATAAATCAAATACTACAAAGACTTTATAGGTTCGGTCCCCAGTGCTGCATATGGTTTCCCAAGTACTAGCAGAAATGACCCCTAAGTACAGAGCCCAGAGAAAGCTCTGGGTGTACCTGGGTGTGTCTGAAAAAACAAAAGAAAAGATGATGAATAAAAAATGAGGGATTTCTTGAATGCTGGTCAAGAAAAGATTAAATGGCCAGATAGTTGTGAAAAAGGAACAAAGGATCTTTTAAAAATAGAAAACATCACAGTATCACTGTATCACTATTTCACTGTATCACTGTCATCCCATTGTTCATCGATTTGCTCAGGCATAGTAACGTCTCCATTCATCCTAGCCCTGAGATTTTAGCAGCCTGTCTTTACTCATCCTTCCCAATGGTGCCGCATTGGAGGCTCTTTCAGGGCCAGGGGAATGAGACCCGTCATTGTTGCTGTTTTTGGCATTTGAATATGCCATGGAGAGCTTGTCAGGCTCTGCCATGCGGGCAGGATACTCTCGGTAGCTTACCAAGTTCTCTGAGAGGAAGAACTAGACTAAACGAGGTCTTCCAGGAACTTTGTTTTATAGTCTCTGGATGTTGGCCATTGATGGGATAACATGGCACCAGGGTGTGTGTGTGCGGGGGGGGGGGGGCAGTTTCTGGGTGTGGCTGTCTAGCTACTGGAAAATAGGGGATCTGGGTGGAGGAGGCCCAGTCCTGATTTGAACAGGCTTGGAGATCTCAGCCCTGGGTCCCACACACCTGGGTTCCTCTGCCAGTTCCTTCATGCTTGAGGCTTGTCCGAGTGTGTGGAGAGCGGCCTTGAGCATGGCTGTGGCTGGGTTCCAGAGGTCTTTGGCTGCTGGGGCTCTGCTGGGGGTGGGGAGGGAAACTCAGCCCGCCCCCTGAGGGGCCCCGGTGAAAACAGCCAGGCACGGGGGCAAGAGACTCTGCCAAAATTAGAAAACATAATTAAAAATAATTAGAAGATATAACTTACTTGGATATTCACAAAGTTGACTTAATGGACACACGGATGCAAAAACATGGCTGGATGTGTGTAAATTAAATATAGTTAAATATAGAATATAGGTTCTGGATATATATATATATATATATGGCAGTTAAGTATAAGGTTTGACTCTCTTGTGTTTTGTTTTGGGTGATTGGGGGATATAACTGCAAGTGCTCAGGAACTATTTCCTGGCTCTGTGCTCAGGAGTCACTCTGGGCGGTACTTGGGGGGCATGTCAGAGAGCTAAGCAGGGTTGCCACACTCAAAGCAAGTACTTTGTACTCCTGTACCATTTCTCTGACTCAAAGTGACTAGATTTTTAAAAATTAACATAATTAATATTAAAAAACTTGGAAAAGTCAAGTGGCATAATGGGCAAAGTTTATATGCTGAATTGAAGGATTAACCTAGAGGAATTTAAAACAATGCAGCCTAGAAAGGAAAGACAAAAGGCTAGGAAAAGGTGTTTTAGAACTTTTCTGGTTGGGGACTGGAGAGATAGTACAGTGGATATAGTGGTTGCCTTGCAGGAGACTGATCTGGGTTCGATCCTTGGCACCCCATATAGTCCCCTAAGCCCTGCCAAGGTGGTTCCTGAGTGCAGAGTCAGTAGTAAGCCCTGACACACACCACAGGATGTGTGCCGCCCCCCACCTCTACCCCACGTGTGCTGGTAATGTAAGAAATTAGCAAAGAACAATATATATATATAGTATATAAACATATATACTATATATATATCTGAGTGTGTGATATGTGTGTGTTTAAAAAGAAAACTTGACTTAGTTTTCTTAAAGATAAATCTGGGGCTGAAGAATTAGCACAGTAGCAATAGCACAGGGCCTTGCACACGGCCGACCCAGGTTCAATTCCCAGCAACCCATATTGTCCCCTGAGCACCGCCAGGAGTGCAAAGCCAGGAGTAACCTCTGAGCATCACCAAGTGTGACCCAAAAAAGAAAAAAAAAGATAAATAAATCCAAATAAATCAATATTAATAAATAGAAATAGAGTGAAATTTTATAATCATAGATTTCCAGGTTGGATACACATGCCCAATTTCTTCTTGGCTCCTACTTTTCACCTCAACATTTAGATAATCCACTTCTATAGGAGAGAAAGACAGAGCAGGATGGTGAGGAGAGGGTTGCTTTTCTCTCTGAAGCCTCTGCATGGTAGGAATAGAAGCTATGCTCTTGGTAGGTTTTTTTCTACAAAAAAAAAGGTTTTTTTTTGGTTTTTGGGTCACACCCGGTGATGCACAGGGGTTACTCCTGGCTCTTCACTCAGGAATTACCCCTGGCGGTGCTCAGGGGACCATATGGGATGCTGGGATTAGAACCGGGGTCGGCCACGTGCAAGGCAAACGCCCTACCCGCTGTGCTATTGCTCCAGCCCCTACAAACAAAAATTTTTATAAACTTCAATAAGATGCATTCCTTTTATTTATTTTCATTTCTCATCCTTATTTATTTTCCTCATTGGGGGGCAGCACACCCAGCAATGCTCAGGGGGTTACTCCTGGCTCTACACACAGGAGTTACTCCTAGAGGTGCCCTGGGGAGCATATAGGGAGCCAGGGATCAAACCTGGGTTGGCTGCATGCAAGGCAAATGCCCTACCTGCTGTATTATTGGTCTTGACTCTATTTTTCTCATTCTTCTCATTATTATTTAGTTGAATTTATTCTCATTACAAATTCAAAAGTTACAATTTTGAGACACTCCCAGCTATAATAAACAATATTTTAGCTGTTAGTTTTAAGTGTTATAATATTGTATTTCAGATTAGTAACACTAGAATACAAAAAAGTCTTCTGATATCTTTTGGAAAAAAGTCTTATAGTCATGAGAGAGAGAGACAGAGAGAGAGAGAGAGAGAAGAAAAATGCCTGCCATAGAAGCAAGCTGGTGAGGAAGAGGGGGTAATGGGAGGAAACTTGGGGACATTGGCACTGGGAAATGTACACTGGTGGAGGGGTAGGTGTTGGAATACTATATGGCTGAAACCTAATCATGAACAGCTTTGGAAGGGTCTATCTCACAGCGATTCAATGAAAAAAACTATTTTAAAAACCTATTTAAAAATATTTTTAATTAAAGCACCATGATTTACAAAGTTATTCATAGTTGGGGTTTTAAACATACAATGTTCCAGTACTGATCTCTCCACCTGTACCAACTTCCCCTCCACCAATGTTCCCAAGTTCCCTCCCCCCAGCCTACTACCTTCTTTTTTGTTTGTTTGGGCCAAACATCCAGTGATGCTCAGGGATTACACCTGCCTCTGCACTCAGGAATTATGCCTGACAGACTCAGGGGATGATATGGGATGCCAGGGATCAAACCCAGGTAAGGCCACAAGCAAGGCAAATGCCCTACCCGCTGTTTGCTGCTCCAGCCTCAGCTTGCCTTCCTGATAGGCACCATTTTAACTCAGAGGCATATCTTTACCTGACTTAAATATGGTTGATATTTTAATTGATCTTTCTACCTCTTCCTAGCAGCCATGTGGTTGAAGGAATTAAATTTAATGTAAGGGGATTTGGGTCAGCTAACCTAAACTTCTAGATCTCTGTCCCCTGCTTTGCTCAAGAAGAGCTGTTTTACTCCATTTTAGCCTATGAGACAAGAAGGTAAACTGAGCTGCAGGTTTCTGGGAAATTTCTTTCTTGCATTTAAAATATACTACTGGGGGGGTGGTTCTGGAGTGATAGCACAGCGGGTAGGGAGTTTGCCTTGCACACGGCCGACCCGGGTTCAATTCCCAGCATCCCATATGGTCCCCCAGCACCTCCAGGAGTAATTCCTGAGTGCAGAGCCAGGAGTAACCCCTGTGCACTGCTGGGTGTGACCCAAAAAGCAAAAATAAAAATAAAATATACTACTGGGAAGCCAAACTTGTTTTCTCATGACTGATGTTGCAGAGTGTTCAGCCTCAACTGTTATTAAAAACCCAATCTACCTCTAGACCTTACCTGTTAATCTAATTGAGGTCTTTATTAGTAAAATCAGTTTAAGTACAGTTTTCTATTACTAGAGCCCAAATGTCCCTAACACATATAATAATTAATTCTTCACATTGTACCATTATTGAAATACTTTACTATAAAACCATTGATCAGAGACATGCATACTTCTTAATGGTTTGGAAAGATTAGGGAGAAATACCTGGTTTACATATTAATTAAATAAGCATAAGCAATATTTGAGCCAGAGAGATAATAAAGGAGTGAAGGTGCTTGCCTTGCAAGTGACTGGCCCCAATTTGATCCCCTGGGCCCCCTGAGTACCATCAGAAGTGATCCCTGAACACTGAGCCAGGAATAAGTCCTGGGTACCACAGGATGGGCCTCCTCCCTCCAAAGAGAACAATCAACTTTTCCTCCACATTTTCAAGTATATGTGGGAACTATTTCCACACACTCGGGCTGAGCCTTACGCATTAGCGAAGTCCCATGGAACCCAGGTAATGTGGAATTTTGTGACCTTGGACTCTGGGCTCAATAGGACCTGGGAGCAGAGATCCTCTGCCTTCTTTCTCCAGTCTCCAGCATCCCAGGGGTCATGCCCATAAGCCACCTGCTGCCAATTAATCTCATCGGCCACCGTCCAGAGCTTACGGCTCCTTCTCCCCGAAGGGAGTATAAAATGAGGCCCCCATTACCATGCCACTGGACTCCACACCATGCTGTTTTCACTCAGGGCGCCCCAGAGGGGGGCAGGTGAGAGCCCTCCCCACCGCAAGAGAACCAGCCCCAGCAGCCGACCTCCACAACCCAACCGCTGCTATACTCCAGGCCGCTTTCTACATGCTCAGGCTGAGCCTCACATGAGTGAACATATTCCTAAATCGTGTGACACATCATAAGACACTCCCGACTCATTTTCCATAATTACCACATCATATTTGATTGGAGGCAAGATGGTGCCAACGCCGCCTGAACCCCTCGTGCTCTCCCAAACCCAGCTCACCATCTCGCTTTACACAACGTGTGCTCAGCACACCAGGCATGGAACTCTACCTGTGATCCCTGCTGGAACTCTACGCATGATTCCTGATGGACATCGCTGGCT
This sequence comes from Sorex araneus, assembly GCF_027595985.1. Classification (NCBI taxonomy): domain Eukaryota; kingdom Metazoa; phylum Chordata; class Mammalia; order Eulipotyphla; family Soricidae; genus Sorex; species Sorex araneus. Next base: position 334,681,281 of record NC_073302.1, on the reverse strand, counting down.
GTTTTGCAAGATTCGGACAGAATGGCGTCGGCGGGGCACGGAAAAACCGCAGTGGCAGCAGCCGTAGCATCACTGCCTGCCCCAGCCAGGCCAAGTTGCAGAGCTGTCAGACATAGAGCCATGGCAGAAGTGTGCACAGTGGCTCATCCACTGTGGGGTGCTGTCAGCCAACCACTGGGTGACCTGGGACTGGGCGCAGGTGTTCGACCTGGCACAGACCCTCCGCAATAGGGTCCTGCTCTGCCAGCTGCTCAACAACCTCCAGGCGCACTCCATCAACTGCAAGGAGATCAACCTGAGGCCACAGATGTCCCAGGTGCTGCCCAGAGACGCAGGCAGGTGTATGTTTGTCAGTGTGCAGATTGTTACAACATGCCAGTCAACCAAAAGGTTACATTCGGTAGCCTAGGAACACCTGTAAAGGTGACTAGAGGCTGCCCCAAAAGGCTTTGTCCTTCTCAGAGAGCCCGGCGGGATATTCTCGGTATCACGGCAGAGATGGCAAGCTACCCATGGTGTACTCAATATGCCAAAAATAGTAACAACGATGGTCCTCATTCCCCTGATCCTGAACAAGTTCCCAATATGCAATCGGGCTACTCTAGCACGCAACAAGGATGAATGGAGACATTACTGGCACCCGCTCGAACAAACCAATGAACAATGGGAAGAGAGTGATATAGTGGAAACTATTATATAAACAAACCAGTTACCTTCCCCATTATCTTCTTTGTCCTTTCTTCTTTACTGAAGAACTCAATAATATTCTAGATAACAAAATATGGCCTTGGTATGATATATTTTTTAGAAAGTTTTTTGTAGCTTTTTGGGTCATACCTGGCAATGCTTAGGGGTTACTCCTGGCTCTGCACCCAGGAATTATTCCCAGAAGTGCTCAGGGGACCATATTGTATGCCGGGGATTGAACCAGGGTGGCCACATACAAGGCAAACATCCAATCCACTCTACTATCTCTCTGGCCCCTTAAAAATTTTTAAAGATAACATAGTCAACTTTTTCTTGAACTAAGGGACCAGATATAAGAAAAGTTTCTCAAAAAGTAGAGACCTAACATTAACTCTTGCATTTATACTTTTTGTGTTTTCTTAGACGTTAATGGTGGATCTGGGCTGGACAGAGTACAGTGGGTAGGGTATTTGCCTTGCACATAGCTAACCCAGGTTTGATCTTGGCACCCCACATGGTCCCCTGAGCCTCAACAGGAGTGATCCCTGATCTCAGAGTCAGGAGTAAGCCCTTAGTACTAATGGGTATGGCCCAAACCACACACCCCCAAATGGTGGATCACGCCGTAGTACAACTATGGTCCCTCCTGCACTACCAGGGATCATTCTTGAGCACAGAGCCAGGAGTAGTCCTTTTGGCCCGAATCCTACCACCCAAATTTCCCTCTCTTTTGTGGAATAGTAAAACATTCCTCTCATATATAAACATTAAACAACCACAAACCAATAGGTCCAAAGAGTGAAGGAGCATAGATATGCATGCAGAGCTGCCATACTGGGCCAAGTCTGACTGGCCCTGAGCTGCTTTTATTGTTTTCACTTTTTACTTTTGAGTTTTGATTTTGGGGTTACACCTGACAATGTTCACAGTCTAATCCTGCAGTGGTGCATGGGTCTCCAAGTAGGACCAGGGAACATGTATGCCAGGGACTGAACTCTGGCCTCCTGCATGCAGAGTATGTACTCCAGTCCTTTGAGCTTTCTCCCTGGTCCTTTGAACTTCTTTTAAATGGAAGATATATCTTTATATACTTACTTGAATTTAAAAAATTTAGTTATTTGAATTTTCTATTACACACAGAGAACATCTGGATTTTCAAATAAATGTAGAAGCCAGCTAAATTAAGTCATATTTATTACAGAGATATGGCAAGGAAATTCAGTAATCTCCAACCTAAACTAAGATCTTGGCACTTTTTGGTTTATCTTTCTATGTGTTTTCTTAAATCTAACTCTCTCATTTTTAAATTTCCCAGCTTATGCCTCTGCTTTATGGAGAAAGTTGGGATTATTTAAACATTTCAATTTCCTGACCCCATACCAACTATCTTTTCCTAAGACAATATTTATCTTGTGATTTGAGTTTTTCTTCTTTTTGAGAAGGTGGAGCACACATACCTGGCCATGCTCAGAGCTTGCTCTTTATTCTGTGCTCAAGGATCACTCCTGGAAGTGCTTAGGAGACCATACACCATGCTGGGAATTGAACTTGAGTTACCAGCATGCCAGGCAAGTTCCCCTTCTTTGGTGGCGTGGGGGTGGGGGCCACACCCAGCAATGCTTAGGGTTTACTCCTGGCTCTGCACTCAGAGACCAACCCTGAAGGACTCAGGAAACCATAAGTTGTGCTGAGGAATGATCTGCGTTCAAGACAAGCGCCCTACACATTGTGCCCACTTACTCTGGAGGAAAGTACCTTCTTAAATCCTCTACTATCTCTCTGGCTCAGAACATTATTCTTATTATCACTGGGTAATAGATATAATGAGATCTAGCTTATCATATTCTATTTTCTCTTACCTCTCAGCTTAAAAACATAATCAAGCCTCAGTCATCTTACAAAAGCAAATCAAGTCACTTGTGCTCCTATGATTATTGTAGCACTATTTGTCATAGCCAGATCTGGAAACAACACAATGCCCAAGAACAGATGACTGGATAAAGAAGCACAATGGACTACTCAGCTGTAAGAAAACATCAAATGATGCAATTCTTCACTGCTTGGATGGGACTACATGGGTATCATGCTGCGTGAAGTCAGAAGGAGAGGAACAGTAACAGAATGATCTCTTTTTTATGTGACATGTAAAGAAACCTATATTGAAGGGAATTAACAAATGGTCAATGGGAACAGAACCTGAGAGTTGGCCTATAGAACTGAGTTTTCCAGGAGAGGTGGTAGGGAAAGGACCTTGGTATATTGGTGGTGGGACATTGACATCCTGTGGTGGTGGGTGTGGTATAGAAACATTTTATAACTTAAACTCATAATTTAACATGAAATTAATCATAGTATCTAAATAAATTTTAATTTAATTTAATTTTTCCCCCTGCACTGCAGAGTCTGGCAAGCTACCAATGACATATTTCATATGCCAAATACAGTAACAACAACGTGCTCTTCATGTTCCTGGAGCAAGCAGACATCATCGGGCTACACTAGCACGTGACAGGGACAAATGAAGACATTACTGGTGCCTACTCGAGCAAATCAATGAACAACAGGATGACAGTGAAACAGTGACACAGTGATACCTAAATAAAAACTGGAGTGCAAAAAAGAAAGCTGTAGAAAAAAATCAAGGCACAGCAAAACACTATTCCCCCCCTTTTTTTCATTGTTGATTCTTTTTTTAAATTTTATTTATTTATTTTTTTAATGAATCACCATGTGGAAAGTTACAAAGCTTTCAGGTTTAAATCCCAGTTATACAATGCTCAAACACCCATCCCTTCACCAGTGCACATATTCCACCACCAAGATTCACAGTATACCTCCCCCCACCCCGCCTGTGTAGCTGATAAATTTCACTTTACTTTGATTACATTCAATATTTCAACAAAAAACTCACTATTATTGTTTGGAGTTTTCCCTCCCCAAAGTCAGACCTGCTGGAAAGGAAGCATTTGATAATTTGTTTTCCATTGCTGAGAATGAAGAGATATGAGGTCGTGTGGCCACAATAGTGGCCGCGAGGTTTTGGATTTCTGTATTTTAGTATTTTAGTAACTGAGTCCAGAGAAATTTCTGCCAGAAGTTGTATCATTGCTAGCTCATACCTCTCTGCTACATTTTATTCCACATATGAGTGCAATCTTTCTGTGTCTGTCTCTTTCTTTCTGACTCATTTCACTCAACATGATACTTTCCATGTTGATCCACTTATATGCAAATTTCATGACTTCATGTTTTCTAACAGCTGCATAGTATTCCATTGTGTAGATGTACCAGAGTTTCTTTTCCCAGTCATCTGGTTTTGGGCACTCCGGTTTTTTCCAGATTGTGGCTATTGTAAACAGTGCTGCAATGAACATAGAAATGCAAATGTCATTTCTACTATACCTTTTTGTCTCTCCAGGATATATTCCCAGGAGTGGTATTGCTGGGTCAAATGGGAGCTCAATTTCTAATTTTTTGAGAATTGTCCATATTGTTTTCCAAAAGGGCTGAACAAGTCAGCATTCCCACCAGAAGTGAAGAAGAGTCCCTTTATCCCCACACCACGCCAACACTGATTGCTTTTGTTTTTTTGGATGTGGGCCAATCTCTGTGGTGTGAGATGGTATCTCATTGTTGCTTTGATCTGCATCTCCCCGATGATTAGTGACGTCGAGCATTTTCTCATGTGCCTCTCAGCCATTCGGATTTCTTCTTTGGGGAAGTTTCTGTTCATTTCATCACCCCATTTTTTGACAGGGTCGACAGTTTTCTTATAGAGTTCAACCAGTGCCTTGTATATCCTTGATATCAACCCCTTATCGGATGGGTATTGGGTAAATATCCTTTCCCATTTTGTAGGCTGTCTTTGTACTTTGGTCACTGTATCTTTTGAGGTGCAGAAGATTCTTAGTTTAAAGTAGTCTCATTTATTTATCTCTTTTCACTTGCTTGGCCAGTGGTGTATCATCTTTGAAGATACCTTTACCTTCAATGTCGTGGAGGGTTTTGCCAACCTTGTCTTCAATGTACCTTAGGGATTCTGGTCTGATGTTGAGGTCTTTAATCCATTTTGATCTGACTTTTGTACATGGTGATAGGTGGAGATCTGAGCCCATTTTTTTTGTGTGTATAGCTGCCCAGTTTTGCCAGCACAATTTGTTAAACATGCTTTCCTTGCTCCACTTCACATTTCTTGCTCCCTTATCAAAGATTAGATGATCATATATTTGGAGTGGTGTGTCAGAATATTCAACCCTGTTCTATTGGTCTGCAGCTCTGCCTTTGTTCCAGTACCATGCTGTTTTAATTACTACCACTTTGTAGTAGAGTTTGAAGTTGGGGAGGTTGATTCCTCCCATTTTCTTTTTCCCAAGAATTGATTTAGGTATTCGTGGGTGCTTATTGTTCCATATAAATTTCAAGAGTGCTTCCTCCATTTCTTTGAAGAATGTCAAAGGTATCTTTATAGGGATCGCATTGAATTTGTACAATGCTTTGGGGAGTATTGCCATTTTGACAATATTAATTCTTCCAATCCATGAGCAGCGAATATCTTTCCATTTCTTCGTGTGCTCTTTTATTTCCTGAAGTAGCGTTTTGTAGTTTTCATTATACAAGTCCTTTACCTCCTTAGTTAAGTTGATTCCGAGGTATTTGATCGTTTGAGGCACAATTGAAAACACTATTCCCCTTTGACTCAGTATAAATGTTAACTATCAACCCATTCCTGCTTTTCAGAAGCAAGCTGTGCATTAAGAGGATAATCTACATTATGTTACCTTACACATATTTTTATTTGGTATTTGCTAAATATTTACCACTCAGTAAATAATTTATGTATATTATTTTCAATCTCCAATACCATAGAGTAGGACAATTAACTTTCATTTTCTACTACTGAGATAACTTAGGCTCAAAGAAATTTATTTATTCTCTGACTCAGACAATTGAAGTCTAATCTGGATCACTACCCAAATTTATCTGAATGCAATTCATGTTTTTTTAATTTTTATTGCAATTCTGCAGTTTATAATGCTATTAATAATGGTTTCTCATGCCTGTAAATTCAGCACCACACCCTTCACCAGTGTACCACTTCTCTCTCCCAAGAACCCCAACATCCCTGCATCCCAACCCCTTGCAACTCAATTGCATGAGTCAACTATCCAATTACTTTGCCTTTGGACCTTTGTTACCATTTTACTGTGTATATAAGTCCCACAAATGAGAGAGATCACTCTGTATCTAGTCTGTCCTCCTGACCAACTTCTCTCAGCATGGGATCTTCTAGCTATGTCCATGTTGCTAAGCTTACATGCTTTTGTTCTTTCTTAGAGCTGCAGAGTACTTAATTTTGTATATATACCACAACTTCTTGATTCTTTCCTTCATAGTTGGGTGTATGGGTTGTTTCCATATCTTGGCTACTATACTAAGTGCAGCAATAAACAGTTGCACATATATACTTTCAAAATAATGTTTTTGTGTTTTGAGGGTAGATATCAAGAAGTGGGATTTCTGGGTTGTATGGTAGTTGTTATTATTTTTTGATAATCTCCATGTTGCTTTCCATCAAGGCTGTACCAAATGATATTCCCACCAACAGTGGATGAGTGTTTCTTTCTCACCACAACTCTGCCATAAGATGCTGTTTTCAGAATTTTGGATATGTGCCATTCTCACAGGTGTGAGATGATATCTTATTGTTGTTTTGATTTGAATTTCCTTAATCATGAGTGACAATGAGCAATTTTTTCATATGCCTATTGGTCATACATATGTCTTCTTTGGGGAAATATCTGTTCATCTCTTCATCTCATTTATGGATAGAATTCTTGGATTTTTTTGTTGTTGATTTTTAGTGCTTCAGAAATCTTTGATATCAATTCTTTATCTGATTATTATGTGAAAATATTTTCTCCCATTCAGTAGGGTTTTTAAATTAGATCTTGAGTTTCTTTTGCTGTGAATGTAATTCCTGTTGTTTTCACTTTCCAAACCTGGCAAATCACCTCTCAAATCAGCATTTTCCATGCCTGGTAGGGAAGAAGAGTCAATAGAGACCTTAGAAGTTCTGGCTGTTGTTGTTGTTGTGGGGGAGGAGTTTGTGAGCCACACCCAGCTATGTTCAGGGGTTACTACTGGCTCTATACTCAGGAGTAATCCCTGGATGGTGATCAAGGGACTAAATGTTATGTGTGGTGCAGGGGATTGGGTATGGGACTGGCAGGATGCAAGGCAAGCACCTTAACCTCTGAACCATCTCTTTGGCCCAGAATTTCTGGTTTTTAATAAAGGAGGTGATCTAGGGATATCATGTGGTAGAGGGTCTTGGATGTTTCAACTGTGGTAGATAGTTACCACAATTTCTTTTTTTTTTCATCACACTCAGCGATGCCCAGGCTCTGCACTCAGGAGTACTCCTGGCAGTGCTCAGGGAACCATATGGGATGTCGGGGATTAAACCCGGGTCGGCTGAGTGCAAGGCAAACACCCTAACCACTGTACTATTGCTCTGACCCCAATTACCACAAATTTTAACAATCACAGACCAGTTCTCAGTGGCTACAGGGCTTCCTCCTGGTCTGTTCTTAAGGGTCGCTCCTGGCAGGGCTGAGGGAGTTGTATGTGGTGCTGGGGGTCAACCCAGGCTTTCTGTATGCAAAGCAAGCACTGTATGACTGCTCTGCTTCCCTGGGCCTCAGATATACTTTTTAAAGAAAAAATTTACTAAAGTTAATGGTTTTCCAAACTTCCTTCTCCAACTGCCAGGATCACTGAAACTGCTTAAAGCAGGGCAGCAATTTCAAAGTAGAAAAAGACCAGATGGTTTGCACAAATATGTGGTATTTAAAATCTCTTTGGGGAGGGGGTTATGGTATGACACACCCAACTGTGCTCAGGGCTTGCACCTGGCTCTATGCAGAAGGATCACTTTTGGTGGTCAGGGACCATACATGATACCAGGGGTCCTAGTGCTTTTCCCTTTAAACATCTTTTTAAAGGCCAGTTAGCTGGTGGTTATAGGAGTGTTGGGTTGGCACACACACACACACACACACACACATAGACACACACAAAAACAGGGAGTGAGTGGGAGGGAGAGGGAGAGAGTGAGAAAGAGAGAGAGAAAAAACAATCACCCTCAGAGTGCCTCTTGATAAAACTTCCCTTTCTGCACATTACTGACAGCTGAATATCCTCCAAAAGTTTCCCAGTGTAAAAAGATGTCCAAGACTCATCTCACACCCTTCACTTACTGTGACAAAACTGTATGTAATTATTCCTTCACACCTACCTATTGTAAAGCCAAACCCAAACATCTAGCTTGGCTATTCCTCAGACATTCCCACTCATTTAAGAATAGCTATACTATCTAACAGAAATTCTACCTCATTTTTATTTTCACAAACTCAATTAGCACTATTATCCATAGCACTATTTAACTGATTTACCTACATGAATTGCTTCAACTTAAACAATATCCCTGTGACATAAAGACTATTTTTATTGAGAACTTATAGATGAATTTAAGCCATTTTCCAAAAAGGACAGCTCACAGGGTTCATGGGCATGATTTGTGTGCAAGAAGCCTGGATTTCATCCTCCAACACAGTGCCCCAGGCACTGCCAGAAATAGCTCCGGGAACCCCATGAGGTGCTGGGAATTGAACGTGGGTAGACCGGTACAAGCAAATGTCTTGCCCACTATACTATTACTCCAACCCCATAACATTTTTTATAAGCTAGATTTAATTAATCATCAGAAATAGTTAGGCATACTTCTAACCACCACTCTTTAGCCAGGATACAAAATAAAAAACCCTTTCTAGCCTGAAGAGATAGCATAGGAGATAAGGCATTGGTCTTGCATTGGTCAACCTGGGTTCAGATTCAAAAGCACACACGTGGTTCCCTGAGCACTGCCAAGTGTCTCTCTGGAGCACAGAGCCAGGGAAATTCCTCAGCGACACTGGGTGAACTTCACCCAAAGAAAACTCCAAATACCAAAACAACCTTCCCCAAACAAAAACTACTTCGAATATCTTAGTATCATTTTATAACTTCATGACCCAAAGATTATGGTGCCTTTCACATACCTGTTGCCACTGTCTCTGAGTTGAGAAATGCATTGAAACTTCAGAGTTCAGAATTAAATTTTCTTATCATCTATCAGGGAGATTTGCCTTGCATGCATTTGCCTTGCATGCAGCTGACCCATCTTTGATCCCCAGAACTCTATATGGTCCTCCAAGCCCACCAATCTCACTGTCATCCCATTGCTCATCAATTTGCTTGAGCAGGCACCAGTAACATCTCCATTGTAAGACTTGTTACTGTTTTTGGCATATCAAAGACGCCACGGGTAGCTTTCCAAGCTCTGCCGTGTGGGCAAGATACTCTCAGTAGCTTGCAGGGCTCTCTGAGAGGGGCGGAGGAATCGAACCTGGGTCTGCCGTGTGCAAGGCAAACGCCCTACCCGCTGTGCTATCGCTCCAGCCCATAACAAGTATTATAGATGTATAATTATAACTGTTTTAATGGCATTATCTATTGATTCTGGCTTCTATGTCAGTTCTGCGTTGGTTTCGGTTTATTGATCTCTCTCTTTGTCTCTATGTCTCTCTGTCTCTGTCTTCTGTCTGTCTGTCTGTCTGTCTCTCTCTCTCTCTCTCTCTCTCTCTCTCTCTCTCTCTCTTTCTGGTACCTTGCCAGACTGATAATTTTCAACTGAACGTTAGACATTGTAAATTTTATTTTGTTAGGTGGTGTCTATTTTGTATTCTTGAGTTTTGTTCTAGCATGCAGTTAAAATTATCATAAGCAGCTATTGTTTGAATCTTAGTTTTATGATTTATTGTTTGTAGAACAAAATAGGATTATTCTTCATTCCTGAGGTTGAGAATTTCTGATCTCTATCCCATGCCTGTGACTCAGCAAGCACCCCCTTTGGCTAGTGGATCAGGCACTAGTGCTGGTCCTGTATGACACCTGGAATGAGACCTTTCAATCTTTGGGGTGTTTTTTTTCTCTAGCTAAGATTCAAAATCCACATGCAGAGCTCAGAACTCAGAACTCAGCAGAAATCTCAGGAAAGTTTCTACGTGTGTGTGTGTGTGTGTGTGTGTGTGTGTGTGTGTGTGTGTGTATAACTTTCCCCTCTTTGGAATTCTGTCTTAACAACTCTAGTGGCCTTGGTGCTTCCCAATTTTAGACCCAGGGAATCTGTTGGACTCTCTTGGTTCCCTTTCCCTGGACCATGGCCTGGCAACTCTTTCCAGGCAGCGATCTGAGACCACTGCATTGCTGCAATGCTCACCTCACTATTGTCCTCTTTCACAGGGCTTCCTATCTATTATCTGATGTCTACTGCCCTGAAATTACTGTTTCACATACTGTACTGCAGAAAGAAAAGTGAATCTGATCCTTGCTACTCCACAATGGTGGGAATGAAATACATCTTTAAGATGACAATTATTTTTTTTGTTTTGGACCACACCCACTGTGCTCAATGCTTACTCCTGGATCTGTGCTCAGGATGAAGGTATTCGCATGATTTGGAAGTTAATAAAGTGACATTATACATAAGGAGGTTGATTCAGAAAGTAAATATATTGAGAAAAACAATAACAAATTTTCTTTATCAGAAAAGGGAGTAACAAAATAAGAAAGGAGAGAGTTAAGTTTAAGGTATTGTCATGAACTCATGTTTTCAATCACTTGTATCACTTGTCATCCCATTGCTCATCGATTTGCTCAAGCGGGCACCAGTAACGTCTTCATTCGTCCCTGTCATGTGCTAGTGTAGCCAAATAGAGTCTGCTCATTCCAGGAACACAAAGAGCCTCAAACCATTTGTTCAGGGTTTTGACAAAGAAGTCTGACTATCTCATAGGTGGGCAGCCACGTCTTTTGACGTCCCGTGGAATCCAGTCGGTAACAGCTCTAGTCCAGCGGTCATCTCTAAATCGCATTACATGTCCGGCCCATCTGATTTTCGACGCCTTGGCAAACGAAACAGCATTCCTGATTTTTGATAATCAAAAGAGGTTGGAACTGTGAATTCCTTCTCTCACTTGAGTGAAACGTAATACTCCAAGCATAGCTTTTTTTTATTCCTCTTTGGGATACCCGAATAGTGTTCTCATCCTATTTTCGTAGGGCTCAGGTCTCTGAGGCATATGTTAGTGCAGGAAGAATGGTGGGGTCAAAAAGATGTGCCTGGAGCCAGAGGTTCTTTACCCTTTTAACCACGTCAATGCTCTTGAAGGCATTCCACGCCTCTTTCTTCCTCCTGCTTAGCTCAAGTGCCAGGTCGTTTGTCATGTTGAGTTCTCGACCCAGGTACACATAGCTGCTGCATTTGGAGATGTACTGCTCACGTACAGAAAGTACTGGCCAGATTGACAGTCAATGCAAGGAGTCCAGCCCTGCACCTGCCTGCATCTCTGGGCAGCACCTCTTGGTTTGTTCTTTGCCAGTTGGCACCATTGCCACCCCCTTGCCACAATTAGGCGGTGAACCATTGAGGTCAGTGAACCTTCCCACTCCTCACTTATTACAATAGCTGACCCCTCTCTATTCCTCACTTATCTATATTTCAATAGATGTATAGTAAAATTAATATAAGTATGGGTGTACATTTGTGTATGTGTTTAAATATAGTCCCTCACTCTGTCTACCAAGAGAATCTGGGAGCAACCTCACCCCAACATCATAGTCATTCATCTGAGTAGATGTCAAAGAAGAGCTATATCCATAGAATAAAAACATCAGATCCTGTTTTATTTTGGGGGGGACATTTCTAAACAGTTATCAGGTGGTCCTTGGGTCTCTGCTGGTCAGACTTAGCTAACTGAGCTGGAGGTTCAGTGCAAAGTTCCAAGGATACAGTGCCTCTCAGGCACTATGTTCAGGGACATCCAGGATTATGCCTGGTAAAGCTCAGGATGAGATTATGGGAATCAAGCCTGGATACCTTGCAGGTACTCTTAGATACTATATCTCTGGCTTCTGATCCTGTTTTAGCTTGGTAATTTTAACTGTCTTCAAAAAATATATTTAATCTTTCTAAATAAAAAAATCATGCGTCAAACCTACATTTCTATTTCATAGATATTAGCTTATTTATCACATATAAAATGTTATAAAGTATAGATGTTGGTTATTCTTGGGATTGACTTTCAACTTTGACATTCTGGACCAAAGCCAAAGCCTTATACATGTGAACCAAACATTGCTATTGAACAGCATCTCCAGTCCCAACTGATGTTGTTGAGAGGGCAGGGAGGGTAGGATCAAAACTCCAAGACGATACTGCCAGTATGCACATGATCAAAGTCATGACCTAGGTTAGGCCCATGAGAAGGCTTTAAAAGGAGGTGGGCAGGAAGTGGGGATGTTGAATTGATTTGCTCCAGATTATTTATAGTTTTAATATAAGCTACAGCAAGTCAAAGAAACTGATCATTAGTAACATAGATCTTTGTATTTATTATTTATAGTCTATTACACTATACTATGTCTAGATCTCTGCTTCTTTAAACTGTAGTTAGGTCTCAGGGTTACAATATTATTAACAATTATAGTTATCACACCTCCTGACCACCAAAGTGTCAGGGCCCAGTGTCCTCACCAATGTCCTTATGTTACTTCTAGTCGTCTTTTTCTTACCTGCTCCACTAAGTAACAATCTCTTGATCAATAGTAACTTTATAAAACTCCCAAGGCAGGGGGCATTTATCCAGATCCACGGACTGGAATGTTATCATCCTGATAGAGATGACACATATATGTCTGAAACTTCATCAGAGGACTGTAGACTCAGGAGACATAGCACACACTGGGGGAAAATGTGGCTCTAAAATATTAGAAGAACTGAAATTATTTTATGTCAAAAATACTTAAGGTACTAACATTCCACTCGACCAATTATGAAAAGGTATTTTGAATATTGAAGAGATTGTGCATCTTTTTGCCAACATCTCAGGTTTAACATAACTTTCCTTTGATGTCAATCAAAGTGTTGCCACAGGGAGGAGAACTCTTGTATACTATTGTTGAGAATATATATTTGTGCAATTGGTTTACCGTTCCATGATGATTTATGCAGTAGGATTACTGAAGTTTCAAACTTTCCACCCTCAAAGTAATAAAAATATAAAACTAGCTGTAATATAAATAAAATTAAGAAAGCCAAAGTAGTTGTAACATTCACCACAAAATGTAGAACTTGCTGCTCCTGGAAGTATGGGGTGGAGTTGGCACTGTTTCCCTGTCAGTGAGTCTGGCACCTTTGTTTTTAGGGGTCCTGGCATCTGGAGTCTGTATTTGCACTTTGCACATTTCTGTGCAGAAGAAAGAAGCAGAGATTGTGCTAACTATCACAAAGATACTTACTAGCTATGAACCCTGGGCCAACCTATTTAACCTCTCAATGACTCGGTTTTCAACTCTGAAAACTGAAGGTCCAATAATATGCCATACAGACTTATTAATGGAAGTAATAAGTGAAATTTATTTGGAATTATGCTGGTCATGTAATAAGTGTAATGTGAATGTTTGCTCTTAGAGGCTGGGGCAATTCAGTAGTTCTTTCCCTGAAAGATTAAGAAATTCTGTCATTGTATTTACTGAGGTATTTCCCCTCCTATTTATATGTAGAATGCCTAAGAGCTGGGAAGAACTTGGCAAAGAAAGTAACTGAGGGAGTGGTATGGTATCTGTTCCATCTTGCCGGATTTGTGTTGTAAGTACAAGCAATGGCTTTTCAGGACCCAGTGATGAAGTCACACCTGAGGATGGGAAAATATTATTTCCACTGTCAGCGTGCAGGGTCTTGGGGGTGGGTTTTGATCAGCGAAAAGGGCCAAAAGATACTTTTCTAAGACCTGGAATGCAACAGAACCCACAGGAGGAGACTGATGTGGAAGATCATGTGCTGGCTTGCTCCTGGGTACCTGTGGTATGCGTCCCAGACTCTTAGGAAATGATGGAAGGAGTCTCTGAGGGGAGGACTGAAATGAATGCTTTACAGTCAAGAGATGGAATCTAAAACCCATTGTAGTATAAACATTGATGTTAAAATGATCTAAATGGTTCCTGCTACATTATATAGCAAAATATTTGCAATTCTTATAGTTGAATGGTATAATTATGGATGGATTTCAAATTTATATTTGTTATTGATATTGTCCAAGAGTGTGCTTGTGGGGCCGGAGCAATAGCACAGCGGGTAGGGCGTTTGCCTTGCATGCGGCCGACCCGGGTTCGATCCCCAGCATCCCATATGGTCCCCCAAGCACTGCCAGGAGTAATTCCTGAGTGCAAAGCCAGGAGTAACCCCTGAGCATCGCTGGGTGTGACCCAAAAAGCAAAAAAAAAAAAGAGTGTGCTTGTTTGTTTACTGGTCATCCCAGCAGTACTCGAGGGCCTGGGGGTCACTCCCTGTGATATTCTGCCCCACTGTGTGAGCCTGATGGTTCAGTGCTCAAGTCCAGAACTCCTTAGGATTCTAGGGGCCACCAGCACTAACCCAGTGATGCTCAGAGGACCATATGATGGTGGAGATTGAACTAAGATCTTAGCTCATGTAAGGTATGTGCTCTAACCATTTGAGCAGCTATCTCTTTTGCCCTTGTCCAGTTTTTTTTATAATAAGCATATAATTAGAAAAAAATTTAGTTAACAATATGTTTTGGGATCAAGGAGATAACTCAATGGACTAGAACATATATTTTACATGCTGGAACGCTTTGTTTGATACCTAGCACCACACGGTTTCCCCTTGAGCACTGCTGAATGACTCCAAACAAACAAAAAAACAACCAAACTCTTAAGTTTGTATTTCACTGTAGATAGTTAATGGAATTCTCCTCACCCTTTCCTTCCCATTGTTCTAGTTGTAGTCATTGCAATGACCAGGGTCACACACACACACACACACACACACACACACACACACACATACACACACACACCCATACGATTGGTTGCTTTACCCACATGACTCATACTTGTTTTTGGTGCTCATTGGAAGTCATACTTTTGTTGTGGCATTGAGGAACTCAAATATATCACATTTACATGTGGGATAGTATGAAAAAGTCTAAGGTTTATTTAGGGGTTAAACTTATGATCTCATGTCTACAATGGAGATACCCTATCACTGAACCAGGCCCCCGGGCCCCACAGTAACATTTTGTTAAAGGGTTTCAGAGAATGGTGTTAAGTGATCAATACTGTTTGTGGGTATTTAATAAGAATGGGGTATGAATGGCAACAGAGAGATCAATCAAGGTGATATTTTCAGTAGAGTACAAAATAAGACTAATTCTTTGGAGATAGGAATGGAGAGACAGGATGATATGAGAATTAGAGTGATAGATTATACAAAAAATGCTTTGAAGTTAGCCTGTGTGCATCTCATTGCAAGGGAGAGAAGACGAAGGAAAAAGGCAAAACAACCACAATATCCTCTTTCAGCTCTTGGGATCCCTTTAGGTCCACTTTTCTTATGCCTTCTAGAAATCAGATATACTTGATTTTGACTAATGGGGATTTCAATTTCATCATTTGGCACCAGATATAACTTTGTCTAAATGGCATACACTTGTGAGTAAGATCACAGATGAGTTAGTTTGCTAAAACTGTTTATACACTATGGGCAGGTAATACTTTTGACAATTATCTCCTCATCTTAATCACATCTTCAGTCTACCTTTTTGGGCTTCCATTGTCATGATTGGGGATCTAATACAATTTAGTCTTTTTCACCCAACTAACAGTCTTTGCAAAGGATAAATTTCTTTAAAGGCTACTCAAGTCATGTTCCTTAGCAACTGTTGGTAGAGTGAGACAGGAAGATAGGTGTATCTGCATGCACAAACATGCAAAGCCAAATACTCTGTTGGGTTAGTATATGTTTCAAAGCAAACCACAGCAAGTTTAACAGGACTCTACAAAAGCAACTCAACCTGTGTAACCAGGTTCAAGGAGGTGCGGTTCCTCCTCAATTAGAGAAAGCCAACATTCACATATAGGGATGGATTTTGAAATTCCATTGAATTGTGCATGCAACTGTTGATCATATGCCACGAAATCCACTAATAACTACCTCCATGGTTTTCTTTTAGCTTTACTGTACCTATCACCTACAAGCCTCTTTTAAAGAACCAAAAGTGTATTTATTTCAGCATTTATGAAATAAATTATTATCAGAAATTTATACCTCAATCCATGCAATATTTCATAAAATTCCTCATGTAATTATAGGATCAAGTGGCCACAAATTGATTTAATTAATGGAAAGTACTGCATGACACATACACCTGATATAAATTGTTTAGACTTGAACCAATGTAGTTTCTATTTGAAAATAAGTTCATTGATTATCTTTCTTTTTTCTAAGTGGATAGGTAAATCCTTGAATTGCTCTCACTTCTATATTTAAATCTCCATATGGTTCCAGGATACCACTTGCGCATTACTTTTGAAAACTGCTGGAGTTTCACACCCAGAGCTTTACTTCTCCCTCAAGTCTTCCTTCTCCTTATGTGTGGCTGTGAGTTTGTGGGTCCTACATTAGGGGATACCTGGGGTTTCTCCTGATACCTTTGGTTTGTTGACTCTGAGTCTTGTTGTCACTCTGGAACCTTCTTCCTAGGTCTCTTAACACCAGAGCACAAGCCTAAAAGTTCTTGAAGAAAAGTTTTAGAACATGAATTTTTTCTGCTTATTTGGCTCATCTGCCAGGATTGCCACCAAACTAAGTGTTACAGTTTGTTCATGTTATTGTGGAATTTTATTAGGACTTGCCACTGAAGTTGGTGCTCCCAAATTTTCTAGTCCTGTTTTAGGAGGCCTGGATTTCTTTTCCTTTTCTTTTTTTAAAACTTGAATCGCCATGAGATACACAGTTACAAATACTGGGTTTTAGTCATACAATGTTCCAACATCATCCCTTCACCAGTGTACATTTCCTGCCACCTTTCCCCTTAACAGCCTACCTCCATGGCAAATACTTTTCTTCTCTGTATGCCTCTCTGTCTGTCTGTCTGTCTGTCTGTCTGTCTGTCTGTCTGTCTGTCTTTCTTTTTAGGCATTGTTGTTTGCAATACTGTTACTAAAAGGTAATCATGTGTATCATCTTAGGGATGCCTGGATTGCTTCAAAGGGCTGGCTGGTAAGCTTTTTTGTCTAGAAAATCTTTAAGTGATAACTAGCTATTTTTAAGGAGAAGTATCTAAATCTATATCTATCTGCAGCCAATCCAACTTCTTCCTTGCATACAAAGCTTAAAAATATTTTGTTACATATAATGTGTGTGAGTGTGTTTGTTTTCCTCATTGCAGGACTCTGTCTTGGGATACATATTGAGGGGTATGGAATCTAGGTTGCTAAGCAGGATTAGTAGCTGGTCCCAAGGACAGACATCTCACACTACTCAGCACTCACCAACAGTTATGGGCTCATGCATGAGCCTTTCAATTGCTCAGAACTAAGGCTTCTTCTTTAGCCCAAACCAGGAATCTGTTTACCTTCTTTTGGTCACAGACCCTAAAACTGTCTTCCTTCCTCACTTTTCCCATGCCATTCCCTGTGGCATGAACAATACTTTTCTTTATTCTCCCATCTTCTCTTTTGGGGTTGTGCTATTTGTATAGGGGGCACTCCTGGTGGCCACATCCATTGGTGTTTGGGAAGGGGGCAGGTAGCCTAGGGGGTCAAACCCAGGGTGCACTTGAAGGCATATGCTTTGCACTTGAATCAAATGCCTGGCTCTCTACTCTTCTTAATCTACTTTTTTGTTTTGTTTGTTTCTTTACATTTTGCTTATTGGACTTGTACTCAAGGCTTACTCCTGGCTCTGTGCTCAGAGGTCACTTCTGGAGGGACTCGGAGCTAGGGACCAAACAAGCATGGAAGGCATAACTTATCTGCTGTACCTCCCTCCTCAGGCCTCGCTGATATGCTTACTTCTTCAGAGATTCTCCCTATGATTGAACACGTTGAACTTTTGGGCTCAATTTTCATGTGTGAATAAAGATGGAAATGTCAAGAATGTCAGAAATTTCATTATTAGGAGCTCTTGTTGGATGTGCTGGAAACATCACTGAGAAACCCTGGGAATTGCTGAGCCTTTCCTTCTCTTTCATTCTCAGGGTAGAACTGGCCACTTCCCTCTCTCCTCCACCTGAAAGAGCCCCCATGTGACTCTTGGAAATCAAGTTCCACCCTGAAAATGCGATCTGAACAATGCATATTGACTTGCTTCCTGCGAAAATTTACATCTCTGAAATGGTCTCTTAAGCTTTCTTACAGCAAATATTTTCAGTACTTTATGTAAATTCTTCCTTAACTATGAACCTGTCTCAGACTCCCTGAGGAGATGGTGGCCATTTCTGTCATTCCCAGTCCTCTTATAAGTGGTGGGCAAACTCATGATTCCACTAATGTTTATCTCTGTTATAGCTGCTCTTGGGGAATGGGGAGGTGGGAGGGTTGACCCCCACCTGGCACTGCTGGGAGCTTGCACATGGCGCTGCTGAGGAGACCATGCAGTGCTGGGGATCAAATGCAAAATCTGTGCTCCAGCTCTCTGAGCTATCTCTCCAGTCTGCGACGGGTACTTTCATGTGTTCATTTACTTAGACTATAGTTATTTCATAGTTATTTAATTAAACATTCACCTAGCTTTTGCTGTGTGAGTATTTTGTAGATTTGGTTAGCATCTGTGGTTAATTGATTTTAAATAAAAGGAATGAATCTCAGTCCAATCAAGTGAAGGTCTAAAGAACAAAATCTGGGGCCGGAGCACAGCGGGTAGGGCATTTGCCTTGCACGCGGCCGACCCGGGTTTGATCCCTGGCATCCCATATGGTCCCCCAAGCACTGCCAGGAGTAATTCCTGAGTGCAAAGCCAGGAGTAACCCCTGAGCATCGCTGGGTGTGACCCAAAAAAGAAAAAAAAAGAACAAAATTGAGGTTTTCTAGAGAAGAGCTAGGAAGCCACTATCAAACTCATGAGGGCTAACAAATTTATATCTGATCCAAAAGACATCAGTCATGATATCTGATCTCTTTTCTTTTGCCTCTTCTTTTTGTGGATGGTGCCATACCCAGATATGCTCAGGGTTTACGCTGGCTCTCAGCTCAAGGATTATCCCTGGTGGTGTTTAGGCGACCATATGCATTGCTAGGGATATAATCCCAGCCATACACATGTAAGGCAAGAGCCCTGCTCACTGAACTATCACCCTTGCACCACCTATTATCTTCTCTTTATTGAAGATGAGTGCCTCATCTATGAGGTTACTGATTTGATTTTTGATTTCTTCCATTTTATTTCATTATTTTTTTAAATGTAGGGGTAATGCTATTCAGTCACTGATTTAGTTGATTAAAGCAGGCATAAACTCCAAATTACTTTTTAAAAAATTTTATTTTCATAAAGTTGTTCACAATAATTGTTTATATTCAACATTTCAACACCAATCCCACCACCATTATGCCTTCCCACCACCATTATTTTGGATTTTACCACCACCATCCAAGTCTGCCCCATAGGCAAATGCTAAATAATTAATTTTTTTTTCTTTTTGGGTCACACCTGGCGATGCACAGGGGTTACTCTTGGTTCTGCACTCAGGAACCACTCCTGGTAGTGCTCAGGGGACCATATGGGATGCTGGGAATCGAACCCAAGTCGGCCGCGTGCAAGGCAAACGCCTTACCCACTGTGCTATCACTCCAGCCCCTAAATAATTAATTTTGTATAGTTTGTTATGAATGGTATGAGATGTCATGTGGCCACAAAAGTGGTCAAGTGCTCCAGGAATTCTCCAGAGGCACCTCTGCGGAGTCCTGCTCTCCTCTGAGATTCACTTGTGAGTCTCTGAATCATGGCCAGTAATGTGCTTAAGTGGCATAATTTTTATCTCTTTCAAGATTTATTTATTAATAAATTTATTTATTATAAATGTATATAATTAATATAAAGCAAGGCCAATACATGAGCTTGTATCGCTGAGCTGGAGGTGGTTTGTGACTGTGACTTCCACATACTTAACTTTTGGCCATTTATGTTCTCGGAAAACTCGGGAAAGTTGTTGGGGTTCGACCAAAGGCACAGCAGCAATTTTTTTTTAATTTTTTGTTTGCTTTTTGGGTCACACCCAGCAATGCTCAGAGGTTACTCCTGGCTCTGCACTCAGGAATTACTCCTGGCGATGCTTGGGGGACCATATGGGATGCTGGGAATCAAACCCGGTTGGCTGCGTGCAAGGCAAATGCCCTACCCGCTGTGCTATCACTCCAGCCCACAGCAGCAATTTTGGAGTATGAGGAAGCCTGAAGGCACCGTCAGGCTGCTGATGCACTCACCCTGCAGGGACAGGTGGACCTGCTGGGCGGCACCAGACCCCAGGCTTCTTCTATTTTAGTGCTGAGCTCTGCTACTGCATTATTTATCTCCTTCATTTTTATTTGACAGTTCTTTAACTTTTTCCACCAATCTTTATTCGAGATTATAAAATCATTCTTCCAATAATTTTCTTAGTTTTATGAATATGGAAAGGATTTTTGCTCTAAAATCATCCTTGGACAGCATTAAAATTCTGACATATTTGAAAACTTTTCTTGGCTTCTGTTCCCTTTTGTTGAAGTAACTAACGTTTATTCATTGTTCCTGCTTCTTGTCTGTGATGAGGGTGAAAGTGTGTGTTCCAGATGATCTGAACAGCAGTGAGTTGCTCTTGTTCACTGTAGCAGGCTAGTCCCTAGGACTTGGCTAGTTTCTGGAAGCCAAGGCTGCTTCATGAAGCTTTCTTAACAGGACCAGGTAGCGGAGCTAGGTCCAGAACTCTAATCCACTGGGGGTCAGGAAGCCTTGATAACTTCTGGGGCAGAAAGAATAACCTCAGTCCGATTTAATTCATTATTTGTAGAAGGTCTATTAAACACCTATCATGATCTAGTGCCACGTCAAGACCCTAAGAAGCAGATACAACTGAGGATAGCCAGGAGTATAGAGATGTCAGAACTTGTCAGATCTTAAGAACTAGAGACTGGAAAGATTAATCAACTGTGCAGAGGCTCAAGATTACATTCCAGGAAGTTGCCTATAGGTTCAGAGAACTTTATAATTTCATCCATTTCCCTCTCCCCTACCATGTTCCCAAATACATGGAATACTTAGAAGCATAACTCACCTCTACTGATGTGAAGAACACACTAAGTAGGTTTGCTTTTGCAGACTTGAGACCAATTTTAGAAATGTTTAACCATGGAGCCAGAGTGATAGTACAGTGGGTAGGGCATTTGCCTTGCATGTGGCTGGCCTGAGTTCGATCCCTGACATCCCATATGGTCCCTGAGAACTGCCAATAGCATTGCTAATAAGACCCATATGGTCCTGAGTTGCCCCTGAGAATCACCAGGTGTGGCAAAAGAAAAATACTGAGCCATTTAAGAAGTAACTCAAAATTTAAGGTATAAAATAGCCATTTATGCTTATATTTCACGTGGACAGCAATTCAGGCAAGGCACTAGGGGCTGATGCTCCACCAAATACCTCACTTCCACCACTGTATCTCAATGGGAGGATTTAAATAGTTGACATTTTTCCTATGATAGGAAGCATACAAGATTCTTAAGAACTATAAAAAAAACCACAACTAGTGTACTTATGTGTGAAAGAATGAATAATTTTCTCTAAGACCAAGAACAAGTATTACTTGTCTACTTTTACCAATTTTGTTCAAGATTATACTGATATTTGACACTTATGCAATAAAATTAAATAGAAGATACTCTGTTTGGAAAGAAATAAGTAAAAATATCTGCTTTTATATAGTATATTTTGAATATGAAAAGTTTAACATATCCATTAAAAGAACTATTATTATTATTATTATTATCAATGTTTTATCTAATCACTATGAAACACAGTTACAAAGCTGTTCATCATAGGGCTTCAGTCATACAATGTTCCACCACCAATGACCCCAGTTTCCCTCCCACCTACCCACCCTGTCCCTATGGCAGGCACTTTTCTTCTCTCTCTCTCTCTCTCTCTCTCTCTCTCTCCTTTTTAGGCATTTTATATATATATTTTTTAATTTATTTATTTTATTGAATCACCATGTGGAAAGTTACAAAGTTCTCAGGCTTATGTTTAGTTATACAATGCTCAAACACCCGTCCCTTCACCAGTGCCCATATTCCACCACCAAAAACCCCAGTATACCTCCCACCCCCCACCCCCTCACCCCCACCTGCGTAGCTGATAAATTTCACTTCATTTTATCTTTACCTTGATTACATTTCATATTTCAACACAAAACTCACTATTGTTGTTGGAGTTTCCTCCAAAAAAAACAGCCCTACTGACAAGGAAGCATTTGATAATTAGTTTTCCATTGCTGAGAATGAAGAGATATGAAGTCGCGGCCACGCGGTTTAGGATTTCTATATTTTAGTATTTTAGTAATTAAGTCCAGGGAGATTTGTGTTAGAAATTGCATCATTTCCCTTCCTGGGGCAGCATGGGGCTATGGCTTAGTTCACAGTCTAGAGACATGGCTGCAAGCAGTTGTTGGGACCAAAAGTAGCCTAGCTGGCCTCCGGATTGTGGTTGGTCAGCAGCAGAGTGGCCGCACAAACGTGTGGCCACCCGGGTCGAATCTTGGTGGAGTGCGCGTTTAAACATTTATTTCGCAATACAGATACTGAGAGGTTATCATGCTTCTTTACTTACTTGCAGCATTCAGTTCTTACCCAGAGTGATCATTTCTAACTATCTTTGTCATAGTGGTCCCTTCTCTATCCCAACTGCCATCTCTCCCAGCACTTGAAGCAGGCTTCCAACCATGGACCAACCCTCCTGACCCTTGTTTCTACTGTCTTTGGGTATTAGTCTCATATTGTTATTTTCATGTCCCACAAATGAGTGCAGTCATATAATGATTAATTTTTAAAAGGTCATGAGCTACCAAAGTTATGAATTTTGACTCACAGAATCAGCATATATGAAAATCAATTATATTTCTATATACTTGCAACAAACAATAATGAAATGAAATTGAGAAAATAAAACAATCAGAATTAGATTAAAGGAGATCAGGATTGTGGCTCAGTGTAAGAACATATTCCTTGCATATGTGAGATCCTAGATTCAATTCCTTATGCTGCCATAAACACACACACGGACATACACATATATACACACACAGAATAGACAAGAAAAGTGTAAAATTTATGCAAAACAAAACAATTAGAGATCACCTCAGACAAGTGAGACTGGAATATATCAAAAAGCACAAAAATAACCAGTGTTAACACGGTGTGGGAAAGGAATTCTCAACCATCATTGGTGGGAATGACAACAGGTTTAACATGTAGGAAAACAATCTGAACATGCCTCAAAACACTAAGAATTGATAGTTCATGTGTTTCAACAATCAACTTCTTGGCGTCTATCCCAAAGGACCAAATACTCTATTCAGAAAAGATATTGTGTTTTTAAGTTCATTGTACCTCTTGGAGAGCCTGGCAAGCTACCGAGAGTATCTTGCCCGCATGGCAGAGCCTAGCAAGCTACCCATGGCGTATTCGATATGCCAAAAACAGTAACAACAAGTCTCACAATGGAGACATTATTGGTGACTGCTCGAGCAAATCAATGAGCAATGGGATGACAGTGACAGTGACAGTGAAGTTCATTGTAGCACCATTCACAATAACCCAAATCTATAAACAACTCAAACGTACAAGAACAGATGACTGGATATTGAAACTATTTTATGTATGTATGTATATATCTATATATATAATGAAACTACTATACAAACACACACACAGAAATACTATTGGGCTATGTAAAAGAAAATAAAGTAAACTGCCACTCCATGATTGAACTTGAGGATATGATATTGAATGAAGTTAGTCAGAAGGAAAGGGAAAGATACATGATAATCTTTCTCATATGTGGAATATAAAGAAGCATAATAAGGGAATAACAAGTGTTCAAAGGCAGAAGCACCTGAAAACTGGTATACAGAATAAGCTTTCCGTGAGACAGGGGCGACTAGAGATGAACTAGGTTGGGAGTGTGGTGTAAGAACATTGTATGCATGAAACCCAATCATTAGCATTGTAAATCACAGTATGTAAAAGTAACATAAAATAAATAACTAAAATGGAATGCCCCTTAAATAGATCTACAGAATCAATTCAATTTCTATAAAAATTTCAGCTGGTTTCTTTGAAGTTTCATATTCATATGCAATTTGACTCTAAAATTATTGTGTAATTTTATGAAACCCAGAACAATGAAACCAATCAGTTCCTGGAAAAGAACAAAAAGACTTATGTTTCCTGACTTTAAAACTTACATTAAGGGCTAGATTGATAGTACAGTAGGTAGGGTCCTTTCCTTTCCTAACCTGAGTTTGATTCTTGGCATCCCATATAGTCCCCTGAACACTTCCAAGAGTAATTCCTGAGTACAGAGCCAGGAGTAACCCCTACCATTGCCAGGTGTGGACAAAATCTAAAAATAAAAAATACACAAAAACCACAAGATCAAGACAATTTGGGATGGCACAAGATAAACATATAGATTAATGGAATATAATTGGCATTTTAGA
The DNA here is from genome assembly GCF_027595985.1 of Sorex araneus. NCBI lineage: Eukaryota > Metazoa > Chordata > Mammalia > Eulipotyphla > Soricidae > Sorex > Sorex araneus. The sequence goes on along the minus strand of NC_073302.1, from coordinate 334,656,946 downwards.
ATTAAACCTATACATAATATCCACTGTAACACTGTATCACTGTCATCCCATTGTTTGTCGATTTACTCAAGCAGGCACCAGTAAAGTCTCTATTACATTCAGCCCTGAGATTTTAGCAGCCTATATATGCATAACATATGTTATATATGTTATAATGTATATGTTATAGAAGATATAATTTAAATAATATAATAACATATAAAATAATATATAATCATACATAATATATAATAGATAATAAATATGTAAGGTATATATGTTATAATATGTATAATAGATATTATACATACCTCTTGGAGAACCCTGCAAGCTACCGAGAGTATCCCGCCCTCACTGCAGAGCCTGGCAAGCTACCTGTGGCGTTTTTGATATGCCAAAAACGCATATCGATAGGTCTCATTCCCCTGACCCTGAAAGAGCTTCCAATCATTGGGGAAGAAGAGTAAGGAGAGGCTGCTAAAATACATAAAATCCAGAACAGATAAATCTGTAGAAATACAAAACAGGTAAGTGACTGTCTGGAGTTAAGGCAAGGCGGATGATTTGCAGATAAAGTTTCCAGTGGACAGCAGGCAATGAAATTTTTTTTATTTTTCATTCAAAATAAAACTGATTGTGTTAATGGACTTTTCAGTTTGGCCTCAGGAACAATTGGTATGGTCCTAGATCCCTTGGATCTAGCCTGAGCTGGTCAGCTAATAGCATCACCACTTTAGGAACCTAGAGTCAAGCTGTGTCTGGTAAGTCCTCTCCTTTAGTAAGACCTCCCCAATGGGGCTCTAACTGCTAAGTATAAAAAAGACTTTGGTTTAGGGCTCAGAAGATGGATCCCAGGGCTGGAGTACAGACTTTGAATGTGGGAGCTCTCAGTTCAATTCTTGACATCAACATGGTCCTCTGGGCACTATGTCTCTAATTTAGTCCCTAATCACTAACGTGGGAGTAGTCCCTTTTTCCACCAGGTATTTCCTCAAACATAAAACAAAACAAGAACAAAAAAGATTTGTCTTTCTAAAGTCTACTGTCTAAAATATTTCATACTGGCTGGCCTTAGTCCATATCCTCACTTCAGCCCGTCTTTTCCCTCTATTTGCCCCCTTGTTTCTGGACAACTGTGTCTCTACTCCCACAGCTTGCTCTTTGCTCACTACTTTCACCTTCTGGCTCAGCAGGTCCAATGCAGAGGAGAGATCACTTTGTGCTGGTTCTGAGACATGTTTTCTGACAGCTTTCTTTTTCAAAGAAGTGAGCCCAGGGTCCCATATTTTTCTCACCTCTGGACAGAATTTATGATGTCCTCATAGGTTAAAAGAGCCCATTAATAGTTGGTCCACAGATGCTAGCACACCTTCAGTTCAAAGCTTCCTTGTGAAGAGAAATCCAGGATTTGATGGAGCAAGTGGGAGACAACATGGGGACTCAGGCCCTCCCAGTTCTGTATTTCACCGGAAAATTCAGAAATGTGTTGGCAGAATGGATGACCTTAGAACCAATAACAAGTTTTCTCTTTACAAGCTGGCTCTAACAACCAGGCATTTTTGTTTTGTCCTAACAGTCAGCCAAGGGATGGGCAATGTTATTCTCCAAAGTGAGACCAGCGTAGTGTGGGGGTAGATAGGGGAGCTTAAGATTTCTTACATTTTTTTAGAACCAGGAGGTCTGCCCCACAACTTGGAAACTGGCCTTACATGCTGGGGGAAAAGGCAGCAGAGATAGAGAAGAGAACACCTAGTAGAGAATGTTGGGAGGACCCACTCGGGTTGAAAGCTGCATACCAAAAGTAGACTATAGACTGAACATGATGGCCACTCAATACCTCTATTGCAAACTACAACATCCAACAGGACAGAAAACAAAAGGGAATGCCCTGCCGCAGAGGCAGAGTGGGGTGGTGGGGCTGGGGTGGGGGTGGTGGGAGAAATACTGGGAACATTGGTGGAGGAGGATGGGCACTGGTGGAGGGACGTAAACCAAATGCAAACATAGAAGTTCATAAGTTTGTACCTCATGGTGATTCACTAATAAAAGTTAAAAAAATAAAAAATAAAAATAAAGAGAAAAAAAATAAAATACAATATTGAAATCCTCTTTAAAAAAAGATTTCTTACCTTTTTAAGCTAGTAAAACAAAATTAAACCACTGAGGGAAGTCTAAGCCAAGTCTTTGAAGGCTCCAAATCAAGGCCTAGAGTGGATGTGAAGGTGCCCCTGCCTCGCTATTCCATGTCTCCAAGAACAGCTAGGGGGCTGCTGGGCATGTATGGGCACCCAAGCACATCTGCCTGCTGGATGCTACAGTTCTTGGGCTGGGGGCTATGTCTTCCTTGGCTGAAGATACAGTTGGCTTGCCACAGCTATGGCTCTCAGACCCCCACTGTGTTCATAACCTTGCTCATGAACTATCCAGAATTGCCAAATGCAAATGATTTTCCACCTCAGGAAATATGGTGAAAGTTTAAAGCAATATGCAGATCTCCGCCCCCCCCTCCGTTTGTCTCGAGGCTGATTTTAATCAAGTGTGGAAACAGTTCTGTCCAGTGCTCTCTCTAACAGAGCAAATACACTCAGAAGTTCTCAAATACCTCCACCCTGAATCCATAAATTCACTTGTACTAAACTGCAGTAGCTGTAACTTCTACTCCCAAGACCCTTTCCTCGCTCACTATTGGTTATAAAGCCCTTATTTTATTTTATTTTATTCGTAGAGTGCGGAAATTCACACATGTGTTTCAAATGAAGTTAGCCTACAACCATTTCCCATTACTTGGCTAGGCTGGAACCAGGGCTGGAGGTTCTATCACAGCATCTTCTGGATGATCAATTATTGCTTCAGGAATGAGCATTTAACCCATTCTGGAACTAACTACAAAAGACTCATGACTATGTTGGTGCTATCAGAAAGGGTGTTTATTATTTTGTTCTCTTTTCCCCCTTTTTGGCTTTGGGGACACATGCAGCAGTGCTTGGATTTTACTCCTGGCTCTGTGCTCAGGGATCACTCATGGCAGTCATGGAGGACTATATTGGGTGTAAGGGGTCAATTCTGGGTCAGCTGTGTGCAAGACAAGTGCGCTACCTGCTGTACTATCTCTCCAGTCCTGAAAAGAAGCTTTTAATTCTAAGAGATCTCTAGCTAAAGAATGATATAAGTACCGTTATCATACTTTGCTTTGCTTTCCAAGGAGGCTTGTCATGAATGAAACCCACACAGAGCAAAACAAAAGCAATAGGTGAAGCAATAGGTGGGATCTTGAGCACGTGTTTCAGTTCTTAGATCAGTTATTTCTGAAGAGAAATGGCCTCTGTCACTTCAGTTAGACCATCCAAACTTTCCTTCCACCTTCATTACTGTCATTCATTTGACCACTGCACCTGAAAGATGCCTCACTACTTGAACTTTCTAGTTTCTGCCCATCTCTCTTTACCCTTCACTTCCAGTTACTCCAGCAGCAGATGAGGTTTTAGAGAGTGTGTCAGGTAGGGATAAGAAAATGATATTTGAGAGAAGGGTTTACTTATTAATTAATTTGTTCCCATTGGGAAAACACACAAGACTAAGCAGGAAACGGAGGCATGTTAGCCCAAAAGGATTAGATGAAGAAAAGTCTGCTTGTAACCTAAAGGGCAGTAATGTAGTTTAAGCTGCCTCCAGAAAAGCAGTGGTCTTCTGTACACAGCTAACCCTGCGTGATGTCATAGAAAACCAGGGACTCAAGTGTTCAGCCTCATTTTTCTTCTGGGATTTGGTTTCCTGATGGTTCCCCCTATAGCCTAAACTTGAGCAAAAGAATGGAGGGGTGTAATTAGCTTCCCCAGGGCAGAAATCAGAATCGTACCTTACCCCAGCAAGAGAATGAACCAGTGGATGCTGATATCCAAAGGACAGTTTAGTGTAGGATAATTCATGAACAGTAGTTCCTCCAGACTTTCCCACTGGTTAGGCCAAGATTTTGTTGGGTTTGCCACCCAATTCCCATTCTTCACCTTAACAAGTTTCTTCCACTTTTTGCTTCTAAGTGTTGATTTCTAACTAACATTTTTGTCTCAGCCTCTTATGAAACCTCAAATTTGAAAAAAGAAAGAGAATAATTTACTAAGGCTCCTTAACACCAAAATATCAGACTTTTTTCCATAGGTGTACCATAATTTTCTCCTGTCCCTCAGGCAAACTGTGCATTGGTTGTTTTGAGTGATCTCTTCATTTGAATACCAGGTCCTGTCTGCATTTGAATAACTCATGTCACACACTCCTTTGAGGCAGTGATCATTCTATCTCCTGTGCAAATTTCTCTTTTTCTTCTGAATAATTTCCATTAACATATAAACATATAGCTACTTCTCCTATACAAAAAACAAATGAGGGCCTGAGACAGTACAGCATGTAAGGTATTTTCCTTGCTTGTAGCCAACTTGGGTTTGATTCCCATCAACACATAAAATTGCCCAAGTTTCCATCAGGAGTAATCCCTGAACAAAGAGCCAGGAGTAAGCCTTGAGCACAATCTGGTAAGACCCGGCAATCCCACAAAATAACACCCCCCAAAATGAAAACCACTAATGCCCTCCTCTTTTCAATCATTACTTTAGTTCCTTCCTCGACAACATGACTATTAAAATGATTAGCTGTAATTTTTCAGTTCTCATTCTTACTTGAATTCCATCACTCTATTGAAGCTCTTTTGATATGTGATCCCTCTAACCCCTTTATTGTTAAATCTAATTAAAATTATCAGTCCCCATTTTACTTTACTTATCAACAATATCAGATATGGTTTGTTTTCCTTGGGAACCACATGCATCTGTTTTTCTTCTGGACATTTTTTTCACTAAATTCTTCTCATATTCTCATTTCCATATGTTGGCATGACCTTGGATGCCTTCTGTGTTCACTTTTCTGATAATTGTATCTAGTTGTGAGTCTTTACACACTATCTTATTCTCATAGGCCATCATGTTTTCTTTCTTGATTTTTTTAATTTATTTTTATTTTTATTTTTTTTTTATTTTTATTTTATTTTTTTTTTTATAATTTATTTATTTTTAATTAGAGAATCACCGTGAGGGTACAGTTACAGATTTATACACTTTTGTGCTTATACTTCCCTCATACAAAGTTCGGGAACCCATCCCTTCACCAGTGCCCATTCTCCACCACCCGTAAACCCGGCGTCCCTCCCACCCTCCCCACTCCCATCTCCCCCCCACCCCACCCTGCCACTGTGGCAGGGCATTCCCTTCTGTTCTCTCTCTCTAATTAGCTGTTGTGGTTTGCAATAAAGGTGTTGAGCGGCCGCTGTGTTCAGTCTCTAGCCCTCATTCAGCCCGCAACTCCTTTCCCCCACATGGCCTTCAACTACAATGTAGTTGGTGATCGCTTCTCTGAGTTGCCCTTTCCCCGGAACGTGAGGCCAGCCGAGAAGCCATGGGGTCAACCTCCTGGTACTTATTTCTACGGTTCTTGGGTATTAGTCTCCCACTCTAATATTCTATATACCATAGATGAGTGCAGTCTTTCTATGTCTGTCTCTCTCTTTCTGACTCATTTCACTCAGCATGAAACTTTTCATGCCCATCCACTTAACTACAAAATTCTTGACTTCCTTTTTTCTAACAGCTGCATAGTATTCCATTGTATAGATGTACCAAAGTTTCCTCAACCAGTCATCCGTTTTGGGGCATTCGGGTTTTTTCCAGATTCTGGCTATTGTAAACAGTGCTGCGATGAACATACATGTGCAGATGTTGTTTCGATTGTACTTTTTTGCCTCTCTGGGATATATTCCCAGCAGTGGTATTGCTGGGTCAAATGGGAGCTCAACCTCTGATTCAATGCGATCCCTATAAGTATACCCATGACATTCTTCAAAGAAATGGATCAAGCAATCCTAAAATTCATATGGAATAACAAACGTCCAAGGATAGCTAAAACAATTCTTGGGAAAAAGATGATGGGAGGCATCACCCTCCCCAACCTCAATCTTTACTACAAAGCAGTAACAATTAAAACAGCATGGTACTGGAACAAAGGCAGAGCCGTAGACCAATGGAACAGGGTGGAATATCCCTACACACAACCCCAAATGTATGACCATCTAATCTTTGATAAGGGAGCAAGAGATGTGAAGTGGAGCAAGGAAAGCCTCTTTAACAAATGGTCCTGGCACAACTGGACAACCACATGCAAAAAAATGGGTTTAGACCTTGACCTGACACCATGCACAAAAGTCAGATCAAAATGGATTAAAGACCTCAACATTAGACCACAAACCATAAGGTACATTGAAGACAATGTCGGCGAAACCCTCCACGATATTGAAGATAAAGGTATCTTCAAACGTGACACGGAACTAAGCAATCTAGTAAAAACAGAGATCAACAAATGGGACTACATTAAACTAAAAAGCTTTTGCACAGCAAGAGATACAGTGACCAGAATCCAAAGACTATCCACAGAATGGGAAAGGATATTTACACAATACCCATCAGATAAGGGGTTGATATCAATGGTATATAAAGCACTGGTTGAACTCTACAAGAAGAAAACATCCAACCCCATCAAAAAATGGGGCGAAGAAATGAACAGAAACTTTACCAAGGAAGAAATACGAATGGCCAAAAGGCACATGAAAAAATGCTCTGCATCACTAATCATCAGAGAGATGCAGATCAAAACAACCATGAGATACCACCTCACACCACAGAGACTGGCACACATCCAAAAGAACAAAAGCAACCGCTGTTGGAGAGGATGTGGGGAGAAAGGGACCCTTCTACACTGCTGGTGGGAATGCCGGCTAGTTCAGCCCTTTTGGAAAACAGTATGGACGACTCTCAGAATTTATTTTTATTTTATTAGTTCACCATGTGGAAAGTTACAAAGCTTTCAGGTTTAAGTCTCAGTTATACAATGCTCAAACACCCGTCCCTTCACCAGTGCACATATTCCACCACCATGAATCATAATATACCTCCCCCCTTCCCCCCACCTCCCCAGCCCCCCACCCCGCATGTGTAACTGGTAAATTTCACTTTACTTTGATTACATTCAATATTTCAATAAAAAATTTCACTATTATTGATTTGGAGTTTCTCCCCCCTAAAGTCGATCTGCTGAAAAGAAAGCATTTGGTAATTTGTTTTCCATTGCTGAGAATGAAGAGATATGAGGTCCGGAGGCCACACTAGCAGCAGCATAGTTTTGGATTTCTGTATTTTAGTAACTAAGTCTAGTGAAATGTCTGCCAGGAATCGCAACATTGTAAGCTTGTACCTCTCAGCTACTTTATATTCCACATATGAGTGCGATCTTTCTATGTCTGTCTCTTTCTTTCTGACTCATTTCACTCAGCATGATACTTTCCATGTTGATCCACTTATATGCAAATTTCATGACTTCATGTTTTCTGACAGCTACATAGTATTCTATTGTGTAAATATACCAGAGTTTCTTTAGCCAATCATCTGTTTTCGGGCACTCTGGTTTTTTCCATATTGTGGCTATTGTAAACAGAGCGGCAATGAACATGGAAATGCAGATGTTATCTCTACTATACCTTTTTGCCTCTCCGGGATATATTCCCAGGAGTGGTATTGCTGGGTCAAATGCGAGCTCAGTTTCTAACTTTTTGAGAATCGTCCATATTGTTTTCCAAAAGGGCTGAACCAGTTGGCATTCCCACCAGCAGTGAAGGAGAGTCCCTTTCTCCCCACATCCACGCCAACACTGGTTGCTTTTGTTTTTTGGGATGTGGGCAAGTCTCTGTGGTGTGAGATGATATCTCATTGTTGTTTTGATCTGCATCTCCCTGATAATTAGTGATGTTGAACATTTTCTCATGTGCCTCTCAGCCATTCGGATTTCTTCTTTGGAAAAGTTTCTGTTCATTTCATCACCCCATTTTTTGATCGGGTTGGCAGTTTTCTTCTTGTGGAGTTCAACCAGATCTCTGCCAGAATATGGGACAGTGGCTAGATTTTGCTTTTATTTTTAAGCCACAGTCTGAGCTACTTTCAGCTCTGTGCTTGAGGGTTGCTCTTCAAAATATTCAAGGAACAATGTGATGCTGGGAATCTAACCCTGGCCTCCAGCATGCAAAGCATGAGCTTATCCCTAGATGCATTCTTTATTTTGTCTTACAGCATAGCACTTTACTCAGAGAATTTTCAAGCACAACTTGTCCTGAAATGATTTTTTTATTTCATCCCAAACCTTCTCCTTTACTGCACTTTCTTACCTTGGTAAAGAATTGTATTCTCAAGGACAGAAAGATATTATATAGAAGAAGGCACTTGCCTTGAATGCAGCCAACCCTGGTTTGAATCCCAACACAGTATATGGTCTTCCAAGCACCACCAGAAACGATCCCTGAGGAGAGAGTCAGGGGTAAGCCCTGTGCACCACTGGGTGTGGCCTAACCCACCAACCCTCTCCCCATCAAAAAATTGCATTCTTTGACTTTAAACTATAAGGCTAGGAATCAGGGAATGTGGTACTATAATAAAATTGACTTTAAGACCAAATAAATAGAATGGAAAACCAAGTAATAAACCCTAAGGTGTTTTCACAGTGTATTTATGATAAAGGATCTAGGTGCATAAGTAGAGAAAGGAAAGCCTGTTAACAAATAGTGTTGGAAAAACTGATTAGCCACATACATAAAAATGAATGAAAAAAAGAGAGAGAAAGATAGAAAGGAAGAAGGAAGGAAGCAAGGAAGGAAGGAAGGAAGGAAGGAAGGAAGGAAGGAAGGAAGGAAGGAAGGAAGGAAGGAAGGAAGGAAGATAAATTTGGCTCCTCATTCACACTATATATTAAAATTTATTAAAAATAGATTAAAGACTAGGTGAGAGCGGTAGTTAAGGGGTTACGGTACTCACCTTACACATAGCTGACCCCAATTATAATCCCAGCACCACATATGGTCCTTTGAGCACTGCCAGGAGTGATATTTGAGCACGTAGCCAGGAATAAGACCTGATCACCTCTGGATGTGACACAAAACCAAACACAAAAACCAAAAAAATTCTATAAAAAATGGGGAGAGGGTAGCATAGCCAAATCAAAATGACAATGAGATATGATCTCACATAAGTGATAAAATTGATGTGGTGAAAAAGGAACATTGTTGTCTGGTTCGGCCACCATGAAAAGTAGTAGATTTCTCAAAAAAGTAATGATGGAGTTTCCATGTGACTCAGAGATTCCATTCCTTGTCTTCTATGCCAAGAACACAAAAACATTAATCTGATGGCTGAACAGGTGGTACAGTGAACAGGGATATTGCCTTGCATGGGCAACCCAGGTCTGATTCCAGGGCATTGCATATGATCCCCCAAGCACCTCCAGGAGTGATCTCTGAGTACAGACCCAGAAATAAGCCCTGAGAGCCACCAAATGTGGCTTTAAAAACAAAACAACCCATTACTTGTAAAGATATGCACATCCATGTTCATTGAAGAACTATTAATAGTCATGAGGCTAGAAACAACCCAAATATACAATGACAGATAAGTGAATAAAGAAATTTTGGTATATACAATGGGATACTACTCTGCACTAAAAAGTTAAAATCTTGCTTTCAACTTCTACATTAAGAGCATCCAGAAAGGGTCACATTAAGCAGACAAGTCAGAGAAGAAGGATGAACTGATTTCACTCACGTATATATAAATAAATAAAAGATGGCTGAGATAAAGCATTGCCCTAAGACCTGTAATAACTCTCTAACCCCAAACTCTTCGATTCTGGAACTAGAACTGAGGTACAAGGGGTGGGAGCAGAGTGAGGATGGAAGGGAGCAGGTGAAGGAAAAGGAGTATAAAAACAGTTCTGGATGGGTATTGGCAGGTTGATGCAGTGGTAGATGTGGTGCAGTAAAAGCATAAACATTGAAATATTATGACATGATTACCTCAATTTAATTAATTGATCTGGAACACATCACTCCTGGTGCTCAGAAGACCATATGTGATGTCGAGGATCCAATCAGAGTTGACCACTTGCAATGCAAGTATCTTAACCCTTTTAACCTTTAAGTTACCCTCAGGCCCTCAATTTTATATATTTTAACTTTCTTTTTGTGAATGCGAACAAGCCCAACACTTCTATTCTGCTTTCAGTATCACATTCCTTCTTATATGTATGAGAATTCATACAAAACAGTGAATTCTGGTTTGCAAAGGAGAATTTAGTCTTTTTCTACATCAAACAAAAACATTTTTCTTGAACTCACTCTGCAGTTCTTTCTGGATGCTCGAGTCAGTAACTTCAAAGTCTTAACTTAGAAGTTTGCTAAGGAGATGGAATTAGGAGGGGAAGAGACATTGGGTTGTGAGTGGAAGGATGCTGTCTCTGGTGTTGGATTTGGGTTGGAACAACGGGTGCTATCAATCTTGCTATCAATAGTTTTGTAAATCATGGAGTCTAAATAGAAAGAGAAGAATCAAGGAAGGAAGGGATGAAGGAAAGAAAGAAGGAAGGAAGGAAGGAAGGAAGGAAGGAAGGAAGGAAGGAAGGAAGGAAGGAAGGAAGGAAGGAAGGAAGGAAGGAAGGGAGGGAGGGAGGGAGGGAGGGAGGGAGGGAGGGAGGGAGGGAGGGAGGGTAGAAGGGAGGGAGGGAGGGAGGGAAGGAGGGAGTGACCAGTGAAGAGATGGGGGAGTCTTGAATAGTCATGTTAAAATCACTGTTGGTTCTTACCCATCAGAGTTGATCAATTGCAAATCTTATTGGATCCAGTATAAACTATATAGAGAGTCCAAGCTTCCATTATTTTTATTGAGGTTTTTCTGGTCACTTCTCAGCCTATCAAAGTAGGTTCTTACTGGGTATCCCTGATTTATGCTTTACCTCTGTTCAGTTTCCCCAATCTCCTGCCAGAGACAGCAATAGTGACAGAGAGCATGAAGTATACATTCTATTCCACACAGAGGTAAGAGGGATAGAGAGTGGAAAGGTAAATAAAGACACTTCATATTAATTAGATAAACCAAGATGAGAAGAAATACAATGGAATTCCTACAAGGAAGGAGATGACAGAAAATATAAGGGCTCCTTTTGGGGAATTCTTTTTCTAGAAGTTCATTAAGATATATTTACCTTATCATGGCCTTTGGGAAGCTTAGAATCACACTTTGTTTAGAGTCACACTCTGGAGTGCTCAAAGGTTATTCCTGGCAGTGATGTAGGTACAATATTGTACTAGGCGACTGATTGAACTTGAGGCTTCTGCAGCAAACCATGCACTTCAATCTTTTGAGTCACCTCACTAGCTTAAATTCATTCATATAGCATATGTAATTCAGAGTTTTTAAGTCTAAAGTTTTGCAAAATTTTAGATTTTGTTTATTTTCCCCATAGAAATTCCATACATGTTAACTGTTATTCCTCATTCCCATTCTTCCTTACCTTAATTCCAGACCAATCTATGTTGTCTATGATTCACCTCTTCTGGATATATCGTATATGATCTTTCATGACTGACTTGTTTTACTTAGCATAATGTTTTCAAAGTTTACCCCATTGTGTCATCTGTTGGTATTTGTCCTTTTATTCCATTGTATGACAACATTCTGATTAACAAATTTAATGCTTCTCAACCATTTTCTGACCATGGCCCATTTTTTTAATTTGTTTCCTTCCTATGACCCCTCGACCCCCCGTCCTACTGGTTGGCCCCTTGTTTTATGTTGTAGGCTTCTCCATGTTTGCTATGTGCCCCATGGAGTATTTTGGAGGCCCACACAGAGGCCCTGTGACTTACATTTGAGAAACACTGTTGATGGACATTTGGCTTGTTTCTATTTCTTGGCAATTTTGAGTAATTTGAAATTGAAATAAAAAAATTGAAAATTTTTAATTGAAAAATTAATTTACAGATTTTGGGTGGACATATCTTTTCAATTCTCTGTGTGAGTGAAGTAACTTGGCCATATTCAATGTTTAACTTATTGGGAAAGCTCCTAATATATTCTCAATAGCTGTGATATTTTACATATATTCTACACCAGCAATGTATGAAGATTTTCACTTCTCCACATTCTCACATTTGCTTTTATAAAAAATGTTTACTGTAGCCTTCCTAGTGGCCAGAAAGTAGTATCTTTTTGTAGTTTTGGTTGTTACTTTTCTGTTGGCAAAATGATGCCTTATCATTTGCATCTTAGCCATTTCTAGATTTTGTTTGGGTAAAAGGTATACAGAGCAGATATTTTGTATAGTTTTAAATTGGTCTACTTATTTTATAAGTATTTTATGTATTCTAAATTCCACACCCTACATGACTCACAAATATTTTATCTCATTTTCAGTTGTCTTTTCACTTTATTTTTAAATTTTATTTTTATAAGTTGTTCACAATAATTTATTGCATTTAATATTCAAACACCAATCCCAATCCCACCACCGCGCACCTTCCCATCACCATAAGAGCAAAGTGTGTAAAGATTGTTACGTTTCATCCTGGAGCCATTTAAGCCCCTATAGAAGAGATTACAAGCATGCATGTTAAACCCAAACAAATGTGTGCTACTTTCAGTTTATCAGTGGGCTAGAGTATGAAAGGTCTTGCAGCTGTAAATGTGGCTGCACACTTCAGGAATTCTAAAATTTAGAATATGATCATAGAGCAGATGTCACCCCCTTCCAGGAACTTTATTTCAGAGTCTCTGGATCTTGGCCGTTAATGAGATTATATGGCGCCAGGGGCAGTTTTTAGGTGTGACTGCCAAACCCCTGAATAACTAGGGAGCTGAGGAGAGGAGGCCCAGTTCTGCTACTGGTGAGCCCGGAGATCTCAGTCACGGTTCCCTATACCTGTTTTTTTTCTGCAGATTTTCTCGTGGATGAGCCTCATCAGGGCCTATGGACAGTGGCCTTGAGCATGGCTGTGTGGTTGGGTTCTGGAGGTTTTCGGCTACCTGAGTTCTGCTGGGATGGGGAGGGAAACTCATCCCGCCTTCCTCCGAGTTTCTTCGGTGAAGACAGCCTAGCATGGGGTCGGGATGTCTCACTTTCTTTTTAAAGGTATTTATTTTAGAATATTTTGGGGTTTTTTTGGGGGGGGGCGGGGGCTGGAGCGATAGTACAGCGGGTAGGGCGTTTGCCTTGCACGCGGCTGACCCAGGTTTAATCCCCAGCATCCCATATAGTCCCCCAGGCACCGCCAGGAGTAATTCCTGAGTGAAGAACCAGGAGTAACCCCTGAGCATTGCCAGGTGTGACCCAAAAAGCAGAAATATATATATTGTTTGTTTATTTTTTATACTCATGCTGGCAATGAGCATTTCTCTACTTTTGCTCCCACTTCTCACACTCTACACCTTTGGTTAAACTCATTTTTGTTGTCAATATCCTCTGTTTTATTTTTGTTTTGTTTTGGATTTTGACTTGTTTTGTTTCCTTATGTTGTACATATTAGATGAATGATCCAATATCGATCTTTCTCCTCACTTATTTTTCTTTGAACTTTTAGGGCATACATAATCCTAATGGTTAATGATACTCAAAAGTATGATTGCTGGATCGTTTGGTACTTCAAACTTTAGTTTTCGTTTTATTTACTTTTGTTTTGGGGACCACAATCAGAAATACCTGGTAACTCTGGCTCAGTGGTGCTGGGAAGAACATGCATTGCATAGAATCAAACCCTGGGCCTCACAAAGACAAGAGAAGTGATGGACCATTAATTCTTAACCTCTATTTTAAAGAGGTTTTTTTTTTTTTTGAGGAAGCTTTATATGAATTCCAAGATTGGTTGTATAAAGTTTTCATTTCCACCAATAGTGTATGAAGATTTCTTTCCTCCACACTTTCATTAAAAATTGTTGCTAGCCTTTTTTGATTCAAGTCATTTCACAGGTGTAAGATGACATCTCATTGTGCTTTTGATTTTTACTTACCTAGTAATTATTAATGACAAGGATTTTTCCTATTTGTCTACAAACCAGCAATATGTCCTTTTTGAAGAAGTGTCTCTTTAAGTATTCTGCTTATTTGTTTTTATTCTATTGGCAAAGATAACAAAAGCAAAAATAAACAAATGGGACAATATCAAATTTAAAAGTTTTTACATGGAACCATAGAGTATAAAACTTTAGGCACCTGCCTCGTGTACAGCCAACACTGGTTAGATTCCAGCACTGCATATGGCCACTAAGCAACAGCAGGAAATATCCCTGAGTAGAGATCCAGGAGTGTGTTGAGCACAGCCTGATGTGGCCCGACATTTTCCCATGACCCCCAGTAGGTTTTGCATGGTAGAAGAACTTGAGCCTAAATAAAAAGATGTCCACTAAATGGAAGAAACTATTTTCACATGATACATAAGAAAAAGGGTTAATATCCAAAATATATAAAGCATTTACAAAGTTCAGCAATTTAAAAATCTAATAACCCCATTTAAAAGGGGGGAGAGATGAACAGATACTTCCACAAAGAGCCAATAATTTTATGAAAAAGTGTTCATCCTCACTTAGTATCAGGGAAAGGAAAGTTAAAATAAAAATGAGATATCATCTCACACCTCTGAGAACAGCCTGGATCTAAAAGGCCAGAAACAACATGTGTTGGTAGGGGTCTGAGGCAAAAAAGAAACTCTCATTCACTGTTTGATTTTGTTTGGTTCAGTCTTTATAGAAAACAATATGGAGATTTCTCCAAAAAGTGAGACTAGAACTCCCAGATGACCCAGTGATTACACTTCTTGGCACTAGCACCCAAATACAAAAACACTAATCCAAAAAAGATACATACACACCTACAATTACTGCAGCACTTAGTATAATAGTCAGGATAAGAAAACAACCCACCCAAACGTGTCCAACCACAGATGAGTAGATGAAGAAGTGTGGCACGTATACAAATACTACAGCTGTATGAAAAGAGGCAACTTGGATGGAACTGAAAGGATCATCTTTATCGGAAAAAAGCCAGAGAGACAAATGTTGAATTATTCATCCATAATCTATTAGAGAGGGAAAAAACAAGGGAATAGACAGTATTAATTTATTTAACATAAAAAAGTCTTGATCCTGGACTACAGAACTGAGAATATGAAACTGAGGGGATGGGGAAGTAGTGAGTCAGAGAATGATGAGGTGGGCTGGAAGCGACAAAAGGACATTATTTTTGTCAAGAGGTTCTTCGGTACTTTAGTAATAGTGGGGTGAGGTAACTGTGTATATCAAAACCATAACACTATTATAACTGTTTTAGCTAAATTATTAAAATGCGATTAATAGTCTCATTTTCATTGGGCTATTTTTTTTGTTGTAATGACATTTTATGAGTTCTTTATCTACTTGGAATATTAAATATTTATCATAGTATGAAATGGATTCAGTAAGCTGTGTTTTCTGTTTTATCTTCTTTAGCTTTACAGACCACGTTGATTTAGAGCATAAGGATGTGGTTCAGTTGGTAGAACACTTGCTTTGCAGTCATGAGACAGAGAGTTTGATTCTTAGTGACCCTACATATTTAGCATAATTCCAGGAGCACAGTCAACCAAATGTGTGATCCCCAGAGTTCCCCATTCAAGTGTGTATGAGCACACCAACTCATGAGCCTTCATGAGCACTATAGCTAAGAATGTAGGCACTGCAACCAAATATGCAATCCTTAGTGAGCACTGCAATCAAACTGTTAAAAAAGTACAAATCAAGTGTGCAGCTCACGGTGAGCATCTTGACTAAAGTATACAGGCATTAGAACCAACTCTGTAACCCCAGGGAGGACCATAACCAAGTATGTGAGCACCTTTTTTCAAATGTATGGGATTCAAACATATTTTTGCTACAAAAAACAACAACAAATAAAGGGAAGAAAAGAGCATTAGACCAGAGTTTTTTTTTTTTTTTATTGTAGACCTGGTTTATTTTTGCTGTCATTTTTCTTTTCATTGGGGTCAAGTCCTTAGAGACAGCTCTAACGCTGATCTCATGGGACATATCACCCATCATCTTCCATGTATTTTATGACTTTAGGTCTTATATCCAGATCTTGAATCTATTTTGAAGTGTGTGTGTGTGTATGTGTAGCTTTAGAGACAGAATTAGTATGGGGACTTGAGAGACATTACAGGAAATGAAACACCTACCTTGCATGCACCTGTAGTAGTCAACACCCTTCTTCAAAGCCCCAGCACTGCATATGATCTCCTGAGCACCACCAGGAGTCATTCCTGAGCACAGAGCCAGGATAGCCCATGAGCACTTCTGGGTGTGGCCTCAACCTTCTCCCCCAAAAGAGTAATTTTGTTTCATTATTTTGTGTGGTTGTCCAGTTTTTCAGATTGTGAAAATATTTTTCATTATCTGTTGTACTTCCAGCTCTCTGTCATAGGTTAAGTCCTGAAGAACTTACTTCTGGGGTCTCTATTCTATTCTTTTTGGATGGAGAGCACAGCTGGAGTAACTAGTAGCCCTCCCCCATTTTTCCTTTTTACAAGACTGATTTAGCTAGTTGAGGTATTCTATGGTGATATACAAATTTTACTATTTTTCAATTCAATATAGTATTGAAAATACTTGACATAGCAATTAGGCAAGAAAGAGTATTAAGAGCATTCAGATAGGAAAAGAGAAAGTCAAACTCACTTTATGAAGATGATATGATACTACTAAAAAGCCCTAGAGACTCCACAAAGAAGCTTTTAGAAACAATAGGCTTGTACAGTAAAGTATCAAGCTACAAAATAAACATGTAGAAATCCATGACGTTTCTTTATGCAATAAGAAGAGAAACTAAAAAAAATCTTATTCATAATTATACCCCAGAAAATCAAGTATCTAGGAATCGTCTTTAAAAAGAAGTGAAAGACCTATACAAAGGAAACTGTAAAACACTACTAAAAAATAAGAGAACACAAAGAAAGGGAAACACACACATGCTATCTATGGATTGGGAGGATTAACATTGTCAAATGGCAATATTGCCCAAAGCATTATACAGATTTATTGCTGTCCCTGTAAAAGCACCCCTGACATTTTTTCAGAGAGATATATAAAATGAAATTTGTACTTGTTACTGAAATCTCTAGGCTCACACGGAGTCAGGGATGGGTTACTTCCTCCCATCTCCTTGTGCTTCTGGTAGCCTGGAAGTCACACCTATGAACTGCCTCTGGCACCATCTAAGTTCATTAATGGTCATGATCCAGAGACGCAGAAATAAAGCTTTTGGAAGAGAGCAACATGCCACAGCGTTGCCTCTGACCCCAAAATATCCATCCAGTTTTTAAAAAAATTAAATTAAATTAACCTCTTTGTATAGCCATATTTTAGATTTTAAAGTCCCTGGAGTGTGCAGCTGCATTTGTGTCTGCAAAACATTTTCTATGTTAGTAATCTTTTATACAAGGGCTTACTGAATGCACGGGGAGATACAACAATCTTCACACACTTTCCTCTAAGGAAAGATTTTTGGTCACCTTTAGAGGATTATTCATATCAGGCAATACAAAATAAATTATTTAGGCCCTGCTTTGGGGGCAGGGTTTTGGGGTCGAGGTGGAAACATTCAAAAAATGGTGGTGAGTAGGTGTAATGGTGGTGAGATTGGTGTTGGAATATTAAATGTAATAAATTATTGTGAACAACTTTATAAAAATAAAATAATTTTTTTAAAAAGAAACAACCAAAAATGAAAGGAATTTGTGTGGAAATAGTAAATTCCCATGAATAGCCAAAGCAAGGAATCCTAGGAAAAAAGAAGATGGGAAACTTCACTTTCTCCAACTTCAAACTGTATTACAAAACTGCAGCAATTAAAACAGAGGGGTATTAGAACAAGAACAGATGATCAGATCAATTGAATAAAATTTATTTTTTTCTTTTTTGGGGGGTTGGTTCACACTTAAGTCTTTCAGGGTTTACTCCCAATTCTACACTCAGTAATTACTCCTGGCAGACTCTGGGGATCATATGGGATGCCAGGGATCAAAACTGGTGGACCATATGCAAGGCAAATATGTAACCTGCTATACTATTGCTCCAGACCCTGATCAGTGGGAAAGAATTGAAATCTGAGAGTTATACCCACAGTTATGTGGACAGTTGATCTTTAGGAGAGGAGCAAAAAGTTTGATGTCAAGGAAGAAAAACCTCTTCAATAAGTGATGGTGGGAAAACTGGTCAATGACATGCAAAAAAATTTAATTCAGACCCCTTTCTAATACCACCATGTTAGAAAGTGAGATCAGTGTACAAAAGTCAAATCATAAATGTCAAATTAACTAAATGTGGATTAAATACCTCAATATCAGATCAGAATTCATAAGTTATGTTGAGGAAAACAAAGATCGAACATTCCAAGACATTGAAGCTAAAAGTATCTTCACTGATTCAATGCCATTGACCAAGCAAACAGAGCAAACAGTAGTAAAGATAAACAAATGGGATTACACTAAAAAGATGACCAGAATCAAAAGAAACCCCAGACTGGGAGAAAATATTTGCTCAAAATTTATCTGACCAAAAGCTAATATAATATCTAAGATATACAAAGCACTGTAGTACTTTACAAGAAAAACAAACAAAAAACCTCCAAACCCATTAAAAATGGGGTGAAGAGATAAACAGAAAGTTCCTCAACGATGAAATACAAATGGCCAAAAGCTCTATGAATAAATGTTCTTCATCATTAATCATCAGGGAAATGCAAATAAAAACAATAATTAAATATCATCTCACACCAGAAAATTGAAAAAATAATCATTACTGGCATGAATGTGGCAACAAGAGGACTTTTATTCACTGTTGGTGGGATGTCTATTGGTCCAACCAGTTTGGAAAACTATAGACACCTCTCAAACACTAGGAATTGAGCTTCCATATAACCCACCAATTATACTTCTTGACATCTATCCAAAAGGCCCCAAAACACTATTTAGAAAAGATACTTGACTCCTATATTCATTGCAGCACTATTCACAATAGCCAAAATATAGAAACTATTCCAAGTGTCCAAGAACAGATGGCTGGACAAAAAAACATGGTACCTGTGCACAATAGAATACCACTGGGCTGTAAGAATAAAATGAAATCAGACAATTGGCTGCTGTGGGGAAGGATCTGGAGAGTGTCATGTTGTGCAAAGTAAGTCAAAAGGAGAGGGACAACAGAGAATAATCTCTCTCATGTTGGCTATAACAAAAACATAGCAAAAAAGAAAAACATGGCAAAAAGCAATAGCAACTGAGAACTGGTCTTTAGCAGAATACAGATTACAGGGTCAAGGGGGACTTGGATAGGGAAGGGGACACTGAGACAACAATGGAGGAAGGTGTGGTGCTGGAATGTGTCAGACATAAACCCGTAGCAGTAGCAGCACTGTAAGTCACAGTACCTTAACAACAAATGGTCCTGTAATAGAGACAGATGGGAACCCTCATGACACTTAAGCTAAAGGCATCTTCAAAGATGAAACACCACTGACCAAGAAAGTGAAAGCAAAGGTAAACAAATAGGACTACATCAAACTAAGAAGCTTCTGCACCTCAAAAGAAACAGTGACCAAGATACAAAGATAGCCCACAGCACTGGTAGAACTCTAGAAGGAAAAAAAAACATCCAATCCCATCAAAAAATGAGAGAAGAAATGAACAAAAGCTTCCTCAAAGAACAAATACAAATGGCCAAAGGACACATGAAAAGATGCTCTACATCACTAATCATTAGTGAAATGCAAATAAAAAGAACAATTTTTTATTTTCTTTTACTTTCTATGTACTATCTCACACCACAGAGACTAGTACACATCAAAAAGAATAACCACCAATGCTGGCGTGGATACGTGGAGAAAGGAACTCTCTTTCTTAATTGGTGGGAATGCCAACTGGTCCAGACTTTCAACTTCCGTATGACCCAGCAATATCACTTCTGAGAATATACCCTTGGGGTCCAAAAGTACAATGCCATCTGCACATTATGTTCATTGCAACACTATTCACAATAGCCATAATCTGGAAACAACTCGAGTTCCCAAGAAGAGATGACTGGTTAAAGAAATTATGGTACATCTACATAATGGAACACTACACAGCTGTTAGGAAAAAGTTGAAGCTAATGAAATTCACTTACTAATGCATGGACATGGAGAGTATCAGGCTGAGTGAAAAAAGTCAGAAGGAGAAGAACAGACATAGAATGATTGCACTCATTTGTGTGATATAAAAAATAACATAATATTAGACTAGTACCCAAGGACAGTAGAAACAAGGATCAGGAGAATTGGTTCCAAGGTTGGAAGCCTGCTTCAAGTGCTGGGGGAGATGGCAGTTGGAATAGAGAAGGGACCACTATGACAAAGATAGATGGAAATGATCACTCTGGCTAAGAACTGAATGCTGAAAATATGTAAAGGAATGAACATGATAATCTTTCAGTATCTGTATTGCAAACTCCAAAAGGAAGAGAGAGAGAAAGAGAGAGTGAGAAAGCGAGAATAAAAGTGCCTGTCTGCCATAGAGACAGGTGGGAGTGGGATGGTGGGAGGGAAACTGAGGACATTGGCGGTGGGAAATGTACACTTGTGGAGGGATGGGTGTTGAAATTTTGTATGACTGAAACCCCACCATGAATAGCGCTGTAACTGGGTATCTAACAGTGATTCAATACAAATAAAATAAAATAAAAACAGATACCACTATTGTTTTTTCTCTGTAAAAAAAAGAATGAAAGAAAATAAAAAGCCTAACTTTTAATCCTAAAACAAAACAAAACAACAACAAAAACAAAGACAGCCCACAGAATGGGAAAAATTGTTTATCCAATACCCATCTGATAAGTGGTTAATATCCAACATATATAAAATACTGTAGAACTTTACAGAAAAAAATTCAACCCCATCAAAAAATGGGGAGAATAAATGAACAGAAATTTCCTCAAAGAAATACAAATGGGGGCTGGAGCAATAGCACAGCGGGTAGGGCGTTTGCCTTGCACGCAGCCGACCCGGGTTTGATTTCCAGCATCCGATATAGTTCCCTGAGCACTGCCAGGACTAATTCATGAGATGCAGAGCCAGGAGTAACCCCTAAGCATCGTGAGCTGTGACCCAAAAAGCAAAAAAAATTTAAAAAGCAAAACAAAAAAGAAATACAAATGGCTAAAAGGCACATGGAAAAATGCTCTACATCGCTGATCATCAGGGTGATGCAAATCAAAACAATGAGATATCACCTCATATCACAGAGACTGGCACACATCCATAAGAACAAGAACAACCAGTACTAGCATGGATGAGGAGAGAAATGAACACTCATTCGTTGTTGGTGGGGCCTTTTTGAAAAACAATATGGGTATTCCTCAAAAAACAAACAAACTAGAAATTGAGCTTCTTTATGACCCAGCAATATCACTTCGAGGAATATACCCTGGGGACCCCAAATCACATCAGAAACATAGAAGTGCCATCTGTACTTCTACGTCCATTGCAGCACTATTCACAACAGTCAGAATCTGGAAGCAAACTGAGTGCCCAAGAACAGACTACTGGATAAAGAAATTATGGTATATCTGAACAACGGAATTCTATGCAGCCACCAGGAAGAATGAAGTCTTGAAATTTGTTTATACATGGGTAGACATGAAAAGTATCATACTGAGTGAAAAGAATCAGAAGGAGAGGAACAGACATAAAGTAATCACATTCATTTGTGGATATAAAAAAATTGTATCAGTCTATTACCCAAGGGCAATGGAAATGACGGCCAGGAGGACTGGCCCATGGTTGGAAGTTTGTCACAAGTGGTGGGAGGGGGGAAAAGGCAGTTAGGATAGAGAAAGGATCACTATGATAATGACAGTTGGAAATGATCACTCTGGACAATAACCGAGTGCTAAAAGTGGGTAAAGGGATATACATGATAACTCGTACTGCAAACCATAATGATCAAAAGGAAAGAGTGAGACAGAAAAAAAGTATCTGAGACAGAGGCAGACTGGGGGGTGGGGGGTGGCAGGAGGGAAACTGAGGATATTGGTGGTGAGAAATATACACTGATGAAGAGATGGGTGTTGGAATATCGTATGACTGAAATCCAATTTGGGCAACTTAGTAACTGTATATCTCATGGTGATTTAATTAAAAAGAAATAGAGACAGATGGGGGTGGGGGGAGTGGGAGAGAAAACTGGGGATGCTGATGTAAGAAAGGAACAGACACTGGTGATGGGGTTGGTGATAGAACATTGTAGACATAAAACTTAATCATGAACAATGTTGACAATCATGGTGCCTTTAAAGAAATGTTTAATAAAATAAACTATTGTATTTTGTTCTGTTCCACAAAACTATTATTGGTATTTTTAATACAGATTTCACTGGATCTGTACATGTTTTTGGCAAGATTATTAATAATTAAATCAACCAATTAAAATTGATTAAATTAATTTTATTAATTATCTAAATAATTAATAAAATTAATTTTATTAATAACATTGTTGGTTTTTATTAATTTTATTAATGTTAATAAAGTTGATAACATTAACTTTTATTAAAGTCAAGTTAATAAAGTTGACTTTATTAACTCTCCCCTTCCATAAATATGGACTCCCAGTTTAGTATCTTGTTTTACATCTTTGGTTGACACACCTAGAAATTCTCTGGGGCATGGGGCTACACTCAATGACACTTGGTATGATTCTTCAGCCTGAGAATGTAGTGCTTTAGTTTCATGTGATGATTTTCAGGGGAGGGCGATGTGTGTCAGGGATTGAACCCAGGCCATCACACTTGTTCCGTCTATTCTACCATGAGTCAGACCCTTAACTCCTCTATATCTTTAACAATGTCTTACAGTTTTTATTGTATAGATCTTTCACCTTCTCTGTTAAATTTTTTATAAGGTATTTAATTCTTCAGGGAGGAGGGCAAGGAGAAGTTGGGTCAGACCCAGCTGTGTTCAATGCTTAGCCCTGACTATGTTTAAGAATCACCCTGTTGGAGCTCAAGGGGGACCACAGGCAATGCCATGACTTCCAACCAGGGTCGGCCCTGTGTGAGGCCATGTGTCGATCTCTGGCCTGGTATTTAATTCTTTTCAATGAAAGTGTAAAGCAATTGCTTTCTAATTTTTTTCTTCTCGTGATGCATATATGAAAGCAACCAATTTTACTGATTTTGTAACTGATACACATTTTAAAAATATTTATTTATTTTGGATTTGGGGCCATATTTTGTTTGTTTGCTCAAGCTTTATTCCTGGATCTGTGCTCAGGGATCATTGGGGGACCATATGTGGTGCCAAGGGAACAAACCCAGGTGAAGGCAAGCACCCTACCTGCTGTACTATCACTCCAGCCTTGGGTTCCTTTTATTTCTCACTCTACGACTACTGATGCTTAATTAAATAGACATGGTCAAAAATAAAACTTGTTCTGTTTCTGCTTTTATTAAAAGTTTTAATGAGGGGCTGGAGTGATAGCACAGCGGGTAGGGCGTTGCACGCAGCCAACCCGGGTTTGATTCCCAGCATCCCATACGGTCCCCTGAGCACTACCAGGAGTAATTCCTGAGTGCATGATCCAGGAGTAACCCCTGTGCACTGCCGGGTATGACCCAAAAAGAAAAAAATGTTTTAATGATAGGAGCTGGAAATGTGGCTCAAGGAGCACATTGCTTGCATGTGAGGCCCTGGGTTTGATTCCCAGCACTGCGTGGCCCCCTGTGGGTACAGTGAGGAGTGGTCCCTAAGCACTGGGTGTGGTCCAACTCCTGCAAATAATGAAAAAAGTCTTATCATACATGGATGCTAGATCTTATAAAATGCTCTCTGCATCCATTGATATGATTTTCCCCCTTCTTTTTGTTGATAAACTTTTCCCCCTTTCTTTTGCTGTTCCTATTATATTAACTGATTTGTTTATGCTGAACCATCTTGCATCTCTGGGAAAAATTCTACTTGATCATGATGTATGATCCTTTCAATGTATTTGTTGAGACTTTTAGTGTATTGGGGTTTTTTTTGTTGTTGTTTTGGGGTCATAGGGCCACAGAGAATCACCCAGGCTACCTCCAGTGGTGCTCAAACCCAGGCCTCCCAAGTGTAAAGTATGTTGGGCTGGAGCAATAGCACAGCGGGTAGGGCATTTGTCTTGCATGCAGCCGGCCTGGGTTCGATGCCAAGTGTAAAGTATGTTCTCAGTGCATTATGTGAACTCTCTGACCCCCTTTTTATTATTTTTTAAGTCTATATATTTTTTATTGGAACACAGTGAGATACAATTACGAAGTTGTTCAGGATTGGATTTCAGTCTTAAAATGTTCCAACACCCATGCTTTCACCAGTGTACATTTCCCACCACCAATGTCCCCAGTTTCCCTCTGGCATCTCTTTCCTAGGAAAATACAGGAGGATATGAGAGAAACAGTGGAACAGACAGCCAATAAAACACAGGAGGAAATGAGAGCAGAACTAAGAAAACTACAAGCAGAAGAGTCATTAGTATTACATTCTGACCCCCTTTTAATATATTGTTGAATCCAATTTGCTATTTTATTCATTTTTATCTATGTTTATCAAAGATGAATTTTTATATGCTGTCCTCATGTTTTTTTTATTTTTAAATTTTATTTTCATAAAGTTGTTCACAATAATTGATTACATTCAATATTTCAACACCAATCCCATCGCATTACACCATACCACCACTATTATTTCAAAATGTCCCACCACCACTCAAGCCTGCCCCACAGACAGATGCAAGATAATTTAATTTGTGTTGCTTGTTATAAATAGTATAAGATGTCTTTAAGGGTCTATCTCACAGTGATTCAATAAAAAAAGCAAAATAAAACAATAATATAATTATAAATGGCATCTGAAAGCAGTTCGTGGGCGTGACAGCCAGGACCCCAGAAAGGCCGGGAGATGGGAAGGCATGGCCCAGTCCCAGTCTCAACCCTTAAGCCTGGCATTTTCAATCACTGGTCCCGCATACCTGTTTTTTTCCAGCGAATTTATTCTCTTGTGTGGGAAAGATGAGGAAGGAGAGGCTGCTAAAATCTCAGGGCTGAGCGTAATAGAGGTGTTATTGGTGCCCGCTCAAGTAAATCGACAAACAACAGGATGACAGTGATACAGTGACAGTGGGACCCCAGGCCATTTAAGTACATTAATGGCCATGATCCAGAGAGTCACAAATGAATCTTGGAACTGAGCAGCTCGCTGCAGGGGTGGCTCCAGATCATGCACCAGGCTGATTTCACCGGGGCACCTCAGATGGGAGGCATCCTCTCTCTGCCTGCACCAGATGGACCCCGGCAGCCCCACGCCTCATGTTTTTTGGTGTCAGGACAACATAGGCCTAATAAAATGTTTGAAATAATTCTCTCTTCAATTTTCTGAAACACTTTGAAAGGAATAGGCATAAATTCTTTGAAGTTCTGGTAAAGTTCACTAGCAAAATCATATGATACTGGACTTTCATTTTGGGGAGTTTTTTTTAATTGCTGCTTCAAGTTTCACATTTGTTATCAGTGTATTCAAGTTTCCTATTTCTTCCAGGTTCATTATTGTTAGGCTGTACTTTTCTAAAAATTTATCCATTTATTCTCTTGACTATCAAATATAGAGGAATATTGTTCTTCACAGGAGGAATGTCTAAGTGGACCATTCTTTTTGGAAGACAACATGGACAGTCCTCACAAAACTAGGATTGAGTTTCCATACGACTCAGAAATTGCATTCCTGGGAATATATCCCAAAGGACCAAAAATAGTTGGAAGTATTAGACTCAAGAGTTACACTGGAGGGTAGAGCCTTTGCCTTGCACGTGGCCGACCTGGGTTCAATCCCCGACATCCCATATGGTCTCCTCAGCACCTCCATGAGTAATTCCTGAGTGCTGAGCCAGGAGTAATCCCTGAGCATCGCTGGGTGTGACCCAAAAAGAAAAAAAAAGAGTTATGCTGGTATTCATAAGCACTGACGAATGGCCAAAGGTATTCCAGAGACCAGGTTGGAGTGTTTCACCTTCAAACCCTGACTCCTAAACTGATGTCTAGTGTGTGGCATCTACCCCTGCTAACACCCATCTGTTCCCACAGTTTTTTGCCATAGATCCCTGCTCCCCAGAATTCTGCTGTTTTCTGGGAAAAGTCTTTATTTCTCATGTCTGGTTGTCTGTGCCTCTTTCACTGATACTAGGTATTGAGCCTCTGATATGAGCAGAAAGTTCCAGAGGAAGTGTTTAAGAGTGGCCATTCCTCTTAAGTGACAGCACCACAGGGGGTTCCAGGGAAAATTATGTAAGTTTTTGCCTTATGTTCTCCATTATCCCTTCTCTAAAGATACTGATCCCCTAGTTACCAGTCTTTTCTCAGGGAATATTATCTGAAATGTTTATTATTTTTAATTGTGGGGAAAAGTATGCCTAATATTTGTACTATTCCTTCATCTTGCTGGAACTTATTACTTTCTTATATTTTTCAATTTAGCCAAAAGCTCAATTTATCAGCTTTCCTCCTTTGGTTGTTTGTACTTTTGCTGTTGTACCTAAGAAACTGTTGCTAAGCAAATAATTCCAATATCAAGGCAATATACTTGTTTCCTTCTAAAACCTTGATAGTTTTAGCTCTTACAGAAAAGATCTTGCAACTGTTTTTTATAAATTAAAAATATTTAAAACCACTGTAAAACACATCTGAAATTTTGCTGTGAGCTTAGTTTTAGTTTGTTCATTTGTTAGGGTTTTTTTGGCCACATCTAGTGGTGCTCGGGGATTCTTTCTGGCTCTGTGCTCAGGAGCGGCCCCGGCAGTGCTCAGCAGATCTATGTGAGTGGGATGCAAGGCAGTGTCTTTACCCCTGTAGAATCTCTTGAGCCCAGTTGGTCATTTTTAGGTGTACAGTTCAGTATATTAAATATTTCACATTATTTTGCATCAAATCTACAGAATTTTCACTTGAGAGCTGAAATGCTGTATTTTATAAATCTCTCATTTTCCCTCTTTCACAGGCCCTGGCAACTGTCATTTTCTGTTTCTATGAATTTCACTAGTTTGACACCTGGAGCAATTGAACTCAGATAGTACTTGTTGTTTTGAACTTGGCATACTTCACTTCACATGAAGACTGTTGATATGTGTCAGACTCCCCTAAATTCTTAAGGCTAAGTAAGATTTCATTTTATGTATAATCCATATTTTGCTCATTCACTGATCTCTTGCTGTACACTCAGATTGTTTCCATCTTTTGTGTGTTTGTGTGTTATTGTGAATAGCATTGCTAAGAAGATGAGCATGCAATTGTCTCTTCAGGTTGTGTTTTCAATTCTTTAGAATCTATGCCAATGAGAGGATTTACTGGTTTTTCTATTTTTAAATTTTTGAGGAACTTCTTTCTAGTACTGTTTCTCATTGTGACCACAGCATTTTACATTTTAACCAATTATGCAAAAGAGTTCCAATGCCCTTGCATCTTTTCTACTACTTGCAATTTGTTTCTATTATTTATTATTTATTTGGGGACCACTGCCCCCCCACCCCAGTGTTGCTCAGGTGATCTGGGCCCTTTCTCGTGATTTGCAGCCAACCTAGCAGTGCGGATGTGGTGCTGCCACATGGAAGGCACGTCCCACCCTATCTCTCAGGCTCTGCCAAGGGAGGAGGGGAAGGACCAGGCAGAGGCACTTCTCAGTATCTGTATTGCAAACCATAATGCTCAATAGGAGAGAGGAGAGAGAGAGAGAGAGAGAGAGAGAGAGAGAGAGAGAGAGAGAGAGAGGCAGGTAGGGAGGGAGAGAATGTGCAAGTGCCTGCTGTGGAGACAAGCTGGAGGGAAAGAGGGGTGGAAGGAGTGAAATGGGTGTCATTTGTGGTGGGAAATGTAAACTGGTGAAGAAACTGGTGTAGGAACACTGTATGACTGAAACCTAATCACAAACAGCTTTGTAATACTGTATTTCATGGTGATTCACAGCTAATGGGTGTGAAGTACCGGCTTATTGTGGTTTTGATTTCATTTCCTTGATTAGAAACATTGTGCTTCTTCTATAGACTTATTTGCCATCTATGTATCATCTTTGGGAAAATGGGCATTTAATTTGTTGCCTGTATTTAAAATTTCCCTCTGCCTTCCCTTAATTGCTCTTATTGGCCTTGTGATGATCAGGGAAGCACTTGTGCCCAATTGTGATGCCCACACAATTTACTTCAAGGGTGGTGGTGGGGGATGAGGCTATTCCTGGCTCTGTGCTTAGGAGTGACCCTGGGAGTGCTTAGGGCACACATATGGTGCTGGGGATCAAAGCAGGGTGAGCCATATGCAAGGCGATCATCTCCCCTCCTGTACTCTCTCTCTCTGGTTCTCTCTCTCCCACTCTCTTCTCTCTCTGGCTCTCTCTCACTCTCTCTGGCTCTCTACATGTTTTCAAACTGTGGAGCTTCTCAGCCATAGCATCGAAAGCTGCAGTGCTCAAAGGCTCAGTGTGGTACTCACTGAGGTTGTACATGTGCTCCCCAGAGGTCAAACCCTAAGTTGAGGTTCACAAGAACTCCATTATGAAGCTAAATAAATCATTCATGGTGCCATAATGATTTTAACTGAGGTTTAATTTGGGGTTGTACTTTAAGTTTTAAATGCCAAGTATCTTCTGTACTTCTTTTATTCATAGTTGTTGTTGCATCAAAATGCATCACAATGGTAGCAGGTTTCTTTTTAAAGCTTAGCATTAAATATTCAATATATTTCCCCATTGTAATCTTATGTTACTCAGCCAAGAATCAAAAATTAAAAGCCCAGTTATTTGAAGCTTGGACACACTTCCACCATTAGCCAGGCTGTGCAAAAGTTGGTGGCTTTATTTTCCCTGCCATGTGAGCAGATCCAGGCCCTAGAAAGATAGTGCCAGGTTACTATTGTTTTTGAAAGCAAGCTACAAAAGTGGATGACCATTATAAGCCATATTACAAAATAAGGACAGGGTTAAGGAAGGAATACTTTATTCCCAAAACAATTTCTAAACAGTCCCAGCTCATCAATTTTTCTCAAAATGGTTGAACAAAGGGCAAAATCTCAACAGACTATGTCCTGTCCAGAAGGGAGCCTGCAAATGAGGGCCATGGCTGAGTTTGGTTGTCCCTACCCTTCTCAGTTGGAAACCTGGAAACTTGGGCTGTGAAGGTAGGCTGAAGCTTGTTTAGTAATGAATTCTCTAAGAGCTTTCTTCTAGACACAGACAGCTCAGAGTTTTACTCTCACTTAAGGAATTCTTTTTAAAAGCATCTGGAAAGTTGCTCCTCCACCCCTCAGACAGAAAGGCTCAGAGAAATAAGTCATCAGTACAGCCACTTCCTAAGTTATGACGGAATGCCTGAAGTTTGGAGATGCCATGAAAGTGAGCCAAGGCTGCTGCTATCACCAAGACATGAAAAATCTGATGAGATTGGAACCATATGTCAAATTTCCCGGGAAAGAAACGCTCAGGAATTCGAGCAACATAAAGGCAAGCTCCAGATATGTACAGTAAGGCCATCAGCAGGAACCAGCCCATCTGGCCCACCGTGATGGCTCTGACAATGCCCTCGGCAAAAGTAAAGTGCATTGTGGGCACAAGACTGCTCAAACCGAGTGCCAGGAAGACTGCTGCTCTTGTTGACCTATGTTTAGGGGTGGCAAACCGATCCCACTGGGACACAATGATGGCAAGAGTGCCCAGGACACAGATGATGTAGGTGTAAATGAGCCATAGCTTTGAGGAGCAGTAGAAAGAATAATAGAGCCAGGTGACAACACTCCCCATCGTCAGCAGGGCAATCCCTGAGTAATCCAGTCTGGAAAATGTTTTAAAGACTCTTTCTGAGTAACAAGAGACAGTATGAAAGAGCCAGGAGAAGCTGAGGCAGAGCACTGCACCCAAAAAGAACATCCCTAAAACCAACTTCTCTTGTACAGGGGCCACAAAGTACATATTTGGTCTGAGCATGGTGAAGATTCCCAAAAAGAGAAACAGCACAAAACCAAACAGATGGGTCCAGATGTTGCCAGTTTCTGTGTGGATGCGAAAGATGCTTTTAAAGCAAGCCCAGAAGGAAGGCAGCGGGGGCCTATGGCCGTGGAGCAGGTAGTCATTGTCTTTTAGCCAGTCAGGGAGCATGTCATAAGAGATGACACTCCAGTGTCCCTCCCAGGCTGTGCTTGGGGTGCCATTTGTCTGCTTGCCCTTCTCTTTCAGCAGGGATTCAGTCAGTTTCATATTGTCCATTTCCCTGTGTTGGGCAAGAGCCTCCTTGCATGGTTCCATCACATATATTTCGTGAGAAGACCTCTGGTTGGTTCCTCAATGCTTTGCAGTTTCAGCCTGGGGAAAGGTTGGGTGCATGAGTGTCATGGACAGAGATCTCTGTATGTAATGACAGACACTAACACCAAAGATTTTATCTACTAGTTATGGGCAGCTTGGTGGATTAAAGCTTCCCTATGACCAATTGTTTTGTTATATTATGCTTTAAGAATCATGAAATTTCTTGTCCACTGAGAATAGAATGCTTTCTCTGCAGTAAGTGACACTTTTGTTGATTCAACCCTCAGATGAACTTTC
The DNA here is from genome assembly GCF_027595985.1 of Sorex araneus. Classification (NCBI taxonomy): domain Eukaryota; kingdom Metazoa; phylum Chordata; class Mammalia; order Eulipotyphla; family Soricidae; genus Sorex; species Sorex araneus. The sequence goes on along the minus strand of NC_073302.1, from coordinate 334,626,409 downwards.
AGAGGTTTTTAAAATTGATTCCCCAAATCCCAACCACTATGTGGGAACACAAAGGTCACTCCTAGAAGAAGTAGCTGCTAGAACCCGGGAACACTAGAGATACTATGAAGAACCTCAGCAATTGGACCATCACAGGTGAACCAGCACTACGAAGAGGGAAAAGCAGTAAATAGATCCTCTTATTACTTCATTGCAGGAAAGACCTAGTCAATAGGCCTGATGACAGTCTATATATTCCCTACCATCTTTTCTAGCTTGTTTTCTAAATCTTTAAGGAAAGATGATGATTAGTATAGTAAGGTACTACTAGTTTTCCTATTGCTCTTTTGAATTTAAAACTGTGTAAATTGAAATTTGCCTTGTCAGTTTTTGTTTGCAACTGGCCAGAAGGTTGTACTCTGGGGGCGTGGTCTTCCGCACTATATGCCACAATATTGGATGAGTCCCGGGGTCCAGTGGCTTCCGTATCTTCAGGATCTTCTGCTCTCTAAGAGCATTTTTAAGTGAGAATTGCTTATATCTCCCCAAATAGCAGTCTTGTTTTCTCAGAAAATTGGAGAAAATGGAGCTCTTGGATCAGAATCTGTTTTTCCCCCATCTGAAGAGAAAATTAAAACATACACAATATTACAAAGAAATGTACAACAAACATACTTACATTCATGACAGATTCCACAGCCATGATTTATTTAATTTATACTCATTAAACTACTATTTGCCTAACCCTCTGATTGATGTTGAATATGACAGTATACCATAATTACATACAAGTACTCCGTTCCCACTGGTTAAGGCCAGTGAGTACTTCATAGGAGATTGGTGTTGTAGTCAATTTCATGAACGCTTTAAACAAGCCAATACAAGCGCTGTTGGGGTGGGTGGAGGCCACTTCTACAGGGTTCTGCCCAGCTTAAAGAAACACGAGTTCGAGGGGAGCGCGGAGGCTGGAGTGATAGAACAGCGGGGAGGGTGTTTGCCTTGCACACAACCAACCCGGGTTCAATTCCCAGCATCCCATATGGTCTCTTGAGCACCGCCAGGAGTAATTCCTGAGCACAGAACCAGGAGTAACCCTTGAGTATTGCCGGGTGTGACCCAAAAAGGAAAAGAAAAAGAAACATGATTTCGAAGTCTTCTGGCATGCTGCCCAAAGATACCTGCAAGACCTGTAGCAGGTCCTGTCCACAGGCATAACTTAGACGTTCCTGTTTGAACAACGCAGACATAACTGTCATAGTTCTGGTTGAAAAGTGCTAGGATGTGAAGGAGAGAAGGGGAGCTGGAATTCATATAATCTCTACATTGATTTTTCTGAAAGTCCTAATCACAAGATTAGTGGCAACTCTCTCACAGATGACAAAGTGTCCTTTGCTCACAGGTTTTCAACAAATTCATATACCTTCATATACCTTCCAGAGCCATTAAAGCTTTAAAAGAAAAGTAGGAACACAATTATTTGAAATCCAGTGAAAACAGTGAAAAGTAGTGCTCAAATATGGTTCCAGCTACCATATGTGATACCACAAGCTATACATTTATACCACAAGCTATGTATTTCATGTTGCTTTTTAAATTAATTTTTTCTTCAAATTAAAAAAAATTAGGCACCACAATTTACAATGTTGTTAATGATAGGGTTTCATGAATAGAATGTTCCAAGACCACACCTTCCACCAGAGTGTAGCCCCCCCTCCCTCACACACACACACACGCACACACACACACACACACACACACAACTCATCCCTAGTAATTGCTTTATTTTTGGCAAAGCATTGTATATCATGGCTGCTTTCTCTTTCTACAAAGTCATTTGTTAAGAATAGCCAAAGCAGGAGCTGGAAAATAGGACAGGGGTTAAAGAGCTTTGTATGTAGACAACCACAGTTAAATCTTCAGCCCTCAATGTAATCCCTTGAGCACCCTCAGGAGTGACCCCTGTGTAGAGAGCTAGGAGTATGTTCTGAGAACCCTGGTTGAGGCTCAAACTCTCCCACTCCCCAATAAAAAGAATAGCCAAAGAAAAGAGTTGCATGTTCACATATGAGCTAGCTTCTAGTAGAAAAATTAAAAGCACTGTGGTTGATTGGAATGTATAGCAAGAAGCACACCATTCTTGATCTCTAACAACTGAAGTCATTTTCTTGAAAAAGCTCTAAACACAATTTTGACATGAGCATTTAAATATAAAAACTACAAAACAATGTTTTTTATTTTAAGTGCATGCCTTGAATGTATAAGACCCTGGGTCTAAATTCTGGCACTGGAAAATAAAATGAAGTAATACCTTTATAATTAAAATGGTATTTTCATTTAATTCTTTTGGTTTTTTAAAAATATTTTTTATTTTTTAATGAATCACCATGAGGTGCAGTTCAGACTTACAAACTTTTATGCTTACATTTCAGTCACACAATAATTGAGTTCCCATCCCTTCCACCAGTGCCTGTTTTCCACCACCAATGTTGCCAGTATCCCTCCCATCCCCCTGATTCCCGCTCCTGTGTCAGGTGCATTCCCTTTTACTCTCTCTCTCCTTTAGGGTGTTATAGTCTGCAATGCAAGTATTGAATGGCCATCATATTTAGTCTATAGTCTACTTTTGTCACGCATCTCCCATCCTGAGCAGACTCTTTAGTTCATGTTCCCTTCTCTATCTGAGCTGCCTTTTCCCCCAGCATGTGAGACTAGCTTCCAAGCTGTGGAGCAAACCTCCTGGTACGTATCATTACTATTCTTGGGTGTTAGTCTCCCATTCTGTTACTTCATATTCCACAAATGAGTGCAGTCTTTCTATGTCAGTCTCTTTCTTTCTGACTCATTTCACTCAACATGATACTTACCATGTTGTTCCACTTATATGCAAATTTCATGACTTCATCTTTTCTTTTTTTATTCTTTTTTTGGGTCACACCTGGTGGTGTACAATGGTTACTCCTGGCTCTGCACTCAGGAATTAGACTTCATCTTTTCTAGCAGCTGCATAGTATTCCATTGTGAATATGTACCGAAGTTTCTTTAACCAGTCATCTATCCTTGGGTACTTGAGTTTTGTCCAGATTTTGGCTATTGTAAACAGTGCAGCAATGAACACACAAGTACAAATGTAATTTCTACTATACTTTTCTGTATCTCTGGGATATATTTCTAGAAGTGATATTGCTGGGTCAAATGGGAGCTCTATTTCTAATTTTTTGAGAGACGTCCATACTGTTTTCTGAAAGGGCTGAGCCAGTTGGCATTCCCACTAGCAGTGAAGGAGAGTTTTCTCCCCACATCCATGCCAACACCAGTTGCTTTTGTTCTTTTGGATGTGAGCCAGTCTCAGTGGTGTGAGATGATATCTCATTGTTGTTTTGATCTACATCTCCCTGATATAGTGATGAAGACCATTTTTATGTGCCTTTTGGCCATTTGGATTTATTGTTTGAGAAAGTTTCTGTTCATTTCATTGCCACATTTTCTTTCTTTCTTTTTTTTTAATTGAATCACCGTGAGAACAGTTACAAAGCTTTCAGATTTAAGTTTCAGTCATACAGTGATAAAACACCCATCCCTTCACCAGTATACATGTTTCACCACCAAGACCCCCCATATGTTCCCCCATCTCGCACCCCCACTCTGCCTGTGTGGCAGATGATTTTCACTTTACTCTCTCTTTACTTTGATTACATTCAATTTTTCAGCAGAAGACCAACTTTTATTATTTAAAATTTTCCCCCAACAATCAGACCTGCTGAAAAGTCATCATTAGATAATTTGTTTTCTATTGCTGATAATGAAGAACATATGATGTCGCACGGCCGCAATAGCAGCCATGCGATTTTGAAATTCTAGTATTTAGTAATTAAGTCCAGAGGGATTTCTGTCAGAAGCCACTGGATTCCGAGATTGGTTTGTGTGCCTCTGGGATCATGGCTGTTCAGGAGCAGAGGAGCTATTCGTAGGTGGCCGCTTAGGGACTTGTCTGAGTGGGGAGCTGGGCCAATTCCGCCCCCCCCCCATCATGAGAGTCCCTGTGTGCCCCGTCACTGCGAGCTCGTACCTCTCTATCCAATAGACTTTAAAAGATGGCGGTCACCATGCTGCCACTGAGAGGAGAAAGGGGAAGTGACAAAACCTTTTCCCCCAGGGCAGTACAGGGCCATAGCTTAATACACACTCCAGGAGCTTTTCTGCCAGAAGCCCCTGGGTTTTGAGATTGGTTTTGGTGCCTCTAGGATCATGGCCGTTCAGGAGTGGAGGAGCCATTCCTGGGTGGCAGCTCGGAGTCTCGTCCAGGTGTTGAGCTGGGCATCACCCCATTTTTTGATGGGGTCGACAGTTTTCTTCTTGTAGAATTCAACCAGTGCCTTGTATATCTTTGATATCAACCCCTTATCAGATGGGTATTGGCTGAATATCCTTTCCCATTCTGTAGAGTGTCTTTGAATTCTGGTTACTGCTTCCTTTGAGGTGCAGAAGCTTCTTAGTTTTAGATAGTCTCATGTGTTTATCTGTTATCACTTGCTCAGTCAGTGGCGTGTCATCTTTGAAGATACCTTTACCTTCAATGTCTTGGAGGGTTTTACCAACCTTGTCTTCAATGTACCTGATGGATTCTGATCTGATGTTGAGGTCTTTTTTTTTTTTTTTGCTTTTTGGGTCACACCCAGCGATGCTCAGGGGTTACTCCTGGCTTTGCACTCAGGAATTACTCCTGGCGGTGCTTGGGGGACCATATGGGATGCCGGGGATCGAACCCGGGTCGGCCGCGTGCAAGGCAAACGCCCTACCCGCTGTGCTATCGCTCCGGCCCCGAGGTCTTAAATCTATTTTATCTGACTTTTGTGCATGGTGTTAGGTCGAGGCCTGAGCCCATTTTTTTGCATGTAGCTGTCCAGTTTTGCCAGCACCATTTGTTAAAGAGGATTTCCTTGCCCCACTTCACATTTCTTGCTCTCTTATCAAAGACTAGATGATCATATATTTGAGGGTGTGTGTAAGGATATTCCACCCTGTTCTATTGGTCTGTGGCTCTGCCTTTGTTCCAGTACCATGTTTTAATTATTACCTCTTTTTAGTAGGGTTTGAGGTTGGGGAAGATGATACCTCCCATCTTCTTTTTCCCAAGAATTGCTTTAGCTCTTCATGGGGGTTACTTGTTCCATATGAATTTCAGAAGTGTTTGATCCATTTCTTTGAAGAATTCATGGGTATTCTTATAGGGATCGCATTGAATCTGTATAATGCTTTGGGGAGAATTGCCATTTTGACAATGTTAATTCTTCCAATCCATGAGCAGGGGATATGTTTACATTCCCTCGTGTCCTCTTATTGCATGAAGTAGTGTTTTGTAGTTTTCTTTGTACAGGTCCTTTACCTCCTTAATGAAGCTGATTCCAAGGTACTTGATTTTCTGAGGCATGATTGTGAACGGGATTGCTTTTTTTCATGTCACTTTCTTCTCTCTCATTATTTGTTTATAGGAAAGCCATGAACTTTTGGGTATTGATTTTATAGCCTGTGACTTTATTATATACAAGTCTATTGTTTCTAAGAGCTTTTTGGTAGAGGCTTTAGGGTTCCCTAAATATAGTATCACAGCATGTCAACCTGTACCTGTGGGGCGAGTGCATCAGCAGCCTGATGGTGCCTTCAGACTTCTAAATACCCAAAAATTGCTGCTGTGCCTTTGGCCAGACCCCAGTAACTTGGGGCCAAGTTTACCAAGAAATTAAACAGCCAGAAGTTAGGTATGTAGGAGACACACCCACAAACCACCTCCAGCTCAACTATATAATCTCAAAGTGTCCACCCCTCTCAGAGAGCCTGGCAAGCTACCAAGGATATCCCACCTGTACAGCAGAGCCTCGCAAGCTACCCATGACGTATTCAATATGCCAAAAAACAGTAACAACAACGTGCTCTTCATGTTTCTGCAGCAAGCAGATGCCATTGGGCTACACTAGCATGTGACATGGACAAATGGATATGTTACTGGTGCCTGCTCAAGCCATCAATGAGCAACGGGATGACAATGATACAGTAATCATCTGCAAATGGTGAGAGCTTGATTTCTTCCTTTCCTACCCGGATGCCCTTAGTATAATTTTCTTGCCTAACCACTACTGCAAGTACTTCCAGTACTATATTGAACAGAAATGGTAAGAATGAGCATCCTTGTCTTGTCCCTGATCTTAGAGGGAAGGCTTTGACAATATTGAGAAAAGTCCCTTCAAAACCCATTTTGATGAGAGTTTTCATCATAAACGGATGCTGGATCTTGTCAAATGCTTTTAATACATCTATTGATATGATCACATGGTTTTTATTTTTTGTTGTTGATATGATGGATTATGTTGATTGATTTCTGAATGTTAAACCATCCTTACATCCCCGGATGAATCCCACCTGGTCATGGTGTATGATATTTTTGATGACTTGTTGGATTCCATTTGCTAATATTTTGTTGACAATCTTTGCATTCGTGTTCATCAGGGACCGGCCTGTAGTTTTCTTTTTTTGTGGTGTCTTTGTTTGCTTTTGGTATTAGGGAGATATGTGTCTCAAAGAAACTGTTTGGGAGTGTTTCTGCTTCTTCAATTTTCTGAAAAGCTTGAGAATAACTGACAACAGATCCTCTTTAAATGTTTGGAAGAATTTGCTAGTAAATCCATCTGGGCCTGGGCTTTTGTTTTTGGGAAGACTTTTGACTACAGTTCCAATTTTCTTGATAGTAATAGGCCTACTCAGGTATTCCAGATCTTCTTGGTTCATCTTTGGGAGATTATAGAAATGGACTTTATCCATTTTGTCTTGGTTATCTCTCTTGTTTCATGTCATACAGACTTTCAAAGTAGTCTCTGATGATGTTTTGAATTTCTTTGGTTTCTTTTGTGATGTCCCCCTTTCCATTTATGATTTGGTTTATTAGGGTTCTCTCTCTCTTTTTGAGTCTTGTCAAGCTTTATTTTCTCAAAGAACCAGTTTTTGGTTTCATTGATCTTTCAGATTGGTTCTGGGGTTTCCATGTTGTTGATTTCTGCTCTAAGTTTTATTATTTCTTTCCTTCGGCCTGGTTTGGGCTCCTTTTGTTGGTCCTTTTCTAAGATCTTGAGCTGTGAAGTCAATTTATTTATGTGGGCCATTTCTTCCTTCCTGAGAAATGCTTGCAGAGCTATAAATTTTCCCCTTAACATAGCTTTGGCTGTGTCCCACAGGTTCTGGTAGCTGTGTCTTCGTTCTCATTTGTTTCCAGGCACCTTTTGATTTCTTCCTTGTTTTCCTTCCTGACCCACTTGTTTTAAAACATTGAGTTGTTTAATTTCCTGGTGTTTGATTTGGTTCTCCATGTCTGTGTGTGATTAACTCTATCTTCAGTTCATCGTGGTCTGAAAAGATAGTTGATATAATTTCTATCTTCCTGATTCTGTTGATGTATGTTTTGTGGCCCAGCACGTGGTCTGTTATGTAAAATGTTTCATGTGCACTCGAAAAGAATGTGTATTCTTTGGTAGGGGTGGGGGGAGATGTAAAGCCCTGTAGAGATCTATTAGCCCTCTCTCTTCTATTTCTTCCTTCAAAGCCAGTGTTTCCTTGCTGAGTTTTCATCTTGTTGATCTAACCAGAGGTGATAGGGCAGTGTTGAAGTCTCCAACTACTATTGTATTGCTAGCAATGTCCTCCTTAAAATCTGTTAGCAGGTGTTTTTTTTTTAAGTATTTAACTGGTCCCTCATTCGGTGTGTATATGTTTAGGAGTGTGATTTTCTTCCTTCTGTACATATCCTTTGATTAATAAAAGATGACCTTCACTGTTCCTTCTAATATTTTTCAACCTAATGTTATGTTGTCGAATACTAGTAAGGCCACCCTGGCTTTTTTGAGGGAGCTGTTTGCTCTCATGATTGTTTTTCGTCCTTTGGTTTTGAGTCTGTGTTTGCTCTGATTGTTCAGATGTGTTTCTTGTAGGCAGCAGAATGTGGGGTTCAGTCTGAATCCATATTGCCACTCTGTATCTCTTAATTGGCACATTTAGATCATTGACACTGAGAGAGATTTTTTTTTGTTTTTGTTTTGCTTTTTGGGTCACACCCAGCGATGCTCAGGGGTTACTCCTGGCTCATGCACTCAGGAATTACTCCCGGCGGTGCTCAGGGGACCATATGGGATGCTGTGAATCGAACCCAGGTCGACCGTGTGCAAGGCAAACGCCCTCCTGCTGTGCTATCTCTCCAGCCCCTATTGTTATTGGGTTTTGTGCCATCTGTCTGGAAGTTTTGTTGTGCTTGTAGGGGTTTTCTTGTCTTACAGTAATCCCTTTAGTCCTTTTAAGTTTGGTTTTGAGTCTATGAAGTTCCTAAGCTGTTGTTTATCCATAAAATAGTGTATTGTTCCTTCGAATTTGAGTGAGAGTTTTCTAGATAAAGTATTGTTGGTGAAGCATTCATTTCATTGAGGTGGTTTCTTGTTGTTTTGTTTTGTTTTGTTTTGTTTTGTTTTGTTCTGTATCCCAGCATTGTCTTTGGGCTTGGAGGGTTTCCTCTGATAGATCTGCTGTAAATCTAAGGGATGCTCCTTTGTATGTGATTTCCTTCTTTAACCTTGCTGATTGCAGTATTGTGTGTCTATCTGTGGCATCCATCATTCTGACTATGATATGCCTTGGAGTCTTTTTATTAGGGTCTCTTTTAGCTGGCACCCTTCGGACTCCTAGGATCTGGATGTCTGCATTCTCCAGCTCTGGGAACTTTTCAGAAATGATTTCTCTAACTGTGACTTTTTCGTTGGGGTTGTCTCTCTGTCCTTCTTGTACTCCCATGATTCTTATGTTGTTCCTCTTGGTGTCATCCTCTAGGTCTCTGATTTGTTCTAGAGCTATTTTGAGGTCTTTTGCCATTGTTTGTTGCTGTCTGTAAGTTTCATTGCAGCTCATCTTCAAGCTCACTGATTTTGTCTTTGGCTGTAGCCATTCTACTGTTGAGGGCACCCACTGAGTTTTTATTTTATGTACTGAATCCTTTATAGGATGTAAAGTGACACTTCTGTTTGTAGCTTTCTAATTTCTGCTCTCATTTCTTTCTGTATTTTCTTGGCTGTCCGTTCCACTGTTTCTTTCATTTCCTCCTTTAATTTACTGGATGTCTGTTCCACCATTTCTTTGAGTTCATTGAGCATCTTCAACATTTCATCTCTGAATTCTTTGTCGGAAAGATTGTATTTGTGGGTAACTCCTGTTGAGGCTTCTGGACTCTTTCCTTCATCCTCTCCTCCTAGTGGGGAGTTGTGCTGTTTCTTCATGTTGTTGTGGTTGTATGGAGGTAGGACCTTCCAGTTCACTATCACTATTACCTCTTGCTGTGAGAAAGTATTCTGGATGAGCTCAGTCGATAGTGGTCACGTTCTTCCCCTTTTAAGATATATCCTTCCTCTCAGGTGTTCCTCTGTGACTTATAAGAGGCCTCTAGAGAAGCTTCAGAAGATGTGATCTCTTATATTGAGCTTGTACAGTTTCTTGTGCCCACCGGAATTTTGGTGAAATTGGAATGGAGTATTGGCCTATTGTGTTTGAGATAGCTAGGATGTTCTTCACGGAATTAGGTGATGAAGATTGAGATGTGACTTCAGAGTTCTGGGAGTGGGAAAAATAACTGTGGCTATGTGAGCGGCCACTGCCACTGCAGAGGACAATCCTGCTACCACAGAAACCATGCCCCCTGCCTGCTGTAGGTAGGATGCTGGCTTGGGGGTCACCCACCTGGGACAGGGAGCAAGCCGGCAGGAGCAGCGCTGGAGGACGGTGCGTGAGCGGGCAGGATGGCAGTGGGGGAGGCTGGGTGGCATCGGGTCCAAGGGGCTGACCGGGGCGCGAGCGCAGGAATGGCTACCGGGGTCCAGTCACCCACCTGGGACAGGGAGCAAGCTAGCAGGGGCGGTTCTCTAATTCTTTTGTTTTGAGCTCACAACAGCAGTGTCCAGGGGTGATGACCCCATGTCTGCATTCAGTTGTTGTTTCTGGACATACTCATGGGACTATGTGGTACTGGAAATCTAACCTGGGCCTCCTATGTGCAAAGCATCAGCTGCAGTTCATTGAGCTAGTTTTGTGGCCTGGGGAACAGTTGGGGTCTGGGGCTACTCCAGGAGCAGACAGTTGAATGCAAGTGCATGAGGACAGAGTACACTCTGGGACCACAGGCTATACCCACTGGTGCTCAGGGAGCTATGTAGTGCTGAGGATAGAAGCAGGGCCAGGTGAGTGCTAAGTAAACATCTTGATTCCTATACTATCTCTCCCACAACCCCCAATGGAATTTTTAAATTATAAAAATTTGGGGGACTGGAATGATAATACAACTGGTAGGGTATTTGTCTTACACATGGCTAACCTGCATTCAATCCCTGGTATCTCATTCAACCTGCATTCAATCCCTAAAGCATGTCAAGAACAATTCTTGAATGCAGAGGCAGGAGTAACTCCTGAGCGTTGCCGAATGTAGCTCAAAACCAAACAAAAAATTTTTTTAGTTTCTTTCTTCCTTTGCACCCTTTAGAGTGCATGACCTTCACTCTGTATCAGGATCAACACACTTTTCCTATAGAGGGAAAATTGTAAATATTTTATCTTCGTGGGACATGCAATCTAGTTTTTAAGTACTTATCTTGACCAAGGTGTAGCAAAACCAACCAGACAGAGAATACACAAATGAACAGGCATCACTGTATTCCAACTAAATTTTATTTATGGCAACCTAAGGACTACACAAAAATATATTTACTTTGCATGACCAAGTTATAGTATGAGTTAAAACTGTATAGGTGCACTACACAGTTTAAAGCCGATATTTGGGCTGGAGAGAGAATATCGGAGGTAGAATACTCGCCTTCAATGTGGCTTCAAGCCCCTGCACTGAGTATGGTTCTCTGAGTCTTGCCAGGAGTGATTCATGAAGCCAGGAAAAAACCCTGAGCACTACAAGGTGTGGCACAAAAAACAAAAGGAAGGCAAACTGAAAAAATGACATTTAGGGCCAGGAGATAGTACCATGGAAGGGCATATGCCTAGTAGGTGCCAGACTTAGGTTTAATTTCTGCCACATGGCCTCTGATCATTGAAGGATACAGCCCTGGAGGCCTCAAACTGCTGGACCCTAACTTCATTACATTCCTATGCCCTTGCATTGAATCACTAGCTCATTGACCCATTGTGAAGTCTCTGGACCTCCTGACCATCATTTGGGAGGTTAAAAAATTCAAAACAAGCAAAATACTTATGTTTCAGGCCAGAGCTATAGGACAGGTTAAGGTGGTTTTTGCTTTGTTCAATCCCTTGCACCACATGGTCCACCATTGCACTGTATAGTGCTGGAGGCCCCTGAACACCACTGGGTGCAGCCCTGCTAAGCTGCAGTGCCACAGGGTTTGACCAGCACATTCCCAGGCTCCAGCATTGAAGTGTCCAATCAATGGCTAAGACTCACTGGAAGTGGCCTCTGTCCACCCCCGCCACCCCCCAGGACTTTTTGGGAGATCCAAAAGACAAAAGCCAAAAAACTGATGTTTTCTTAAATATGTTGTAATTTGCAACAGTTGTTATTTTCCTCAAATTTAATTGAAGTACTGTGCTTTAAAAATACTGCTAATGATAGTTTCACACATACATAGTTCCAACACCACACCCACAAACAGGGTGCCCCACTTCACTCCATCAGTGTCCCAAAGGCCTTTCCCAACCTCCCTCCCCCCACACATACACCCTCCCTCCCAGGTAAACTCAGTTCTGTGAACCAACTCTTTAGTTCTTTTACCTTTGGCCATTTGTTTTTCCTGTACTATGTCTCTTTAATCCCACACAGAAGAGAGGTCATTCTGTGTCTGTTTCTTTCCTTCTGACTGATTTCACTCAGCATGATACCCTCTAGTTCCGTCCACATGGGAGCAAATTACATAATTTCATCCTTTCTTGTAACTGTGCAGTATTCTACTAAGGTATACATACTACCACTTCTTCATTCTTTTATCTATAGTTGGGCATTTGGGTTGTTTCCATGTCTTAGTTATTGTACTAAGTACTATGATGAACACAAATCTGCATATACCTTTTCGTGTTAATGATTTTGTGTTTGGGGGGAAGATACCAAGAAGTGGTATCTCTGGGTTATATGGGAATTATAGTGTTACTTTGTAGAAATTGCCATAATGCATTCCACAGAGGTCAAACCAGATGACATTCCTATCAACATTGAGTGAAGGATCCCTTCTCACTGCAGCCTTAGAGATCTGTAATCCGATTAGTAAAACTACAGGATAGAGACATTAGAGAACATTCTTTTGGCTATAGTTTTAAAAATTAATGTCTAGAGTAGGGGTTCAGAACAGTTTGTAGAGCTAGTCAGATGAGAATTCATCTGCAGTTTTCCGAGCTGTGTGATGTTAGATAAATTGAAGAATATTTCTACATGTTTGAATATAAAATAGGCAAAGAGGAAGAGGCAAAAGATGAATGAATTTGCAGTTGTTCAGTAAGGGACACTGTAAAATCTCAATGGATTTTAATTTGGTATTACAATTTAGTAAATCATAGCTTATTATCTGTGAGGGAAGATCATTCATGACACTGAATCAAAGTCCATTTCACAGATTTTAAGTCATTCTAAATTAGGAAAATCACCCTGCTGTAATGTCACTTTAAAATAATTTGGGGTTCTGCGGTCAGTTTGGTACAATAATATTTTGATGGTCCCTAGAGTGGGGTCCTACATGAGGTTGGCTACCAGAAGTGTACATTTTGATGTTTGACTTGCTACTGTTGTAACTAATTTTGCATGTCTGTGAGTGAATAGAAAGATTTCTTTCTAGGAAGTTTTTGTAGAAAGATACTCTAAAAATTAATACAAAAGTATTAAAACAAGAGCTCAGACAACCTATATAACATTCCAAATTCATGATAATTTTCAAACAAATGTAATTTTAAAATTCTTTTTTAAAGGTGTTTACATTTTTTACAGGTAACATATTATACATAGACAATGTTCAAAAGGCACAAAAGCTTCTATAATGAAAAAGTTCTCTTCATCTTCCAAATATATAATTTAGTCCCATAGTTGCCATCCTAAAAAGCAACCGCTTCTAGAGATGCACACAGAGTGTATGCACGCGTACACACACACACACACACACACACACACACACACACACACACACACTTGCTTGCCTCTTTACTTAGACTGTATAAGAATTTCAGCAGACACAGGCCCACATTGCACTTTCTAATGCCAGTTTAATATCTCATCAGAAAGACGCACCGCCCTCCCCACAAGCTTTGGTCGTTTCTAACTGTTGCTGTAAATAAAGTAGCCATGCTGCTGAGTGTTTCCTCTCCCCTGTGCTGTGATCTTGTTCCTTTTCTTCCTGCAGGACTTCAAAGAGTTCCTGGAGATCTTCCTGGAGCCCCCTGACCCCAGACCGCAGCATGTGCTCGCAGTGGCGGGCTCTCCCCAGCTCTGTTGTTGCGGGTCTCCTGCTCGCTGCCCACTGCAGCGGGGCAGCGGCTGTGATGAACTGTGTCTGCCCACCGTGCGTGGGCAACCCCGGTGCGTGGTCCTCGCCTGGTGCTCTCGGGGTGGAAGGTGTCTCCGGGAGCAGGCCCCACTCGCAGCCCGACCCGAACAAAGGCTCCTTTCAGCCGTCGCATTGGATGGATGACCCGTCGCCATGGCAACGCGCGCGCCCAGGGTCCGAGCCCGCCGTATGGCGCGCGGGGCGCCGGCAGCTGCGCCCCGGAGAAGCGCCTCTTTGTCTCCGGGGATGAAAGGCTCCGCGCGCGCCTCGCCGCCCGCCTCCCCGCCCCCGGGAGCCCACAGGGCCATTTCTCCTCCCGTCCACCCTCAGGGGTCCAGCGTCACCCCGCGGCTCAGAGCCCGGCTCCGGGCAGACACTCTGCAGCACAGTGTGTTTCCTCCCTCCTCCCCCCCACCGAGTCCGCTCGAGCCCCCCAGGCCCGAGCACCACTCTCCAGAGGAAGGCGCCCAGGAAGAGCTGGGCCTCCTCGGTGGAATAAGGGTTGGTACTCAGGTCTAGAGATAGAACTAAGGCCACAGTTGGTAGCCGTACCAGTATCTTTCTCACTTCTAGTTGAAATGCATTACTTAAATTTTTTTTCTAGTTTTGCATAACTTTCAATGAATACCTAAATTTTTTTATAGGGTTTGTTTCTGGAGGAACTTTATAAAAGTTAAATAAGTCAGAAAATATCTTTGGCTTGCCCAATTTTTGAATCTTAGGAGTTGAAGAATATTGTCCCTGAATCTATAATCTGGAACAGATGGTGTTTTCCAAACCTATCTGGAGTTTAAAAAGTAATTGGAAAAAACTAATCCAGAATCAAGGAGGAGGACCAGGAAGATGGTTCAAAGGGCAAAATTGCCTTCAGAACTCTAGGTTTGCTCTGGACTTGCTCTCTGGCATCATCACATACTTCCCTAAGCACTGAGCTGGAGTAACCACCAAGCATCTCTAGATGGACCCTTCTGCCTGCCCACCCCTCAAAAAACAGTGTCAGGACCATGGAGAGAAAGACATACGGGTGAGCAGCAGTGATGAGGAAGAGAGCAGAGCAGATTTCTTCCTGAGTAGGGGAAGTGATCAGAGGACATTTATGTGTAAGAGTACCTGTCTAGCATGCCCTGAATCTAATTCTGGGCAGCACGTGTCTCCTGCTCCCCAAGAACCGCTGATGTGGCCTCTATTTTTAAAAGGAGACAGGAAGAGAGAGGTTAAGGGGGAAAATGCAGTGTTGATAAAGTGTGGTTGGTGTTAGAAAGAATAGAGAGCCAGAATGACAGAGAAGTGTAAGATGGTGGTGAAGTGGTGGATAAATTTAGACAAGGTGGTAATTGAAGACTTCCTGAAACCATAATAGAAAGAAGACCTGAAAGAGAGGCAGGGAAGGAAAGTGAGAATTGGAGGCAGAGCCTTTAAAACTGAAAACAAAAAGGGCGGGGTCGGATGGGGGGTGAGAAACAGTTTATGGTAGGGCCCAGAGCAGGAATAAGATGAGAGGAATAGTATAAGATTCCGCTCCAGAGAGAAGACAGATAAAAGAGGTGGACCCAGAGACAAGCAATGGGTTGGTAGGCAGAGCACTTGCCTTCCAAGTGTGAGGCTGTGGGTCGAGTTCCCTGTACTGCCAACATACTGAGTTTGATCTGGGCAGATCTGCTGTTTGAGATCCCAGACGTCATTAGCAATCTCCAGCCACGGCACAGTTAGGTGTGAGTGAGAGCTCACCTGCAAAGAATATGGAACCAGCAAGTGCTACTAAAAAGGGGTGCAAGCACCATAACCAGGAACCATAACCCTGGTTACATAAGTACCACAATGACAAAACTGTGTGTAAGTATGTGTATGAATGCCACATGAACTCTCCGTGAGGACTGCAGTTACAATGTGCTCCAGCACCACAACTGAAGTGTGATTGCCAGCAAGCAAGGCTGGTATGAGAAAAGCACAGTGAACTCTACAAGAGATGGGAGAGCACCCAAACCGAAAGTGTATGCAGCCTTTGGCCATCACAACATCATCAACGAAAGGAAGGAAAGGCAAATTTAAAAAAGAAAAAAAGAGGAGGCCCCCCAGCGCTCCGCAGCCCTGCGAGAAACTGCCCCCAAGTCGGCGTCCTGCCAGCTTGGGCTCTTCTGGACCCTACCCCCACTTTGCCGCCACTGCCAGTCAACCCCAGCGCCGCCCCAACTCACACGTCCTGCCCAGGCAACCATCCGGGAATGCCCCCCTGCGCTCCGTGGCCCTGTGAGAAACTGCGACCCCGCCAGGAAGATACTGGGGGTGTGACCTGTATCTCATTGGGCGTGGTCTCAAAGTGGGCGTGGAGGGGGGCGCTAAGGTGGCCGCAGTTATTACTTTTTACCTTAGCACAATAGGTATTGTCTATTTCTTTGAAAATCACTTTAGTCATCTCAACCACTTATGCAAAATACCCATTAGCTTAGTCTAACTTTATAAAACCTATCAGTGAATAAGGGAAGTTTAGCACAACCAGAGCCCCTTCTTCCCACAACAAGAGGGAACAGGAATAAATAACTACAAAGTTCCAACTCTACACTTCCGTAACAATATGAAGAAGTAGCAAAAATCCCTTCCACGAAGAGAGGGAGAAGAAAGGATTCCAGAAACGTCAACAGGGGCTACTCACATCTACGACCTCTCAGATAAACAATTCAGAGAGGAAATCTGGAGGAGAGTCGACGTACTCCAAGCAACCATGCATGGGACAGACATCCAATAAATTAAGGGAGGATATGAATGAAGCACTGGAATGGTCTAACAAGAAAATGCAGGAAGAAATGAGAGCAGAAATTTCAAAGCTACGAACAAAAGTCACACAAATAAAGGAATCGGTAAATGAATTAAAAATCTCAGTAGAGGCCCTCAACAGTAGCATGACTACAGCCGAAGACAGAATCAGCGACCTGGAAGATGAGGTGCAGAACACAAATAATGGCAAAAGACCTCAAAATGACTATAAAGCGAATCAGAGTCCTGGGGGATGACTTCAAGAGGAACAACATAAGAATCGTTGGAGTACCAGAAGCACAGGGAAGTAACCCCAATGAAAAAAACACAGTCAAAGACATCATTGCTAAGAAATTCCCAGAGCTGGAGAAGGCAGGCATCCAGATCCAAGGAGTCCGAAGAGTACCAGCAAAAATAGACCCAAATAAAAAGACTCCAAGGCATATCATAGTCAAATGACGGATGCTATGGATAGAGACACAATTCTGCAAGCAGAAGGTCAAAGAAGGAAATCACACACAAAGGAGCACCCCTCAGATTTACAGCAGACCTGTCAGAGGAAACCCTCCGAGCCCGAAGACAATGGTGGGACATAGTGAAAAAACTCAACGAAATGAATGCCTCACCAAGAATACTTTATCCAGCTAAACTCTCACTCAAACTAGAAGGAACCGTACACTATTTCTCGGATAAACAACAGCTCAGGAACTTCATTGACTCAAAACCAAACTTGAAAGAAAGTCTAAAGGGGCTACTGTAAGTCAAGGAGGATCCCCATAAGAACAACAAACCCCACAGAAAGATGACACAAAACCCCATCACAATAATCTCTCTCAACATCAACGGCCTAAATGCACCTATCAAGAGACACAGAGTGGCAAAATGGATCAGGAAATTAAACCCAACATTCTGCTGCCTTCAAGAAACACACCTGAACAAACAGGGTAAACATAGACTCAAAGTCAAGGATGGAAAACAATTCTGCAAGCAAACAACTCCCTTAAAAAAGCTGGAGTGGCCATCCTAGTATCCGACAACATAGACTTCAGGTTGAAAAAGATTAAAATGGACAGCGAAGGTCATTTTCTATTTATCAAGGAATATGTACAACAGGAAGAAATCACACTCTTAAACGTATACGTTCCTAATGAACGACCGGCTAAATATTTAAAACAACTCCTAACAGACTTTAAAGAGGACATCACTAACAGCACAATAGTAGTCTTCAATACCGCCTTATCACCTCTAGATAGATCGACTAGAACAAAACTTAGCAAGGAAACACTGACTCTGAAAGAAGAAATTGAAGAGAGAGGCCTAATAGACCTATACAAGGCTTTACACCCCCAAAAGAAAGAATACACATTCTTTTCCAGTGCACACGGAACATTTTCTAAAATAGACCATGTACTGGGCCCCAGAACGTATTTCAATAGAATCAGAAAAATAGAAATTGTATCAACCATCTTTTCAGACCACGATGCGCTGAAGATAGAAGCTAACCACTCACTGACACGGAGAATAAAGTCAAACACTTGGAAATTAAACAAGTCAATGTTGAATAATGAGTGGGTCAGGAAGGAAATCAAGGAAGAAATCAAAAAATACTTAGAAACAAATGAGAATGAAGACACGAGCTGCCAAAACCTATGGGACGCAGCTAAAGCCGTGTTAAGGGGAAAATTTATAGCTCTCCAAGCATTCCTCAGGAAGGAAGAAAGGGCCCACATAGACAGCCTGACTTCACGACTCAAGACCTTAGAAAAGGACCAGAAAAGGGAACCCAAACCAGATCGAAGGAAAGAAATAATAAAAATTAGAGCAGAAATTAATGACATGGAAACCAAAAAGACAATCCGAAAGATCAATGAAACAAAGAGCTGGTTCTTCGAGAAAATAAACAAGATTGATAAACCGCTAGCAAGACTCACAAAGAAAGAAAGAGAAAGAACCCTAATAAATCGAATCAGAAATGAAAAGGGGGACATCATAACAGAAACCAGTGAGATTCAAAAGATCATTAGAGACTACTTCGAAAGTCTATATGCCACAAAGCAGGAGAACCTAAAAGAAATGGATGGATTCTCGATTCTTACAATCTCCCAAGACTGAACAAAGAAGACTTGGAATACCTGAATAGACCCATCAATGTTAAGGAAATTGAAACTGTGATCAAAAACCTCCCCAAAAACAAAAGCCCAGGCCCAGATGGTTTCACTGGCGAATTCTTCCAAACATTTAAAGAAGACCTGCTGCCTGTTTTCCTCAAACTTTTCCAGGAAATTGAAAAAACAGGAAATCTCCCAAACAGTTTCTATGAAGCACACATCTCCCTAATACCAAAAGCAAACAAAGACACCACTAAGAAAGAAAATTACAGACCAATATCCCTGATGAACACCGATGCGAAGATCCTCAACAAAATACTGGCAAATAGGATCTAACAACTCATCAAAAAGATCATACATCACGACCAAGTGGGATTCATCCCGGGGATGCAAGGATGGTTTAACATTCGGAAATCAATCAACATAATCCACCATATCAATAAAAGCAAAGATAAAAACCATATGATCATATCAATAGATGCAGAGAAAGCATTTGACAAGATCCAACATCCTTTCATGATGAAAACCCTCGTCAAAATGGGGTTTGGAGGAACTTTCCTCAAGATAGTCGAAGCCATCTATCACAAGCCTACGGCAAGCATTATCCTCAACGGGGAAAAACTAAGGGCCTTTCCTCTGAGATCAGGCACAAGACAAGGATGCCCACTCTCGCCACTCCTCTTCAATATAGTACTGGAAGTACTTGCGATAGCTATTAGACAAGAAAAAGAGATTAAGGGCATCCAGATAGGAAAGGAAGAAATCAAACTCTCACTATTTGCAGACGATATGATACTATATCTAGAGAAGCCTAAAACCTCTACTAAGAAACTCTTAGAAACAATAGACTTATACAGTAAAGTTGCAGGCTACAAAATCAATACCCAAAAATCCATGGCCTTCATATATGCAAACAATGAGGCAGAGAAAAGGGACATAAAAAAAGCAATCCCATTCACAATCGTGCCCCAGAAAATCAAGTACCTCGGAATCAGCTTAACCAAGGAAGTAAAAGACCTCTACAAAGAAAACTACAAAACGCTACTCCATGAAATCAAAGAAGACATGAGGAAACGGAAACATATACCCTGCTCGTGGATAGGGAGAATCAATGTTGTCAAAATGGCAATACTCCCCAAAGCATTATACAGATTCAACGCGATCCCTATAAGTATACCCATGACATTCTTCATAGAAATGGATCAAGCAATCCTAAAATTCATATGGAACAACAGATGTCCAAGGATAGCTAAAACAATTCTTGGGAAAAAGATGATGGGAGGTATCACCCTCCCCAACCTCAATCTTTACTACAAAGCAGTAACAATTAAAACAGCATGGTACTGGAACAAAGGCAGAGCCGCAGACCAATGGAACAGGGTGGAATACCCTTACACACAACCCCAAATGTATGATTATCTAATCTTTGATAAGGGAGCAAGAGATGTGAAGTGGAGCCAGGAAAGCCTCTTTAACAAATGGTGCTGGCACAACTGGACAACCACATGCAAAAGAATGGGCTTAGACCTCGACATGACACCATGCACAAAAGTCAGATCAAAATGGATTAAAGACCTTAACATCAGACCACAAACCATAAGGTACATTGAAGACAAGGTCGGCAAAACCCTCCAGGATATTGAAGATAAAGGTATCTTCAAAGGTGACACAGAACTAAGCAATCTAGTAAAAACAGAGATCAACAAATGGGACTACATTAAACCAAAAAGCTTCTGCACCGCAAAAGATACAGTGACCAGAATACAAAGACTATCTACAGAATGGGAAAGGATATTTACACAATACCCATCAGATAAGGGGTTGATATCAATGGTATATAAAGCACTGGTTGAACTCTACAAGAAGAAAACATCCAACCCCATCAGAAAATGGGGCGAAGAAATGAACAGAAACTTTCCCAAGGAAGAGATACGAATGGCCAAAAGGCACATGAAAAAGTGCTCTGCATCACTAATCATCAGAGAGATGCAGATCAAAACAACCATGAGATACCACCTCACACCACAGAGATTAGCACACATCCAAAAGAACAAAAGCAACCGCTGTTGGAGAGGATGTGGGGAGAAAGGGACCCTTCTTCACTGCTGGTGGGAATGCCGACTGGTTCAGCCCTTCTGGAAAACAATTTGGACGATTCTCAAAAAATTAGATATTGAATTCCCATTTGACCCAGCAATACCACTGCTGGGAATATATCCCAGAGAAGCAAAAAAGTATAGTCGAAATGACATCTGCACTTATACGTTCATCGCAGCACTCTTTACAATAGCCAGAATCTGGAAAAAACCCGAGTGCCCTAGAACAGATGACTGGTTGAAGAAACTTTGGTACATCTATATAATGGAATACAATGCAACTGTTAGAAAAAAGGAGATCATGAATTTTGCATATAAGTGGATCGACATGGAAAGTATCATGCTAAGTGAAATGAGTCAGAAAGAGAGAGACAGACATAGAAAGATTGCA
Organism: Sorex araneus; assembly: GCF_027595985.1. Taxonomy (NCBI): domain Eukaryota; kingdom Metazoa; phylum Chordata; class Mammalia; order Eulipotyphla; family Soricidae; genus Sorex; species Sorex araneus. Next base: position 334,605,522 of record NC_073302.1, on the reverse strand, counting down.
CTCATCTGTGGAATACAGAGTAACAGAGTAGGAAACTAACACACAAAGAATAGTAGAAATAAGTACCAGGAGGCTGACTCCATGGTTTGGAGGCTGGCTCACATTCTGGGGAGAGAGCAACTCAGAGAAGGGATCACCGAGTATAATGCGGTTTGAGGCCATGCGGGGGAAGGGTGATGCGGGCTGAATGTGGGCTAGAGACTGAACACAGTGCCCACTCAACACCTTTATTGCAAACCACAACACCTAATTAGAGAGAGAGAACAAAAGGGAATACCCTGCCACAGTGGCAGGATGGAGTGGGGGTGATGGGATTGGGGAGGGTAGGAGGGATGCTGGGTTTACTGGTGGTGGAAAATGGACACTGGTGAAGGGATGGGTTCTCGAACTTTGTATGAGGGAAACATGAGCACAAAAATGTATAAATCTGTAACTGTACCCTCACGGTGATTCACTAATTAAAAATAAATAAATTAAAATTAAAAAAAGAGGAGTGGTGGAGGGCGTGGCCTCTGGGGCAGCCAGCCAAGCAAGCAACCACAGGGAACTGGAAACTTTCCTTGCCTAAGGTGAGCACATGAGCACTTAGGCCAGAGGGAATCCCTGCAGTTTTAGAAGTGTGCCCACTACAGGGCTAGTGCCGGTTCGAGCTCCGCCAAGATTTGACCCAGGTGGCCATGCCTTTCTTTGCACAGCTGCTTTGCTGCTGAACGACCCGGATCCAGAGCCAGCTATATTACTTGGGGTCCCAGCGAGTGCTTGCAGCCATGTCTCCAGACTGTGAACTAAGCTTTTGCTCCATGCTGCTCCAGGAAGGGAAATGATTCAATTTCCAACTTAAATCTCCCTGGACTTAATTACTAAAATACAGAAATCCTAAACCGCGCGGCCACTACTGCAGCCGCACGACTTTATATCTCTTCATTCTCAACAGTGGAAAACTAATTATCAAATGTTTCCTTGTCAATAGGGCCATATTCTAAGGGGATAAATTCCAACAAGAATAGTGAGTTCTGTGTTGAAACTCCAACAACAATAGTGAGTTTTGTGTTGAAATATAGAATGTAATTAAGGTAAAGAGAAAAGGAAGTGAAATTATGCAGGGGGGTTGGGGGTTGGGGGTTGGGGGGTTAAAGGGTGGGGGTGGGAGGTATACTGGGTTTTTATTTTTTTGGCGGTGGAATATGGGCACTGGTGAAAGGACAGGTGTTTGAGCATTGTATAACTGAGACATAAGCCTGAGAACTTTGTAACTTTCCACATGGTGATTCAATAAAACAAATAAAAAAAAAGAAGTGTGCCCGCTAATCCATGATCCGCCCGCATCAATGTGGCCTCTCCCCCACAGGCACAGCTTGGTGGGGAACGTGGCCTCTGGGGTGCAGTTCTTTCCCCCTTTCATGGTCCTTGGTACTCTTATCTCAACCTCCACTACCTAATTCTTACTATAATGACAGCCTAGCTATCCCAAACACCAAACACATTAGGCCAATAGTTCACTAGCCTACTCCAACCAAAATACTCCCAAAACTCACCAAAATAACAGTGAATACAAGAATCTGAACAAGCCTATTGTAAAAGAACACATCCCCTGAAGCTGCACTGAGGCCCCACTAAAGTCACACAGGAGCACCAAAGAGGAAGGTAATATTATTTTTTTAATGAATCACCGTGAGATAGTTACAGACTTATAAATTTTCATGCTTACATTTCAGTAATACAATGGATCGAGTGCCCATCCCTCCACCAGAGCCTGTTCTCCACCACCAATGATCCCAGTATCAGTATCCTAACCATGCTTCCTTACCCCCTCTTGCCATCCCTCCCTTTGAGTCTGTGACAGGCACATTCCCTTTTACTCTTTCTCTCCTTTAGGATGTTGTCCTAAAGGACAAGCATTGAATGGCCATCAGGTTCAGTCTATAGTCTTCTTTTGGCACGCATCCCCCATCCCAAGAGGGCCCTCTAAACACCCTGTACTTGGTGGTCCCTTATCTATCTGAGCTCTCTTTTCCCTCAGCATGTGAGGCTGGCTTCCAAGCCATGGAGCAAATATCCTGGTACTTATCTCTACTATCCTTGGGTGTTAGTCTCCCATTCTGTTACTTTATATTCACAAATGAGTGCAATCTGTCTATGTCTGTCCCTCTCTTTCTGACTCATTTCACTTAACATGATACTTTCCATGTTGATCCACTTATATGCAAATTTTATCACTTCATCTTTTCTAACAGCTGCATAGTACTCCATTGTGAAGATGTACCAGTTTCTTTAACCAGTAATCTGTTCTTGGGCACTTGGGTTTTTCCAGATTTTGGCTATTGTAAACAGTGCAGCAATGAACATATAAGTGCAGATGTCATTTCTACTATACTTTTCTGCATCTCTGGGAAATATTCCCAGAAGTGGTACTGCTGGGTTAAATGGGAGCTTAATTTCTAATTTTTTGAGAGACGTCCATACTGTTTTCCAAAAGGCTGAACCAGTTGGCATTCCCACTAGCAGTGAAGGAGAGTCCTTTTCTCCCCACATCCGTGTAAATACTGGTTGCTTGTGTGTTTTTGTATGTGGACTAGTCTTTGTGGTGTGAAATGATATATCATTGTTGTTTTGATCTACATCTCCATGATGATTAGTGATGAAGACCATTTTTTCATGTGCCTTTTGGCCATTTGGATCTTTTTCTCATCTTCTTTGAGAAAATTTCTGTTCATTTCATCGCCTCATTTTCTGGTGGGGTTGGATGTTTTCTTCTTGTAGAGTTCAACCAGTGCCTTGTACATTCTTGATATCAACCCCTTATCAGATGGGTATTGGGTGAATATCCTTTCCCATTCTGTAGAGTGTCTTTGGATTCTGGTCACTACTTCTTTTGTGGTGTTTGAGGTGCAGAAACTTTCTCTTTTTTTTGCTTTTTGGGTCACACCTAGCAATGCACACGGGTTACTCCAGGCTCTGCACTCAGGAATCACTCCTGGCAGTGCTCAGAGGCTCAGAGGACCATATGGGATGCTGGGAATCGAACCTGGGTCGGCCGGTGCAAAGCAAACACCCTATCCGCTCTACTATTGCTCCAGCTTTCAGGTGCAGAAACTTCTTAGTTTAAGGTAGTCCCATGTGTTTATCTCTGTTTCCACTTGCTTGGTCAGTGGCATGTAATCTTTGAAGATATCTTTAGCTTCAATGCCGTGGAGGGTTTTGCCAACCTGATGGATTCCGGTCTGGTGTTGAGGTCTTAAATCCATTTTGATATCACTTTTGTGGATGGTGTTAGGTCGAGGTCTGAGCCCAATTTTTTTTTGCATGTAGCTGTCCAGTTTTGCCAGCACCATTTGTTACAGAGGCTTTCCTTGCTCCACTTCACATTTCTTGCTCTCTTATCAAAAAATAGCTGATCATATATTTGAGGGTGTGTGTAAGGATATTGCACCCTGTTCCATTGGTCTGAGGCTCTGCCTTTGTTCCAGTGCCATGCTGTTTCAATTACCTCTTTGTAGTAGGGTTTGAGGTTGGGGAAGGTGATGCCTCCCATCTTCTTTTTCCCAAGAATTGCTTTAGCTATTCTTGGTGGGTTCTTGAAATTTCATATTCTTGAAATTCATATGAATTTCACGAGTGTTTGATCCATTTCTTTGAGGAATTGCATGAGTATTCTTATAGGGATCACGTTGAATCTGTATAATGCTTTGGGGAGAATTTCCATTTTGACAATGTTAATTCTTCCAATCCATGAGCAGGGGATATATTTCCACTTCCTCATGTCTTCCTTTATTTCGTGAAGCAGCAAAGGTTTTGGTGAAGTTTTATTTCATGAAATTTTCTTTGTACATGTCCTTTATGTCCTTAGCTAAGCTGATTCTACGGTACTTGATTTTGATTTTCTTAGGCATGATTGTGAATGGGATTGCTTTTTCATATCACTTTCATATCACTTTTTCATATCACTTTCTCTCTCGTTATTTGTGTATAGGAAAGCCATGGACTTTTGGGTATTGATTTTATAGCCTGCGACTTTACTATAGAGATCTATTTTTTCTAAGAGCTTCTTGGTAGAGGCTTTAGGGCTCTCAGAATATTGTATCATATCATCTGCAAATAGTGAGAGCTTGATTTCTTCTTTTCCTACCTGGATGCCCTTAATATCTTTTTCTTGCCTAATCGCTATGGCAATTACTTCCAGTACTATGTTGAACAGAAATGGTGAGAGTGGGCATCCTTGTCTTGTCCCTGATTTTAGAGGGAAGCCTCCTAGTTTTCTCCATTGACGATAATGCTTGCCATAGTTTTGTGCTAGATGGCTTTGACTATATTGAGGAAAGTTCCTTCAAAACCCATTTTGGTGAGAGTTTTTATCATAAACGGGTGCTGGATATTGCCAAATGTTTTTCTGCATCTATTGGTATGATCATATGGTTTTTAACTTTTCTTTTGTTGATATGATGGATTATGTTGATTGATTTCTGAATGTTAAACCATCCTTGCATCCCTGGGATGAATCCCACTTGGTGGTGTACAATCTTTTTGATCGTGGTGTTGCATTCTATTTGCTAATATTTTGTTGAGGATCTTTGCATCCGTGTTCATCAGGGTGATCGGCCTGTAGTTTTCTCTTTTTGTGATGTCTTTGCTTGTTTTTGGTATTTGGGAGATGTGTGCCTCATAGAAACTATTTGGGAGAGTTTCTGCTCCTTCAATTTCCTGGAAAATATTGAGAGGAACTGGCAATATGTTTAAATGTTTAAACATATTTAAACATTTAAAATTAAATATTAAATATAAAAATCTTTAAATGTTTGGAAGAATTCACTAGTGAATCCATCTGGACCTGGGCTTTTTTTGGGGGAAGACCCTTGCCTTGATTACAGTTTCAATTTCTTTGATAGTAATAGGCCTATTAGGCATTCCAAATCTTCTTGGTTCAGTCTTGGGAAATTGTAGGAATCCAAGAATATCCATTTCGTCTAGGTTCTCTTGTTTCATGGCATACAGACTTTCAAAGTAGTCTCTGATGATGTTTTGAATTTCCTTGGTTTCTGTTGTGATGTCCCCCTTTCCATTTATGATTTGGTTTATTAGGGTTCTCTCTCCTCTTTTTTGTGAGTTTTGCTAGTGGTTTATCATCTTGTTTATTTTCTTGGTTTCATTGACCTTTTGGATTGTTTTTTGGGTTTCCATGTCGCTAATTTCTGCTCTAAGTTTTATTATTTCTTTCCTTCGGCCTGGTTTGGGCTCCTTTTGTTGGTCCTTTTCTAAGATCTTGAGCTGTGAAGTCAATTTATTTATGTGGGCCATTTCTTCCTTCCTGAGAAATGCTTGCAGAGTTATAAATTTTCCCCTTAACATAGCTTTGGCTGTGTCCCACAGGTTCTGGTAGCTGTGTCTTCATTCTCATTTGTTTCCAGGCACCTTTTGATTTCTTCCTTGTTTTCCTTCCTGACCCACTTGTTTTAAAACATTGAGTTGTTTAATTTCCTGGTGTTTACTGCTGGGAATATATCCCAGAGAGGCAAAAAAGTACAATCGAAACAGCATCTGCACATGTATGTTCATCGCAGCACTGTTTACAATAGCCAGAATCTGGAAAAAACCCGAATGCCCCAAAACGGATGACTGGTTGAGGAAACTTTGGTACATCTATACAATGGAATACTATGCAGCTGTTAGAAAAAAGGAAGTCAAGAATTTTGTAGTTAAGTGGATGGGCATGAAAAGTTTCATGCTGAGTGAAATGAGTCAGAAAGAGAGAGACAGACATAGAAAGACTGCACTCATCTATGGTATATAGAATATCAGAGTGGGAGACTAATACCCAAGAACCGCAGAAATAAGTACCAGGAGGTTGACCCCATGGCTTCGCGGCTGGCCTCACGTTCCGGGGAAAGGGCAACTCAGAGAAGCGATCACCAACTACATTGTAGTTGAAGGCCATGTGGGGGAAGGGAGTTGCGGGCTGAATGAGGGCTAGAGACTGAGCACAGCGGCCACTCAACACCTTTATTGCAAACCACAACAGCTAATTAGAGAGAGAGAACAGAAGGGAATGCCCTGCCACAGTGGCAGGGTGGGGTGGGGGGGAGATGGGAGTGGGGAGGGTGGGAGGGACGCTGGGTTTACGGGTGGTGGAGAATGGGCACTGGTGAAGGGATGGGTTCCCAAACTTTGTATGAGGGAAGTATAAGCACAAAAGTGTATAAATCTGTAACTGTACCCTCACGGTGATTCTCTAATTAAAAATAAATAAATTATAAAAAAAAATAAAAAATAATAATTTCCTGGTGTTTGATTTGGTTCTCCATGTCTGTGTGTGATTAACTCTATCTTCAGTTCATCGTGGTCTGAAAAGATAGTTGATACAATTTCTATCTTCCCTATTCTATTGAGGAATGTTTTGTGACCCAGTACATGTCTATTTTGGAAAATGTTCCGTGTACACTAGAAAAGAATGTGTATTCTCTCTTTGGGGATTGTAAAACCCTGTAGAGATCTATCAGCCCTCTCTCTTCTATTTCTTCCTTCAAAGCCAGTGTTTCCTAGCTGGGTTTTTATCTTGTTGATCTATCCAGAGGTGATAGGGCAGTGTTGAAGTCTCCAACTACTATTGTGTTGCTAGCAATGTCCTCCTTAAAATCTGTTAGCAGTTTGGTTTTATTTTAAGTATTTAGCTTGTCCCTCAGTGGGTGTGTATATGTTTAGGAGTGTGATTTTCTTCCTTCTGTACATATCCTTTGATTAATAAAAAATGGCCTTCGCTTTTCCTTCTAATCTTTTTTCAACCTAACATCTACGTTGTCAGATACTAGTAAGGCCAACCTGGCTTTTTTGAGGAGTTGTTTGCTCTCATGATTGTTTTTCATCCTTTGGCTCTGAGTTGTGTTTGCTTTGACTGTTCAGATGTTTCTTGTAGGCAGCAGAATGTGGGGTTCAGTCTGAATCCATATTGCCACTCTGTATCTCTTAATTGACACATTTAGATCATTGACACTGAGAGAGATTATTGTTATTGGTTTTGTGCCATCTTTCTGTAGGGTTTTTTGTGTTTATATGGGTTTTTCTTGTCTTAAAGTAGCACCTTTAGTCTTTCTTTTAAGTTTGGTTTTGAGTCTATCAAATTCCTGGGTTGTTGTTATCCACAAAATAGTGTATTGTTCCTTCCAGTTTGAGTGAGAATTTAGCCGGATAAAGTATTCTTGGTGAAGCATTCATTTCATTGAGGTTTTTTACTATATCCCACCATTGTCTTCAGGCTTGGAGGGTTTCCTCTGATAGGTCTGCTGTAAATCTAAGGGGTACTCCTTTGTATGTGATTTCCTTCTTTGACCTTGCTACTTGCTGTGTTGTGTGTCTATCCATGGCATCTATCATTCTGACTATGATATGTCTTGGAGACTTTTTTTTTAGGGTCTCTTTTAGCTCTTCGGGCTCCTAAGATCTGGATGCCTGCATTCTCCAGCTCTGGGAACTTTTCAGCAATAATTTCTCTAACTGTGGCTTTTTCATTGAGGTTGCTCCCCTGCCTTTCTGGTACTTCCATGATTCTTATGTTGTTCCTCTTGGAATCATCCTCTAGATCTCTGATTTGCCCTAGAGCTATTTTGAGGTCTTCTTTCATTGTTTGTTGTTGCCTGTAAGCTTCCTGCATCTCATCTTCAAGCTCACTGGTTATGTTTTCAGCTGTAGTCATTCTACTGTTGAGGGTGCCCACTGAGTTTTTTATTTCATCTACCTAAACCTTTATTCGTGGTGCTTCTATTTGTAGCTTTGTTATTTCTGCTCTCATTTCTTCCTGTATTTTGTTAGTTCTCCATCCCACTGTTTCTGTCATGTCCTCCTTTAATTTAGTAGATATCTGTTCCACCGTTTTTTTTAGTTCATTGAACATTCTCAATATTTCATCTCTGAATTCTTTGTCTAAGAGATTATATTTGTGGAAATTTCCTAATGAGACCTTAGGGCTCTTTTCTTCATCCACTCCTTGTGGGAGAGATCCACACTGTTTCTTCATGTTGCTGTGGTAGAAAGAATGGTGGTGGGTCCCCTCAGTTCATTATCAGTGACCAACTCTCCCTTCAAGGGAGGATTCTAGATGGGCTTGGTCGATGATGGTCTCCCCACCTTTCAGAATACTACCACTTCTGTGATCCTCTGTGCCTTATGTGGGGTTACTAGTGTGGCTTGAGGAGATGTGTTCTTTTTCTTTGGGATTGTTCAATTCTTTGTGTTCACCTTTATTTCGGTGTTTTGGGGGAGTATTTTGGTTGGAATAGGCTAGTGGTCTATTGGTCTAATGTAATTAGGATAGCCAGGATGTCCTCTTCAGAATTAGATAATGGTATCTGAGCTGTGAGTCCAAAATGCTAGGAGAGGGATAAATAACTGTGGCTTTGTAAGAGGCTACTGCCCCAGGGGGCATGCCCACCAGCCACTTTACCTGTGCAGGAATTGCTGGTCCCCTCAGTGCCAGCTCGGGGGTTGGTGAGCACTTCTGATGTTCCTGGGGCTGGCGAGGTTTCTCCCAGCCAGGCACTCTCTTGGGGCCTCAGTGGGGAAGGGGGCTTCAGGGTCCGAGTAAGGTAATACTCTTGAAGGGTAAAAAGGAGACCAGCATCAAACTTATCCAGAATCCTCCCTTGCAGCAAGAGGGGGTCACTGATAGAGAACTGGAGGGACCCACCTTCATACTACCACAACAACATGAAGAAACAGCACAGATCACTACCACGTGAAGAGGATGAAGAAAAGAGCCCTGAAACCTCAACAGGGAATACTCACATATATAATCTCTCAGACAAAAAATTCAGAAATGGAATATTGAGGATGCTCAACGAACTCAAAGAAACGGTGGAACAGACATTCACTAAATTAAAGGTGGGCATGACAGAAACAGTAGAACGGACAGCCAGCAAAATACAGAAAGAAATGAGAGCAGAAATAAGAAAGCTACAAACAGAAGTGTCACTAATAAAGAATTTGGTTGATGAAATTAAAAACTCAGTGGGCATCCTCAACAGTAGAATGACTACAGCTGAAGACATAATCAGTGAGTTTGAAGATGAGCTGTAGAAAGCATACAGGCAACAATATACAATGGAAAAAGACCTCAAGATAGCTCAAGGGCAAATAAGAGACTTAGGGGATGAATTCAAAAGGAACAACATAAGAATCATCAGAGTACCAGAAGGACAGAGAGGCAACCCCAGTGAAGTAGTAACAGTTAAAGATATCATTGCTGAGAAGTTTCCAGAGCTGGGGAATGCAGGCATCCAGATCCAAGAAGCCTGAAGGGTAATCAGGTAAAAGAGACCCTAAAAAAGACTTTAGGACATATCACACTCAGAATGACAAACATCACATATAAAGATCAAGCAGCAAGGTCAAAGACAGAAATCACATACTAAAAGAAATCACATACTAAAGAGCATCCCTCAGATTTACAGCAGACTTACCAGAGGAAACCCTCTGAGTCTGAAGACAGTGGTGTAATGTAGTGAAAAAACTCAATGAAATTAATGCCTTACTAAGAATACTTTATCCAGTTGGACTCTTCCTTAGACTCGAAGGAACAATACACTATTTCATGAATAAACAACAGCTTAGGAACTTTCATAGACTCAAAACCGAGCTTAAGAGAAGGACTGAAGGGGCTATTGTAAAACAAGATAAACCCTACAAACACAACAAACCTCAACAGAAAGATGACACAAAACCCCATAACAATAATCTTTCTCAATATCAATGGTCTAAATGAACCAATTAAGAGACACAGAGTGGCAAAATGGATCTAAAAACTGAATCCAACATTTTGCTGCCTATATAGTTCACATCTGAACAATCAGAGCAAACATAGACTCAAAGTCAAAGGATAGAAAACAATCCTTCAATCAAACAACTCTCTCAAAAAAAACAGGATGGCCATACTATTATCTGACAACATAGATTTTAGGCTGAAAAAGATGAGAAGGGACAAGGAGGGCCATTTTTTAAAAATAATCTAGGGATATGTACATCAGGAAGAAATCACACTCCTAAACATATGTACACCCAGTGAGGGGCCAGCAAAATACTTAAAACAACTGCTAATAGATTTCAAGGAGGATGTTGGTAGCAACACAATAGTAGTTGGAAACTTCAACACCACCTTATCATCTCTCAATAGATCAACAAGACTACAACTCTGCAAGAAGTACTGGCTCTGAAGGAAGAAATGAAGAGAGAAGGCTAATAGGGGTATACAGGACTTTTCATTCCCCAAAAAATAAATGAACATTCTTTTCCAGTGCACATGGAACATTTTCCAAGATAGACCTTTTGCTGGACCACAAAACATACCTCAATAGAATCAGGAAGATAAAAATTGTATCAACTATCTTTCCAGACCACGATGTACTGAAGATAGGTATTAATCACACACGAAAAATGGAGAATCAACTCAAACACCTGAAAATCAAACAACTCAATGTTGAAAAACCACTGGGTCAGAGAGGAAATCAAAGAAGAAATCAAAAGATTCCTGGAAACTAATGAGAAAGGAGACACCATAAACTACAAGAACTTGTGGGACAGAGCTAAAGCAGTGCTAAGGGGAAAATTTATAGCACTGCAAGTGTTAATCAGGAAGAAAGAAAGGTCCCACTTGACTTCACAGCTTAAGATCTTAGAACATGACCAACAAAAGAAGCCAAAACCAGACAAGAGGAAAGAATGAAACTTAGAGCAGAAATCAATGAGCTGGATTCCCCCCACCACACACACACACACACACACACACACACACACACACACACACGTCCAAAAGATCAATGAAATCAAGTTGACTCTTTAAAAAAATAAATAAGATTGATAAACCACTAGTAAGACTCACAAAGAGAGAGAGAGAAAGAGAGAGAGAATCCTAATAAACCGAATCAGAAATGAAAAGGGAGTCCTCACAACAGGAATTAAAGAAAGTCAAAAGATCATCATAAATTACTTCAAAAGTCTGTATGCCACAAAACAAGAGAACCTAGAAGAAATGAGTAAAGTCCTGAATTCCTATAACCTCCCAAGGCTGAACCAAGAAAAGTTGGAATACCCAAATAGACCTATCACTATCAAGGAAGTTGAAACAGTAATCAAAAGTTTTGCCAAGAACAAAAGCCCAGGTCCAGACGGATTCACTAGTGAATTCTTCTAAATAATCAAAGAGGACCTATTGCCAGTTCTTCTCAAGCTTTTCCCGGAATTGAAGAAACAGAAACACTCCCAAACAGTTTCTACGAGGCACATATAACCCTAATACTAAAAGCAGACAGAGAAACCACACACACACAAAAAATGAAAATTACAGACTGATATCCCTGATGAACACGGATGCAAAGATCCTCAACAAAATGTTAGCAGATAGAATCCAACAAGTCATCAAAAAGATTATACACCACGACCAACTGGGATTCATCCCAAGGATGAAAGAATGGTTTAACATTCACAACATTAACATTATGGTTAACATAAAATTATGGTCAACATAATCCATCATATCTGTCACTGTCACTGTCATTGTCATCCCATTGCTCATCGATTTGCTCGAACAGGCACCAGTAATGTCTCCATTGTGAGACTTGTTGTTACTGTTTTTGACATATCAAATATGCCATGGGTAGCTTGGCAGGCTTTGCCATGTGGGATCTATCATTTCAATAAAAGAAAAGATAAAAACCATATGATCACATCAGTAGACACAGAGAAATCATTTGACAAGATCCAGCACCCGTTTATGATGAAAACTGTCAGCAAATGGGGATTGAATGAACTTTCTTCAATATTTTCAAAGCCATCTACCACAAGCCCACAGCAAGCATTATTCTCAATGCGGAAAAACTAAGAGCCTTCCCTCTAAAATCAGGGACAAGACAAGAATGCCCACTCTTGCAAGTTCTATGCAATATAGTACTGAAGTACCATAGTACTTACCATAGCAGTTAGGCAGGAAAAGGATAGTAGGGGCATCCAGATAGGAAAGGAAGAATTCAAGCTCTTACTACTTGCAGATGACATGATACTAAGAGAACCCTAAAATCTCTACCAAGAAGCTCCTAGAAACAATAGGCATGTATAGTAAAGTCGCAGGCTATAAAATCAATACCCAAAGTCCATGACTTTCCTATATACAAGTAAAGAGAGGAAAAAGTGGTATGGAAATGATAATCCCTTTCACAATCATGCCTCAGAAAATCAAGTACATTGGAATCAGCTTAACTAAGGAAGTAAAGGACCTGTACAAAGAAAACTACAAAACACTACTTCAAGAAATAAAAGAGGTGTTGAGATGTGACCCCGGGGGCCGCACGCGTGTGTGGCTCCTCCGCAGCTGCACCCGCGTGAATCCAGACCCAGCTGAACCAACTACAACATGGACTGCTCCTAGCAGATTGTTTCCTGCCAGAGAACTAAGCTGTGACCCCATGCCCGCCTGGGAGGGGAAAGGTATTTCTCTCTCTCGCCTGTCCCTTCCCAGGGATGAAGGGTGTGGGGACCGCCATATTATGACGACCACAGATGGGGTTTACAAGCTTGCAATGATCGAATATCCGGAAGAAATCTCCCTGGACTTATTTGTTAAAGTACAGAAATACAAAACCACCGGCCGCGTGACCTCATTTCTCTTCACAACAGGTCTGACTCTAGTGGGGTGCTCCTAATAATAATGGTGAGGTTTGTGTTGAAATATTGAGTGTAACCAAAGTAAATAGAAAGTAAAGTGAAATTTATCAGTTACAAGGTGGGGGTGCGGGGGTGGGCGGGATGGGACGTGTACTGTGTTTTTTTTTTTTTGTCTTCAGTGGTGGGATATGGGCACTGGTGAAGGGATGGTTTTTTCAGCATTGTATGACTAAGACTTAAGCCTGAAAGCATTGTAATTTTCCACATGGTGATTCAATAAAATAAAATTTTTTTTAAAAAAAGAAATAAAAGAGGACACAAGGAAATGGAAGCACATCCCCTGCTCATGGATTGGGAGAATTAACATTGTTAAAATATCAATACCCCCCAAAGCATTATACTAATTCAATGCAATCCTCATAAGGATACCCATGACGTTTTTCAAAGAAATTGATCAAACACTCCTGAATTCATCACTGTATCATTGTTATCCCATTGTTCGTCGATTTACTCATGCGGGCACCAGTAATGTCTCTATTACACTCAGCCCTGAGATTTTAGCAGCCTCTCCTTACTCGTCTTTCCCAATGATTGGAGGCCTTTTCAGGGTCAGGGGAATGAGACCTATCGTTACTGTTTTTGGCATATCGAATGTGCCACGGGTAGCTTGCCAGGCTCTGCCATGCAGGCGGGATACTCTCGGTAGCTTGCTGGGCTCTCCGAGAGATATGTATATAACTGTAACTGTATTTGGGATATGAATACACCACGGGGAGCTTGCCAGGCTCTCTGATGCAGACAATAGGCTCTCAGTAGCTTGTCAGGTTCTCCAAGAGATAGAACTAGGCTATTAGATGTCCAAGATCTTGGTTTTATAGTCTCTGAATGTTGGCTGTTAATGGAATTACACAGCGCCTGGGGCAGTCTCTGTGTGTGACTGCCTAGCTACTGGAAAATGGGAGATATGGGTGGAAGAGGCCCAGTCCCGATCCGAGCAGCCTTGGAGAACTCAGCCCTGGGTCCCGCACACCTGGGTTCCTCTGCTGGCTCCCCCATGCGTGAGGCTTGTTCGAACATGTGGAGAGTGGCCCTGAGCATGGCTGTGGTTGGGTTCTGGAGGTCCTCAACTGTCAAGGCTCTGCTGGTGGTGAGGGAGGGAAACACAACCCGTCCCCTTCAAGGGGCTCCGTTGAAGACAGCCAGGCAGGCGCAGGGGCAAGAAAGAGACTGTGTTGCTCTCTTCCAGGAGCTTGGTTTTATTTATTTTATTTTTTTTCATACATTTTTTCCCCAGGAGCTTGGTTTTATAGTCTCCAGATGTTGGCTGTTGATGGGATTACACGGCACAGGGGGCAGTCTCTGCGTGTGACTGCCTAGCTATTGGAAAATGGGGGATCTGGGTGGAAGAGGCCCAGTCCGATCCGAGCAGCCTGAAATTCATATGGAAAAATAAGCCCCCATGAATAGCTAAAACAAGTATTGGGAGGGAAAAAGATGGGAGGCATCACCTTCCCCAACCTCAAACTGTACTACAAATTCCTAATAATTAAAACAGCATGGTATTGGAACAAAGACAGATCTGCAGACCAATGAAATAGGGTTGAAGATCTTTACACACACCGTCAAACATATGATCATCAGTTATCTTTGATAAGGGAGCAGAAAATATAAATTGGAGCAAAGAAAATGGTGCTGGAAACAAAAGTATAGAGATAGTATGGGTGAAACTGTCTGCCATAGAGGCAGGGGGGAGGGTCGGGGTGGGGGGTATACAGGATACATTGGTGGTGGAAAATGTGTACTGGTGGAGGGATGTGTGTTAAATCATTGTGTTACTAAAACTCAAACATAAAAAGCTTTGTAACTGTATCTCACAGTGATTCAATAAAAAAAAAGTAGGAGAAAAAACGTTAAGATATTAATATATTAAATGTTCACTAGGTAGCACTGCCAAATTCTGACAAGATACTTATTGGTAGAGTTTCAACAGTGTTTATTATGATAGAAGAGTGATCCTGTAACTATGAGTGATTCCCACATAATTTGGGAAATTAAATATTTTTGAGTAAAACAAAACAAAACCAAAAAAATGGTGCTGGCATAACTGGACAGCTACATGCAAAAAATGGGCTCAGACCTCTCCCTAACACCATGCAAATAAGTTAGATCCAAATGGATTAAATACCTCAACATCAGACCTGAACCTACAAGGTGCATTGAAGAAAAGGTTGGCAAAACCTTGCATAACATTGAAGCTAAAGGTATCTTCAAAGGTGAAATGCCACTGACCAAGCAAGTGGAAACAGAGATAAACAAATGGGACTATATTAAACTACAAAGCTTCTGCACCTCAAAAGAAACCATGACAAGAACACAAAAAAAGTCCACGGAATGGGAAAGAATATTCACCTAATATCCTCCTGATAAGGGATTAATATCAAGGATATACAGGGCACTATTGAACTCTACAAGAAAAAACATTCAATCCATCAGGAAATGAATGGGGTAATGAAATGAACAGAAACTTTCTCAAAGAAGAAATTTGAATGACCAAAAAGCAAATGATAAAATGCTCTTCATCACTAATAATCAGAGAGATGCAGATGAAAACAACAATGAGATATCATCTCACACCACAGAGACTAGCATACATCCAGAAGAACAAAAGCAACCAGTGTTGGTATGGATGTGTGGAGAAAGGGACTCCACTTCACTATTGGTGGGAATGCTGATTGGTCCAGCCTTTTCTCAAAAACAAGAAATTGAGCTCCCATTTGACCCAATAGTACCACTTCTGGGAATATAACCTGGGAGCTCAAAAGCACACAGCAGAAACACCATCTGCACCCCTATGTTCTTTGCAGCACTATTCACCATAGCCAGAATCTGGAAACAATCTGAATGTCCAAGAACAGATGAATGAATGAAGAAACTATGGCCCATCTACACAATGGAATACTATGCAGCTGTCAGGAAAAAAGAAGTCATGAAATTTGCCAATAAATGGATGGACACGGAGAGTATCATGCTGAGTCAAATAAGCCAGCAGAAAAGGAACAGTTGTAGAATGGTTGCATTCATTTGTGATATATAAAAATATATAGTAGAAGAATAATATTCATGGCCTGAGAAAACAGGGGTTAGAAGGATTTGTCAATGGTTGGAACTTACCACAAGTGTGTGTAGGACTGAGGGTAGGTAAGATAGAGAAGAGAGCAGTATGACAATAATAGCTGGAAATAATCACACTGGACAAGATCTGAGGGTCAAAAGTAGGTAAGGGATATTCTTGATAACCTTTCAGTATCAATATTGCAAACCACATTGCTTGAGAGAGAGATAGAGAGAAACACCTGCCATAGAGGCAGGCAGGGGGTGGGGGGGTGATGGGAGGGAAGCTGGGGGCAATGGTGCTAGGAAATGTACACTGGTGGAGGGATGGATGTTGAAATACTGTATGACTAAAATACAATCATTAACAGCTTTGTAATGGTCAATCTCACAGTGATTCAATAAAAAAGTTTAATACACTGGAGTGATAGCACAGCAGGCAGGGCATTTGCCTTGCATGTGGTCAACCCGGGTTTGATTCCTCCATCCCTCTCTGAGAGCCTGGCAAGCTACCGTGAGTATTCTGTCCACATGGCAGAACCTGGCAAACTCTCGTGGCATATTCATATGCCAAAAACAGTAACAACAAGTCTCACAATAGAGATGTTACTGGGGCCTGCTTGAGCAAATCGATGAACAACGGGATGACAGTGCTACAGTGCTAATAAAACACAAAGATACCACTGACTGGATGACATAAATATCAAACATTTATTTCTTACTATTCTGAAGCCTGGAGTGCTCAAGAGCAAGGTGTGGCAAAAATTAAGTTTTTGTGGAATCCACCTTTGTTCATAGATAACCATTTAAACCTGGATTCACACCCAGTGCAGTATGTAAGGGAGTTCTCTATGGGGACTAATCCCATTTATGAGGGTTATGCTCTTACAATCCTTCCCCTGCCCACAAACGCCACATCAAATACCATACAATTTGACTTATTTTTTTTATGCACCATACCCCGCAGTGGTCAGGGCCTATTTCTGGCAGTGGTGCTCCAGGGGGGGCTTATGTTGTACCTGGGGTCAAACGGGGGTTGGCAGAATGCAGGGCAAATGCCTTTATCACTGTCTCCAACCCTGGGTTTTAGAATTTAACATAAATTTTGAGGGGGGAAACAGACTAAGATTTGGTAAAAAAGACATTTGGATTTAATGACATAAGAAGACCATGAAGAACCCTAACCTACAGGTTACATTTTTAAGTTTCACACTGGCTGAGTATAGAAAATGGATGAAAGGGACAAGAGTGGCACTGGGATATAAAGTTTTTTCATATGCCTTTTGACCATTTGTATTTCTTCTTTGAGAAAATATATTTCTTCTCCCCAGATTTGATAGTGTTTATTTTTTATATTAACTCTGTATTAGGTAAGTGGTAGGGAAATCGTTCCTTCCAAACTGTGAACTGCCATTTTATTCTGGTCATTGTATGGGGGGGGTGCAGAAGCTTCTTAATTTAATGTAGTTCCACTTGTTTATCTTTGCTTCTACTTGCTTGGTCAGTGACTCATTTTTTTTGACCTGTTTCCCCTTGAGAAAACACTTCCCTTTTCCTCCCATGAACTGCTCCCAGTCCCTAACATTAAAAGCATTTCTCTTTATAGAACTACTAATACAACTATGTTGGGTAGATAAAAATAAATAAAAAGAAAACATGCTGTGCTGCTCGTGAGGTTTATGTGGTGGCCCTTGCCTGCTGCTAGAGGACATGATGCTTCTAAACCCATTGGCTGCACATACTCCGTCACCCTCAAACATGTAAATAATCTCCCCTTAAAAATCAACACCCAGGGCTGGAGCGATAGTACGGCGGATAGGGCATTTGCCTTGCACACGGCAAACCCCCGTTCGATTCCCAGCATCCCATATGGTCCCCTGAGCACCGCCAGGGGTAATTTCTGAGTGCAGAGCCAAGAGTAACCCCTGAGCATCAACGGGTGTGACCCAAAAAGCAAAAAAAAAAAAAATCAACACCCAGATGCCTTTGATGGGCAGCTAACTTTCCCCCAGGACATGGTCACATGTGGGTTCGGCCTAGTAAACTTTATGTTTTTGGTTTGGGACCACACTTGGCTGTGCTGCTCTGTGCTCAGGGATTACTCTTGGCAGTGTTAGGAAGACCATATTCAGTGCTGGTGATGGAGCCTGGGATAATTTCAATCAGGCAAGAAGTGTGACAGATATCAGTGCTGACCCCACTGTCAGTTTTAACTTCCACCAGCGGGGACACTGGTAAAAAGACTGCCCATGAACACTGCTGCCACCACAGGACCCTGCTTCTTTGTAAACAAGGAGAGTATAAAAAAACGGAATGCCCTCAGGCTCCTTGAGGACTGGAGCCATCACCCTTCCCATGATCCAGAAAGAGACTGCAGCAGCTGGGGTCAGCTGCCCTGACAGACACTGTGATCACAACGCTACTGATTGGTGTGATTGACATCTTCACTTATGATGGACCCTAGAGAATATCCGGACTCCCTCAGTAAATTTCACAGTGACTATTCCCACAGCAAATACTAAACCAAGTTGGTGCATAAATAAACTGGACCAACTCAGGCCAGCTCAATTGTGGTTCAATTGGCTGAGTGCATAGCACACATTAGTAGGAGTGGCTACCAAGCAACCAGCTGGGAGTAGTCTCTGAGCACCACCAGGTGTGATTTCAAAGCAATCAAAAAGCCAGCTGGATAATGACACATGGTTAAGGATATAAGAATCATCAGTGGTACCATCATTCCCATATTCCCTTTAGCCTACTTGGACAAGTGCCTCCCTCCACTCCATGGTTCTCAGATCTCTCTCCCTCCCTCCCTTCTTCCCTCTCTCCCACTCCTGTCTCCTTCCCTCCCTCCTTCTCTCTCTCCCTCTCCCTCTCTTTCTCTTTCTCTCTCTCTCTCTCTCTCTCCATATCATTACTCTTTTATTTATTTATTTTGGCTTTGGGAGAGCAATACTCAGCTGTTCTCAGATTTTACTCCTGGCTCTGTTCTCAGGGGTCACTTCTGGTGGGGGAATTAGAGGACCATATGTGGTACTGGGGATCAAACCTGGTCAGCCACAAACACGGAACGTGCCCTACCCATTTTACTATCACTGGGACCTCCAGTTCTATACTTAAAGGATGTTTTCTTTCATATCCCTTTATCTTCAAATCGCCAGTATCTTCTTTGCTTTTACCTGGGCTGATCAAAATTCCAAATCAAACTTGGGAAGTCCTGCCCTAGCTTCTCTGGGATAACCCTAATCTCTCTGGTTAGGCTCTGGCATAGGACCTCCAAAACACTAACTTACAAAGTTACTCATAGAAGAGTTTCAGGCATACTACAGCGTTACAGCACCAGTCCCACCACTACTGTCAGCTTCCCTCCACCAATGTTCTTGGCTCCTTCCCACCTCCCTACTTGCCTCCTTAAGAGATGCATTTTAAAGTTTGGGTCCCTGCTTATAAGTGTCATTGGCTCTGTGGTTAGATGCCACACCTGTAACACCACTGATGTGTTGGGGACCCCTGACCCAGGCCCTTATTCCCTCCTACCCACCTCCTCTAAGCATAAAATAGACAATGCATTCTATAATCAAACTCCTCTGCCCTTTGTTCCAAAAGTGATTCTGGAGGCCGACTTAAGTCCCTGCTGCTTCTTCAAACAACGCAACATAGGGGCTCTGGAGCTGGAGAAGACTGGCAACTAGTCTATCCTCACATTCCTGCACATGAAGAATAGGGACCTCCTAGTCCAGGTGGACATCTTCACAAGATGGGCGGAAGCATTTCCCAGGGACATTACTTGCTACAGTACTTTTGTTTTGTTGTGTTTTTACACCACACTCCACTGTGCTCATGCCTTACTCCTGGCACTGCATTTTGGATCACTCCTGGTGGTTCTTGTGGTACCACGGATTGAACCTGGGTCAGGTGTGTA
The DNA here is from genome assembly GCF_027595985.1 of Sorex araneus. Taxonomy (NCBI): domain Eukaryota; kingdom Metazoa; phylum Chordata; class Mammalia; order Eulipotyphla; family Soricidae; genus Sorex; species Sorex araneus. Next base: position 334,585,853 of record NC_073302.1, on the reverse strand, counting down.
TAAGGCAAGCATTCCTGCTATACTGTTTCTCAGGCCTCTTAGCTGGTACAGTACTAATAAAGTAATTCTCTGCTTTGGACTACCCCAATCCAACTAATCCAGAATAGCAATAGCCAGCCTTTACTTCCCAGATTAGCTAGTTTCATGTTTCATACTACTTATATCTAACCTGGCATCCCCAACTGTCAAGTAAAGTAGAATGTTCCAATGGATGGTTTATAACTCACTTAACCAAACAGTTCCAAGAGCTACAGCTATTTTGGTTTGAATTCCTCCTCATTGCCCTAATCCACCTGAATTCATTACTTTAGGTCTTTATGTGATTTCTTGGGTCAAACTATTTTTGTGTATAGGAATATACTCACATATATCTACCCCAACCTGGCCCAGCTTTCCTTGCTCAACATCATTCCAAACTAAAGCCAAAACACTCAAAAATCCTTCTCCAATCTCAATTTCTATAGCCCAAATGTGATGGTTCTTTTCAGGTATTCTTTTTTTTTTTGGCTTTTGCACAGGGGTTGCTCTTGGCTAATGCACTCAGGAATCACTCCTGGCAGTGCTTGGGGGACCACATGGGATGCTTGGAATCGAACCCGGGTCGGGCGCGTGCAAGGCAATGCCCTATCCACTGGGCTATCGCTTCAGCCCCTTCAGGTACTCTTAATAACTATAACTACTGTGAAATTGTCAGGCCACTCATTCTGGATCTATTTATCCTGTATAAAAAAGTTCATCACCTCTAGAACATCCAGAAATGCCACCCAACAACTGGAGGTGTTAGCCAGAAGACCTCTTTAAATGACATCCTGTACAGATGTCAACACCTCCTCAATAGAGCTGAGCCTCCATTCTGGAACATTCTTCACTATTGCCTGGACTCTGTTTCTCATTTATTCCTCTGTATGTGCATGCGTGCATACATGTGTGTGTGTGTGTGTGTGTGTATGTGTATTTAGGCCATTTTCAGCAGTGCTCAAGGGATACTTCTGACTCAGAACTCAGTGACTCCTGGTGGTACTCAGGAACTATATGGGAGCTGCAGATTAAATTCAGGCCCCTCCAACATGCAAAGCATGTGCTCCAATACATCAAACTACTCTCTGGCTTATCTTTCTTTTTTGGGGGGAAAGAGGGTCATACCCAGGAGCAGTCAGGAGTTTTTCTTTGCATAGGTCACTCTTGATGGCATTGAGAAGACCATGAAGTGCTGAGAATCAAACCCCTGATTCTGCATGCAAAGAATACTCCATGAACAATCACTTTTGGCACTCTCCTTCATTCTTCATGGAGGAATTTTTAACCTGTACTCTACCATTACCTATACCCACTTGCATTTGTGTCTTTTATAAAACTAACCTCAGCTAGTTAAACTCATCTAATCCTATGACCTTGCAAATAGAATCCTCCTGTTTTCTAGTCCAGGAAGCCCTTGGATCTATTACTTTCTCTCACAACCTTCCCAAATCTCCTGCAGGCTCCTGGAGATTTCTCTTTGATCTCCTAACTACAGAGTTCTTACAAGGAACCATTTAGGACTTCTCCATTCAGGACGTTTCCACTTTCTTTTTGTGTTTTTAAACTTTTAAATTTAATCACCGTGAGGTATACAGTTACAAAGCTGTTCATGATTGGGTTTAAGTCATACAATGTTCCATCACCCATCCCTCCACCAGTGTACATTTCTCACCACCAATGTCCCCAGTATCCCTCCCACCAACCCCTACCCCTCTAGCCTACCTCTATGACAAGCACCTCTCTCTCTCTCTGTCTCTCTCTCTTTTTCCACCCTCCCTCCTTTTGGGCATTATGGTTTGAAATACAGGTACTGAGAGGTTATCATGTTTGGTCCTTTACCTACTTTCAGCACACAGTTCTTATCCAGAGTGATAGTTTCCGGGCTGGAGCGATAGCACAGCAGGTAGGGTGTTTGCCTTGCACGCGGCCGACCCGGGTTCTATTCCCAGCATCCCATATGGTCCCCTGAGCACCGCCAGGAGTAATTCCTGAGTGCAGAGCCAGGAGTAACCCCTGTGCATTGCCAGGTATGACCCAAAAAGCAAAAAAAAAAAAAAGACAGAGTGATAATTCCCAATTATCATTGTCACAGTGGTTCCTTCTCTATCCCAACTGCCTTCTCCCCCAGCTCTTGAGGTAGGCTTCCACCATGAACTAATATGGTGGCCCATATTCCTACTGTCCTTGGGTACTAGTCTAATACTATGTTTTCTATATATCCCACAAATAAGTACAATTATTCGATATATGTCCCTCTCCTTCTGACTCATTTCACTCAGCACCATATTCTTCATGTTCATTCATTTATAAGAGAATTTTATAACTTCATTTTTTCCTTAACAGCTGTGTAGTATTCCACTGTGTAGATGTACCATAGGTTCTTTTTTTTAATATTTATTTATTTATTTTAATTTTTTTCTTGAATCACCATGTGGAAAGTTACAAAGCTTTTAGGTTTAAGTCTCAGTTATACAATGCTCAAACACCCATCCCTTCACAAGTGCACATATTCCACCACCAAGAATCACAGTATACCTCCCCGAACCCCCACCTCCTAGCCCCCCACCCCACCTGTGTAGCTGATAAATCTCACTTTTCTTTCTCTTTACTTTGATTACATTTAATATTTCAACAAAAAAACTCACTATTATTGTTTGGAATTTCTCCCCTTAAAGTCGGACCTGCTGAAAAGGAAGCATTTGATAATTGTTTTCCATTGCTGAGAATGAAGAGATATGAGGTCGCAGTTTTGGATTTCTGTATTTTAGTATTTTAGAAACTAAGTCCAGAGAAATTTCTGCCAGAAATTGCATCATTGCAAGCTCGTACCTCTCTGCTACTTTATATTCCACATATGAGTGCAATCTTTCTATGTCTGTCTCTTTCCTTCTGACTCATTTCACTCAACATGATACTTTCCATGTTGATCTACTTATATGCAAATTTCATGGCTTCATCTTTTCTAACATCTGCATAGTATTCCATTGTGTAGATGTACCAAAGTTTCTTTAACTGGTCATCTGTTTTGGGGCACTCCTTCCCACCACCATATTTCAGGTGTTTCCATCCCAAACCCCAAAGCAGAACCAAAACAATATATTTTGCATTGTTTGTTATGAAAAACTGCTGAAAATGCTACAAAAAAGTATCCTTAGAGGAAAGAGTGTGAAGATTGTTGTATTTCATTCAGGGGCCATTAAGCCCTTCCATAAGAGATCACTAATATGTTATTAAAGATTGAGTCTTGTGTGCTTTCATATATATACACGTATATATCTGTAAAAATATTTCCTTCTAAGATTAGTTGCCTCTTACTTTGAACCTCATCAAAAGTGGGGTACTCTTGTAGTATGGGTAGGGTATGCAGAATAAAATGTCACAGCTGTGCGGTCCAGAAATAGGTTCACTCATAGGTGAGGCTCGGCCTGAGCTTGTAGAGAGTGGCTGAGAGTTTGGCAGTGGTTGAGTTCTGAAGGTTTTCAGCTGCAGGGGCTGGGTCCCTTGGGGCAGGGAGGGCTCTCACCGGCCCCTCTCCATGGCGCCCCAAGTGAAACAGCCAGGCGCGGGGTCCAGCGGCATGGTTATGGCAAGCGTCATGTTATGCTCCCTTCTGGGAGAAGGTCATGCAATCTGGATTCACCCCAAATTCTTATTCCTTTACAGGATGCCATATTGGTACCAGTTTTTAAGCTGCCATATCCAAATTAAAGCAACAACAACAAACCAAAAAAACCCAACTTCTCATCATTGTATTCGGTAGTTTTCTATCACCACCAGTTTTTATGAGTATATGTATGAGTTTATTCCAACCCCCAATATATTTTTGCTTGTCCCCCCATGCCAGAACATCAGTCACCTATAATTATCTCATTGTTGGATTACACAGTGTAGGACATTGTGACATAGGATTCTACTCTATATGCCTCTCTAGATGTTTACTTGTCCTTGACAAAGCTAACTTTCTATGTGGCACCTATGTCTTTATGCTCAGCAGCCTATAGGACAGAAATTTATACTCCAACCTAATCTTCCCTTAACTTACCATACCTACTTGCTCAATCTTTCTCCCAGTCTATATTAGCTGCCTTCATAAAAGGCGAGCAGTCATGCTTTTAACTCTGTCTTGGACCTAGATACAGAAATCATATTTCTCCTACCTGCAAACTATCCCTTGAATTAACCTAATGAATTTTATCTCTAGTAATGGAAATAAAAAACTAAAAATAAATAAAAAACTCCATCAAGGTCTAGAGTAATAGAATGGTAGGTAGGGTGCTTGCCTTGCATACAGCTAACCCAGGTTTGATCCCCTGAGCCCACCAAGAGTGATATATGAGTTCAGAGCCAGGAGAAAGCCCTGAGTACAGCTGGGTGTGGCCCAAAACAAACAAATAAATGAACAAAACCCTCCAATTGCAGTTAAATTTTTTTGCTGCAGAAGTCCTCCCAAATAGTTAGACATTGAATCCCTAACTTCAGCATAAGAAAAATACCATGCTGGTCTTATATTTATTATTATATTTATTATTACTGTTCATAATGAATTCATAATAAAAGGAAACATTACTTTATTCGAAGGACAAACATGAGTTTAGTGACAGTACTATGACCCTGTCAGCACAAAGCAGTTTTGGAAGACATCTTCATTTATTTACAAAAATATCTTTTCCTTTGATTTATAGGGCATGGAGTAGTAATAATAATAAATCTATTTAATTGTGGATATTTTTAGACTGAGGGCTTGAGAATGCACAACTGGATGGGAGCAGTTGATAGTCCCTGAATTTCTCAGTAGACCCTGAACACACGATTCTGTCATCAAAGCAGACCACCCTCAGAAATTCAGAATCACTTCCTCATAAATTACATCCTCTGCCCACTAGAAGTAATTGTGTCTTCTCTGGGACTTCCCTTCTTGTTCTCTAATAAACGTCCTTTTGCTTATGACTTTGGTAATTCTTTACTTACCAATGTATGACATGAGTTGCAGGGATGAGACTGCATTTATGAATGCATTGCAGAGTGTCAAAAGCAAGTTGAGTTATATGAAAGAAATACATAATTACAGAGGAAGAATTGACATTTAATATTGGGACATCACACTTTGTTGAAAAAATGGCCACATTGGATGATAAAAACATATTGATTCGAGCGTTCAAGAGAATTCCTACATGTAGTATGAGTTAAGAGATGTGCCAAGTTAGAGTGACAAAGACTTGTCTTTAGTTTATGATCATTAGAGTAGCATACAAGAGGAAGGAGTGTGAAAGCCACAGAGGTGTGTTGAGGCTCTCACTACAGAAAAATAATACAGAGATTTTTCTTGCATGCAGCCAACCCTGGTTTTATTCCCAGAACCTCATTTGATTCCCTCAGCTTTGCCAGGAATGACCTTTGAACACAGAGCCAGAAATAGGCCCTTAGCACCACAGAGCATAGCCTAAAAGCCAACAACCCAACAAATAAAAAAACACTCTTTCTGGTTGGCAAGGCCTCTCTTGTATGAGGCAAAGATTTAATTAACTGAATGAATTTAATCCCACAAAACAAGTAATGAATAAATCAAGTTATCATTCCCTGGGAACCCCAATAGCAGGTATGGGCTTTTCATGGCAGGAAAATTTCTTGGTGGTGCATCATTAAGTACTAGGATTATTTGTTGGTTGTAGATTGACAGGAGAAAATCTTTTTCTAGAGATTTTTATACATAAAATGAACTCACCATTTGTTGATTTCCCATTGCTTCTCAAGTCATGGGAGTACACTATATATTCTCCCAGTTTCTTTTTTGTTTTTTGAATTATTTATTTTATTGAATCACCATGTGGAACGTTACAAAGTTCTCAGGCTTATGTCTCAGTTATACAATGCTCGAACATCCGTCCCTTCACCAGTGCCCATATTCCACCACCAAAAACCCCAGTACACCTCCCACCCCCCACCCCCCACCCCCACCTGAGTAGCTGATAAATTTTACTTCATTTTATCTTTACCTTGATTACATTCTATATTTCAACATAAAACTCACTATTGTTGTTGGAGTTTCCTCCCCCAAAAAACCAGCCCTACTCATAAGGAAGCATTTGATAATTAGTTTTCCATTGCTGAGAATGAAGAGATATGAAGTCGCGGCCACACAGTTTAGGATTTCTGTATTTTAGTATCTTAGTAATTAAGTCCAGGGAGATTTATGTTAGAAATTGCATCATTTCCCTTCCTGGGGCAGCATGGGGCTATGGCTTAGTTCACAGTCTAGAGACATGGCTGCAAGCAGTTGCTGGGACCAAAAGTAGTCTAGCTGATCTCCGGATCACGGTCAATCAGCAGCAGAGCGGCCGCACAAAAGCGTGGCCACTCGGGTCGAATCTCGGCTGCTGAACAATTCAGAGGCCAGCTAGACTACTTTTGGTCCCAGCAACTGCTTGCAGCCATATCTCTAGACTGTGAACTAAGCCATAGCCCCACGCCAGCCGAGAAGGGGAAAGATCCTTCTTTCTAGTTTTTTTTTTCCCTTTTCGGGAAGAAGCAGTGTGGCCTCTGCCATATTATGAGGACTATTAAGCAGTGGTGGTGCGGGAAGGAGAAAAAACAAAGACTTATGAACTTGAAACAGTGGGATGCATGGGCAGGGGGCGATACCGTGCTCCGCCGAGATTAAACTCCCAAATTCTATATTGCTTTGTTTCAACTCAACAAATACCTGGGGGTCAACTTTATACATGAACCTGGTCCTTGCTGTCATTGCTTTGCTACATCTCCCACTCTTCAATGTGTTTCTCTTCTAGTGATCTCCTTCTAAGAACAATTCATGATTTGTCATTCACCCACATCACTATGTTCAAGTAATCCGCAATTCCCACCATTATACCTCAGGAATAAGTCTTCAGAGTAAGTCTACCTCTGCAGCAAGTCTACTTCTCTTCAGGCTCCTTCCCCCATGACTGCAGTCAGTATCACCTTTCTTGTGGATCACTGGGATAGTCTCAATTGTCTCCTTTGTCCAAGCCTATCTTTTTCTGATCTACCCACACAACTTTTTTTTCTGAAATAAAGATCATGAGACTTTTCATTCTTCCACTTACCACTTCCTCATTGAGTTCCCAGGCATATAAGAAAGGCAGTAGTTGTGCACTGTAGGCCAGATTACTTGGGTCTTCTTGTGTGTTTTTTATCCAGCGTTCTTGCTTACTGCCAGTTTGCTTACTGCCAATTTGATCTTCACCAAGTTACTCACTGCAGTTTTCTCCGCTATAAGGAGGAGATCATGTCAGTAATTTTTAAAGTATTTTGGAGGATCAATGATTCTGGATCTCCCTCTTCCCTATCACTCTAAAATTTGGAGTATCCACAAAGTTTAAGCCTCTTCTCTTCAAGATGCTCCAGTCACCTTATTGGGGCTTTAAATATGCAGATGCTTCCAATTTTACATCTCTTCTGAACCCTAAGCTCACATAGATGTGATTATTAACATGTCTACTTCCATTAATTGAACTAATAGCTATATTAAACTTCACAAGTTCCAATCAGAATTGATGGCTTTCAATTTAAATCTGTTCTCCTATGGTTATTTTAATCTTACTTGATGATATTATCCTAGATGCTCAGCTCATGTCCTTCAATTTTCTCATTTTCACTCCTCACATCCCACTCATCTAAAATCTAGCCAAATCCTTCAAATAGATACAAAATATGACTCCTCCTTACCTCATCCATAGCAAGCCTCACCTTGTCCAAGTCCTATTGGCTCTCACCTAAGTTATCAAACCAGTCTTCTAACCAGTTTTCCTCCAACCTGACCCTCGATGCAGGAGACTGTTGAGTCAGATCATGTTCTTTGCTAAACCCTTGATTTTGCTTCCCTCTTTACAGCCAAAATATTTTAAAAGCAAGACTTCTCTGTAACCAGGTACCCACCCTCAATCCTATAACCTCATACCCCACTTTACCTCTTGCTTATTCTACTCTATCTACCTTACTGACCCTGGAACTCTCCAAGCATACTTTGATCTTAAAGCCTTTGTATTATCTGTTCCCTAAAATAGAATGCAATTCTATTCTCCAAAATATCCCCTTATAGTTAGCAACTTCTCCTCCTTCAAGTCTTTGCTCCCTTAATGAGAATTGCTTTCATTACTATCGTTACTAGCTATCATTAAACACAATAACTTGCCACCAGTTCTATGATATTCTTAATTACTATTTTCCCCATTGTGCTCACCACCTTCCAACATACTTGAGACATTACTTATTAAGCTTATCATAATATCTTCTCCCACAGCATGAAATTTCCTTAGGTCAGGAACTGTTGGCTTTTTCTCACAGATTGCTCACAGATTATATATATTGTTCACAGATTTTATATATTCAAGCAGCAGAAAAGTTTTTGAAACTCATTAGAACTCACTATTTATGGACAGTGCACACAATAAAATATTTTTTTTACAAATGCCACAAGCACCTAGCTTCTGCTTAAATTTCCTAAACTCATTTTAGAAAGGCATAGTCTGTGCCATTTCTCCCATTCCAGCTTGGCTATCTACACTTCACACTGTATCCTGGTGGTTTCCATGTACACTCTTCTCTCTGTGCTTTCATCTCAATTAAATCCATGTTTATCCAGAAGGTTTTAGTTTACAACAATTTCCCTAACTCTAAGTCAAGCTCCTTCACCAACACCCATCCTAACGATATGTCCTTCGTATTTCACAGTTTTGCAATTATTTGCTTCTCATTGTCTTCCCAGCTAGACTCTGTCACTTATGCCTGTGATAATAATTATTGCAGCAAATCCAGCACCTAGCAAAAAGCTTGATGCATGAACACTCAGTAAATTTTTATTCAATGAATGAGAAATGATCACAGGAGTAATTTGTGTTTCTGCACTTTAGACACACATTGCTTTGTAACCATGTGTAATTGTGTCTTGTGTTGTTTTTTACTGATAACACCTTGCTAACTCAATCATCACCAATCTAAAAAGCAGGTATATTAGTGTCCTTTTTTGAGTGATAAGTAAACTGAAGTTCAGAGAAGATATTTTCTCAAAATCACAGATGCTGGTAAATTTTAGAGCAGGATTCAAATTCATGCATTCTGACCTCAGAACCTCTAAGCTTATGTGATACCACTTCACTCATTCGTTTCAATTTTGTATTTTCTTTTTTTACTTAGGTCGAAGTTAGCCAACTATGTTCTCCTGGCTAATATGGGATAAAACAATACGATACCTTCAAGAGGGGTGGGAATGTGGTTCAAGCGGTAGATCACTGTTCCCGCATATGCTAGGTTCAGGGTTCAGTTCCCAGCACCACTAGGAGTGACACTGATAACTCCCCAGAACTGCCAGGGAGTGAGTGTTACATCAAGAGTAACAACTAATGAAAAGTAAATTAAAACAAGAAAATAAAAAGATCGGTTCCCCTGCCCCACCTTCAAGTAGCCTTCATATGGATTTGTGTGTGTGAAGGAGCGATGCAGCTCCATTTATGAATATGGAAACTGAAGCTCAGGAAGGTGCAGCCCTATATCTAGGGCAGGGCTTCTTAAACTTCTTTTCCTGACTTTTCTTTGTCAGAGGAGTGCAACATGGGTGAGTACTACCAGAAACACCTCCATTTCATATGAAGTTGATTTTGAATTAATTTTTGTTCACTGTGCCTTCAGAAACCTTTCGTTATTGCTATAATCTTCGCAGACGTTCAGCTACTTAACCCCACCATAGTTTAAGAAGCGAGGGCATTAGCCTCAGGTTACCATTTTATTAAGCATATGTCCAATGTGCCAGGAAACAAGGCAAGCCGTTTTCATACATCATCTCATTGAATAACTTTTTTTAGTTAAATGATAGTTGAACCTTGTCATTTGACTCCTACCCTATGCTTTCTGCATGACACTGACATCAGTTACTCATACTTAAAACGACAGTACCACAGTAATCGACTTTTCTGAAAGCTCAAGTTCTAACTGAGCTTGGGATGTGTCTGCTAACTCGTGTCTGGCTTGGGATGGAAGCGGCTCCTGGATCCGGGTCCAGAGCTCTCTATAAGATACACGGTAACTGCTTTCATCCTGTGTACAGAAAGAAAAGGGCATCATATCTCTTTATAAGGCACTTATCTAATGGAGAGTAGTTATTACCGCTTATGATTTATTATCCATGTTATTAGATATGTCGTGTCCTGGATGTCACTTTTCAACATCCTTTTCCAGGCTCATTCCGTGATCACGCGGGTGGCAAGAGCAGCCGGCTCGGCCCTTTGTAACTGGGAGATAGATGCCAGGGATCTCAACAGGCTGTTCCCAGCAGCCAATCAGAACTCGGAGCCGCGGCACCACACCAATCAGGGATGAGTCTGAGTCAACAAGCACCAATTGGGGGCGCCAATCCCGGTAACTATGGGCAACGGTCAATCAAAAGGAAGTAGCGTATCACAGACGCTGACTCAGATGCTGGCGCGAGGCCCGCGGCCGACCAATCAGCGCGCGAGCGGCGGCCGTTGCGCGCACTGGGCCGTCGTGGGGCGGGGCCTGCTCGCTCCAGGAATGGTGGGCTCTGCGCGGACCCCGCGGGTGAGCAGGGCGGCGCGCGGGACCGGGATGGAGAGCTGAGGGGACGGGATGCAGAGCTGAGAGGCCGGGATGGAGAGCTGAGGGGCCGGCACGCAGAGCTGAGGGGCCGGCATGGAGAGATGAGGGGCCGGGATGCAGAACTGGGGCCGGGACGGATGAAGAGCTGAGGGGCCGGCACGCAGAGCTGAGGGGCCGGCATGGAGAGATGAGGGGCCGGGATGCAGAACTGGGGCCGGGACGGATGAAGAGCTGAGGGGGCGGGATGGAGAGCTGAGGGGCCGGGATGCAGACCTGAGGGGCCGGAATACAGAGCTGAGGGGCCAGGATGGAGTGCTGAGGGGCCGGGAATGCAGACGGGAGGGGCCAGAATGGAGAGCTGAGAGGTCGGGATGGAGAGCTGAGGGGCCAGGATGCAGAGTAGAGGGGCCGGGATGGATGCAGAGCTGAGGGGCCGAGGTGCAGAGGTGAGAGGTCAAGATGCAGAGGTGAGGGGCCACGATGGAGAAGTGAGGGGCCGGGATGGAGAGGTGAGGGGCCGGGATGCAGAGGTGAGGGCCGGGACAGAGAGCTGAGGGGCAGGGATGGAGAGGTGAGGGGCCGGGATGCAGAGGAGAGGTGGGATGCAGAGGTGAGAGGCTGGGATGGAGAAGTGAGGGGCCGGGATGCAGAGGTGAGGGGCTGGGATGGAGAGCTGAGGCTCTGGGATGGAGAGGTGAGGGGCCAGAATGAAGAGATGAGGGGCAGGGATGCAGAGGTGAGGGCCTTTAAGGGGATGAGGAGGCTCAGCTCGGGCAGCTGTTGCCATGGCGATGCCGGGTGCTGGCCTGTAGCTGTGACCCTTCCTGCCTCTGTCCAGCCCATCCCTGCTTGACCCCAAAAGGGCCGTCACATAAACAGCCCCTGTGGGCCCCCGCAGCTGCCTCGCCCTGCCACTTCAAAGGCCCGGGCACTGATGCTGTCGGGACTACAGGTCAGGTCAGTGCCAGGACTAGCCACGGTCGAGACGCCGCTGCTGACATGGGAGGCAGAGCTTACGGAGAGCAAGTCCTCCGAGAATGGGTTTGACCCAATGAAATCAGGAGCGCAGGGGCAGCATTCCATGCCGGGAAGCTGACTGCCAGATGGAAATATGTCAGGTGGAAATACGTTGCTTTTTCTAGAAACCACGTTAGTAAAAAGGAAAGGTTAAATTAATGTACTTAAACCAGTAATTCTGAGTAGAACCAATAGTACTTATAATTAGGCTTATTTCATTATTAGTAAATGTTTTGAGTCTTTTTCTTCCTGCCAAGCCTGCAAAATCTGGTGTCTTACACTTAACCCGCACATCTTAGTTCTGGCCTACTACATTTCCAATCTTCAATAGTCCCATTTGGCTAAAGGCTATCGCATAAGACAGGACAGCCATAACCATTTCTTCTTTCTTTTTGAGGTCTTGAGGATTGAACCCAGGGTCTCATGTGCAAAGCAAGCTCTCTACCACTGAGCCACATCCAGGGCCCCATAAACTTTTCCTGTAGGGGTGAATAGAATGAGCCATGTACATGAACCTCACTCATTACCAAAGCCCTTTTTGTATGGAAGGAGGAATTGTACAGTAAGACAGAACACGAGGAATAGTCTTTCTTCTCACGGAACTGTGAGCGTAATTGAGAAAAATAGAAGTCCAAAAATGAAGTCTAAATTTAAATGAGTTATTCAGGATATGATCCAATATTAAGATAACTGGTTGGTGGGAGCTGGAGCCATAGCACAGCGGGTAGGACGTTTGCCTTGCGCGCGGCCAACCCGGGTTCAATTCCCAGCATCCCATATGGTCCCCTGAGCACCACCAGGAGTAATTCCTGAGCCGAAGAGCCAGGAGTAACCCCTGTGCATCGCCGAGTGTAACCAAAAAAGGAAAAATAAGAGATAACTGGTTGGTATCCTAACAGCAGAGATGGTTGTTCCTAATTATCCTAGGAATCCCAGAGTGCAGTGCCTCAAGCTGTGGGGTAGAGGAAGGCAAACTTGGTTTTTAAAGCTGGGTAAGACTTGGACCCACTAGAATAGATAGGGCAGAGGAAGAGTGCTTTGATTAAATAAAACTGACCATAGTTTCTTTTGTTTTTAGGTTTAAAAATTTGCAACTTTCCAACTGAAAAAATACTTTGGTCTTTCACTTTCTCCAACATGATTCATAGCCTATTTTTGATCAACTCCTCCGGAGACATTTTCTTGGAGAAACATTGGAAAAGCGTGGTCAGTCGTTCTGTTTGTGATTACTTTTTTGAGGCACAAGAGAGAGCTACTGAGGCAGAAAATGTACCTCCAGTTATCCCGACGCCTCACCACTACCTTTTAAGTGTTTACCGGCACAAGATATTTTTTGTGGCTGTGATCCAGACAGAGGTCCCGCCTCTGTTTGTCATTGAGTTTCTTCACCGAGTAGTGGACACATTTCAGGTGTGTGAATGTGAGATGTTTTATACACGTAAATTATAGTGTCTATAAAGTTCTATGTATTACACTTCAGTTGAGGAACATTTTTAAGAAACCAGAACTAATACTTCTCACTTCCTATGCCTTCTAATAATACTCTTGTTTAAGTTTATTGGCAGAATCTAAAATAACAAAATGAACACTTTTGAATTTATTGCATGATGGCCAGAGCAATAGTCATAGCCAGAGCATTAGCCCAACAGTTTGGCTTTGGGTTTGACCTGGCTTTGATCTCCAGCACCCCATATAGTAAGGCTTGAGTACCACCAGGTATGGCTCCAAAACAAAACAAAAAAACTTTGTTGCATGAAAAAAAACCCTACTTAGTATGACTTATAAATTTTTTGTTAATGGTGAACTTTATGCTAACTTTGGGTTACATAAAAAAGTTATGAGTATATAAAGATATATCTTCATATGCATACATATATGTGAGGACTTATCCTGGCTCTGTGCTTAGGGATCACTCCTGGCAATGATCAGGGGATGAGATCACATGTCAGGAATCAAATCTGGGTTGGCTGCATGCAAAACAAGCACCCTCTTCACTGTGCGGTCTCTCCAACCCCTAAAAAATTGTTTTAAAAAATATAATTAGTCAATACTTTAATTCTCCCTATCAAAAATAGTTTGTGAACTGAGCTTTGGTCTGGGGTCTTATCCACAACATATGAGGACAATAGTGAGCTCTTGTTGCCAATTTAAAAGTATAGAATCTCTAATCCTAGAAGATTGTAAATGATGCAATTTATAAGATGTAATTTTCATTTTGCATTTTCTGTTAGGAATAGATTTTAAGATATTGGAGAGAAGGATATAGAGGAGATTAAATTTTACTAGTACATCAGCATGCTTTCTAGCACTGGATGTAGGCATCCTAGATTCTGGATGCAGATTGGGGTGTACTTTGCTTTCCAAATTTCATCTTCTGTTGTGGTTATTTGTATAATTCAAATGAGAAATCAGAAGCAAGGACCTTTTGTTGTTACTTCTATGTCATGTGAAATCTGGAATCAGTCACATGAGTAGAAAAGTTGTAGAAATGAAGTAAAGAAGAATGAACATTAGCCTATATATTATGATTTTAAAAACAAAACAGAAAATAGCAGAAGAGAAGATGGTATAGCAGGTAAAGTATTTCCCTTATACATGGCTGACCTGGGTTCAGTCTCTGACACTGCAAATGATCCTCCCAGCCCCACCAAACAGAGTCAGGAGTAAGTCTTGAGCACAGTCTGATGTGGTTCAAAAAACTGAAAAAGAAAAAAAAATCAAAGAGTCCTTTTATTTGCAGTCATATTCATATCACATGTCTAGGATGGCTTTCATTCCAAGAGAATTAAAATATATTTTATAATTTTTCCACAAAACTTTTTGATACTGCTCTTCTAGATTCCATTTATCAGGCAGTGTATTACTTTACAGTGTGAAAACCTGGATACAAATTATAAACTCTGAAAGAGGAACTAAATCAGGAATTGTACTAATTCAAAGTACAATTTTGAGTTGTACTAATTTGAAGTACAATTACCCCAAGTTATGATCTTAAACTACTCTAGCTAGGCCTTGCTGTTTTCCACATATGGCACTTAATTCCATCCTAAGATTAACATTTTCATTGGTGAAACTTGTCATTTGCTTCATATCACCAAAGCAATATCACATCTTGATATTGCTTTGAAAACTTTATAATTTTCCTGTATTTTCTTCAAATTAAGATATACAAACTATGTCATTCCAATTATGGATTATATCTAATATCTAAAAATGAACACAAATTCAATGTGATCAAAATTATATCAGTTTTGATCACAAAGATTGATATATCAATTATCAGAAACATTCAATATTTAAGAGCACCTAGGAATCTGGAATGCGTCTTTTTTTTGCGGGGGTCACACACAGCAATGCACAGGGGTTACTCCTGGCTCTGTGCTCAGGAATTACTCCTGGTGGTGCTCGGGGGACCATGTGGAATGCTGGGAAACGAACCTGGGTCAGCCTCGTGCAAGGCAAACGCCCTTCCCGCTGTGCTATCACTCCAAGTGAAAACTTGAAGACATCTGTGGGCTATTATGTAAGTTTGTTCTGTAAGGCAGATCTAGAAGTTTAGAAAAACAAAGTTTCTAATACTCAAAATTGTTCATAAATGAATTTTCTCAAAAGGGGTGTGTGAACTTCCCTTCTGTGGTCAAGTCAAGGAGGGTAGTGAGAGACACTACTGTGGGGCTCTTGTCTTGTATGTGGCTGGCCTGGGTTTGAGCCCAGGCACACACATGATACCCCGAGCCTTGCTATGAGTGGTTCTGAGCACAGAGCCAGGAGTAAGCCCTGTGTGGCCCCAAAACAAGAAAAACAAAACAAAGGATTGGATGTCCTACAAGGGTATACTAAATAGCTGCAATTATTTGTTTCTAAATCATTTCACCATGCATCATATTTTACTGAATGCTTTGAAAGTATGTTCATAAACTGTCATTTAGTCTATTATGCTTAGTATTATGGGATCTCTGTGTGCCCAGTAGTAATATCCTCATTGTACTATTAAAGAAGAACCAAATTAGTTAGCATGATATAATCTAGTGAGGACAGTTAACATTACCAGAATCTAAATCTTTGGTTAGAAGTCTAATGATTTTTTTCCCACAACCCAGAAATTTAGTATATATAAGTTTAGCCTTTGTTAATAAAAGAACTAAGAGTTCTTAAAATCCTAGCATCCTAAAATAGGGATGATCTAAAGAGATTTTCTGATGTACAAGTTCATGAACCCTCTCCTTTCTTTCTTGGTGGGGAGGGGAACACATCTTACAGTGCTCAGGGCTTACTCTTGACTCTGTGCACAGGGATTGCTTTTAGTAGGGCTCAGGGAAGCATATGGAGTGCCAGTGACAAAATCTGGCTTGGTTGCAAGGCAAGTGCCCTACCCTGCTGTACCCTTGCTCTGATCATTTTCATTCTGTTTTTGTTCCATTTTTGTTTTCTCTGTCCACTTCATGAATGTTAAGAAATAGTAGAATAGGGTTAAAAAGATTTTCAGGTCAATTTATGTCATATCAAGTTACCTTTTGCATAGTTGTTTGCAGTTTTTAATAAATGCATATAATAGTCTTTAAGTATAACTTTATGCTAGTTTCATGTGTACAGCATGATTCAACATTTGTATGCATCACGAAAGAATCCTGGAAATAAGTCTAATATCCCCCTACCACACATAGCTCTTTCTCTTTTCTTCTTCTTTTTTATTTGGTTTTTGTTTGGGGGCCACACCCAGCCATGCTCAGGCATTACAACTGGCTCTTCACTCTGGAATCACTCCTGGTGGGCTCAGGGGGGCCATATGGGATGCTGGGATTGAACCCAGGTTGGCTTCGTGCAAAGCAAGTGCCCTCCCACTATAATCACTCAGGTGTCAGTTCTTTTTTTTATGAGAACTTTTAAGATCTACAATTTTAGCAATTCCCAAACATGCAACACATCATTAATTATACTTAGAGATTGTTTTATATTCCACTTATTTTGTCTAGTTGAAGAAACTAGTCCAGACAGTTTTAAATTACTTAACTCTGGTTAGTAAACAAAACTAATAGTATTACTAGTATTATTAGCCAGTTCAGTGTTTTCTAACAAACTCATCCAGACAGCTAGAGAACTATAGTTACATTTTCTTCCCTCATTATAGACTATCCCAGAAACACATATGGACAGAAGTAGGTCCTTATTGCCTAGGAACTTTTTTTTTTTCATCACTTATTGCAGCCTTTAACTAACAAATGCATATGTTGTATTTTCACCAGGATTATTTTGGAGTGTGTTCAGAGCCAGTAATCAAAGACAATGTGGTGGTGGTTTATGAAGTATTGGAAGAGATGCTTGACAATGGGTTTCCATTGGCTACTGAATCCAACATCCTCAAAGAACTGATAAAGCCTCCCACTATCCTACGAACAGTTGTCAACACCATAACAGGTATGGAGAAGGCAAGTCCACAGAAAGCTACTATCATCTGCATGTGACCTAGTGGTGATCACTGTTTTAAATTTTTGTTCTGGGAATGTTAGTTGACTCTTGAAAGACTTTGTGTTTTACGTCAGGTACTACCTTTGTAGTGTAAATCAAAACTTCTCAATCACCTGCTGTTCACAACTCTTTGACTTAAGAAATACAACAGGATTCAGCACACAGTTCATTTGTTTTAGTGTATGTAGGGTGTGGGCTTGCGTCACCCCCAGGTGTGCTTACTCCAGCAGGCTCCTGGACTGTGAGTGGTGTCAAGGATGGAGCCCTGTGTGGATGATTGCTAGACTGCCGTACCATCCAGCCCATGATTTTTAATTAATTTTTGGTCATTGCATGTTCAGAACTTTTACTGTTGCCAGTTTTTTTTATGAGCCTCCCCACTCAGTCACAACTTAAAAAGCTAGAATGTAGAAAATTTAGTGTTTTTAAAGTCAGGAGGAAGTGTTTCCTCTCCCCAAATATTTTTCTTATTATAAAAGAAGCACAGTGAGTATAAAATATCAAAAATACAGAAAAACTAGGGGAACTTGAAAATAACCTCACCTCACTTTTTACAAAATTATCACAGCAGTTAAGGCGTTTGCCTTGCATGTCGCCGACTCGGGTTCGATTCCTTCGTCCCTCTCGAGAACCCAACAAGCTACCGAGAGTATCTCACCCGCACGGCAGAGCCTGGCAAGCTACCTGTGGTGTATTCGATATGCCAAAAACAGTAAAAGTTTCATAATGGAGACGTTACTGGTGCTCGCTCGAGCAAATTGAATAGCAACAGGATGACATTGATACAGTGATTTGTTTTATAGGCTATGGATGGACAAAATTTTAGGACAATTCATGTATTTTTAATTTGTTGTGAAAATTTTCCCATTATGATAATTCATCTACAGAGCCTGGCAAGCTACCCATAAAGTATTCGATATGCAAAAAACAGTAACAACAAGTCTCACAATGGAGATGTTACTGGTGCCTGCTCAAGCAAATCGAAGAGCAATGGGATGACAATGACAGATACAGTGGTAGTTTTATGCCAAATGTAATAGACCCTAAATTGACTTAGTCCCTGTTTCTATTTCTATTTTTCTTTTTTTTTGGCTTTTTTTGGGTCACACCCAGTAATGCTCAGGGGTGACTCTTGGCTCTGCACTCAGGAATCATTCTGGCGGTACTCGGGGGAACTACATGGAATGCCGGGGATTGAACCCAGGTTGGCCGCAGGCAGGGCAAACACTTTACCCACCGTACTTTGACCTCTAATTTTTTTTTAAATTTATTTATTTTTAATTAGTGAATCACCATGAGGGTACAGTTACAGATTTATACATTTTTGTGCTCATGTTTCCCTCATACAAAGTTCGAGAACCCATCCCTTCACCAGTGCCCATTTTCCACCACTGGTAAACCCAGCATCCCTCCTACCCTCCCCAATCCCATCTCCTCCCACCCCACCCTGCCACTGTGACAGGGTATTCCCTTTTGTTCTCTCCCTTTTGTTGAGTGGCCACTGTGGCAGGGTATTCCCTTTTGTTCTCTCCCTTTTGTTGAGTGGCCACTGTGTTCAGTCTCTAGTCTACATTCAGCCCACATCACCCTTCCCCCGCATGGCCTCAGACCGCATTATACTTGGTAATCCCTTCTCTGAGTTGCCCTCTCCCCAGAATGTGAGGCCAGCCTCCATACCATGGAGTCAGCCTCCTTGTACTTATTTCTACTATTCTTCTATTCTTGGGTGTTAGTCTCCTACTCTGTTATTCTATATTCCACAGATGAGTGCAATCTATCTATGTCTGTCTCTCTCTTTCTGATTCATTTCACTTAGCATGATACTTTCCATGCCGATCCACTTATATGCAAAATTCATCACCTCCTTTTTTCTAACAGCTGCATAGTATTCCATTGTATAGATGTACCAAAGTTTCTTCAACCAGTCATCTGTTCTAGGGCACACGGGTTTTTTCCAGATTCTGGCTATTGTAAACAGTGCTGTGATGAACATATAAGTACAGATGTCATTTTAACTATACTTTTTTGCTTCTCTGTGACCCTCTAATTTTTTTTAAGTAGCAAGAAATTAGGATTCTTATATGTAATCTTTGTGCATATCTATGGTGATTTCAGTCATAGAAATGGAAGTACTAGGTCAAAGGGTGTGCACTTGGAACTCTAATGCATTATGCCAAATTGCCTTCCAGAGAAGTTATACCAATTCATGCTTTTCAAAGTAATAATTTCTTGGGTACTGGAGCTATAGTACAGTGGGTAGGGCTTTTGCCTTGCACACGCTGACCCAGGTTCGATCTCTGGCATCCCATATAGTCCCCTAAGCACCTCCAGGAATGATTTCTGAGTGCAGAGCCAGGAGTAACCCCTAAGTACCACTAGGTGTGGTCCTCAAACCAAAAGGATTAAAATTTTTTTTTTTTTTTAATGAAAATCTAACTTCTGTTACTACTGTTAAACTTTTTTTTTTTTAACTTTGCCAGTGCATGGACTGGGGAGATAGTTCAAGGGTGAGGCACTTGCCTGGCTTTGAATGACTTCAGCTCAGTCCCCAGCAGCACGTGTTTCCCCAGGTACCACTAGAAATTGTTGGGGAAGTTTATCCCCAAGGTGCCTGGACACGTTGCTCACTGGGTCCAGGTAGACGTGGGGCAAAGGATGATGGGTCGGGGGAGAAACATCCTCCGGGAGCAGCTGATGGCTATTCACTTTATTGCCAAATACACACATATTTTATAGAAGTCTCAGCTTTATAGGAAGGTCCAATCACATAAAGTTTAGCATTATTGGCCTATTACCTCTCCAACTCTGCTAGATGCTGGGGTTAGGGTGACATGATAAGCATACATGACAATTTCTGTGTTTTGGACTCATGTGACTAGGAGGTCAAGTGAGGCTCAATGCCAGACAACTGGTGCTGACACCCTGTTCTTGCCAACTTTGCCCAGATACTCTCATCCATGGGACCCTGCCTCAGGACCATTTTGCAAGGTTGGGTCTTATCTGCTCTAGTGCCCGAACCATGCTCCACAAGATATGATCACTGAGCGCACAGCCAGCAGTAATCCCTGAGCTTTGCTGGGTGTGGCCAAAAACCCAACCTTCCCCCAAAAGAAAAAAATTTGCAATTCGGTGGTTTAATGGTATCTTGTTGGACTGAAGCGATAGCACAGCGGGTAGGGTGTTTGCCTTGCACGTGGCCAACCCAGGTTCAATTCCTCCATCCCTCTTGGAGAAGCCGGCAAGCTACTGAGAGTATCCTGCCTGCACGGCAGAACCTGGCAAGCTAACCGTGGTGTATTCGATATGCTTAAAACAGTAACAACAAGTCTCACAATGGAGATGTTACTGGTGCCTGCTCGAGCAAATCGACGAACAACGGAATGACAGTGCTACAGTGCTATTTTTTCTTGAATCGTTGTGAGATAGACCCTTACAGATATTTTATATAATTCATAACAAGCAATACAAAATAAATTATCTTGCATCTGCAAAAAAAAGTTTGCTTTAGTCAAATTTACTGCTTTACTAAGGTTTTACGTTTTAGAATTTCCGTACTACATAAAGGTGTGCATGAAAATTAATAAATTTATTGAAAAAATACTTTTACAGAGCATAAATATCCAAGAATAGCCAGTATAACTTTGAAAAAAGAATTACAAAAGGTTTGGAAATACTTGTCCTGTTACCATTAGTTGAATACCCTATTTTAATTATTTGGAGGGAGGGGCATACCCAGTGGCACTCTGGGATCAATCATGGCGGGGCTTGGGGACCATATGAGGTGCCAGGGAATGAACCTGGGCCACCCACATGCAAGGCAAGTACACCCTGCTTGCTGTTCTCTGGCCCCTGAATACCCTGTTTTTAAATGAAGTATTTTAGGGGTCAATGAATGCCCGCCTGCAAAGATGAGGGTGCAAGTCAAATCCCTGGTGCCACCGTTTGCACCTAGTGTAATCCTAGTGGCTCTGCTACTTATACCTGGCAACTTTGCTGTCTGTGACCCCTTGAGTTGCAAGTAGTTGAGTACCATGAATCATGGGAAGCAACCCGCACTGAAGGATTTGTGAGCATCACAGCCAGGAAGTATGACAGCCGTGAGCATATGCATCATAGTGGCCCTTGCGAGTACTGTAACCAGAGTGTGTGTAAGCATCTCAGCTGAAAAGTGTGACTTCTGACAATGGTGTGCAAGAACCACAATTAAGGGAGTGTAACTCTTAGTAATGGTAAACACTGTAACCAACTGTGAAAATACCACATTCTGATGTGTGATGTGTGATGTGCTCTCTTCCCCCACAACAAACAAAAGCACCACAGCTAAAATGTGCAAGTGTGATCCCTGGTAATCATATAAAAAAATTTAAATAAAACATTTCCAAACCCTCCAATTTTTTTTAAATGATGAGAAAGTGGCAACCAGGAGATAGTACAGAAGTCAAGATACATTGCTGGGTGCAGCCTGGTGACAGCTTTCAGCACTGCTGGCACCACAGACCCTCTCAGAACCACCAGTGCTGTTCTCAGGCCCCCTAAACACTGCTTTGGGCTTCCCCCCAAAACATGTATTTCCCCCTTTTCTTCTCTTTGTTGTTGTCGTGACGTTCAGGGGTTCAGACATGGTTGCAGGACCTACACTAGGTTATGTGTGCCAGAGAGTGCATGCCCGTGGCAGTGCTAGAAAATGGACTTATGGCTTCACACATGCAAGGAAGGTTCTCTACCACTGAGTCACACTCCCAGGCTCCTTAACATTAAGTTTTTATCTTGAACTATCATTATGTTTGGTAATGATAGAACTGTCTATTTGGTTTTGGATTTTTTCCTGCCTTATGAACATTCTATTGTTTAAGTTTTTATGATTTGGTACATTAGAAAGTTTATTTTTATTGTAGTTTTTTAACATGGTTACAATAATGTTAGCAGTTGTGGTTTTGTGCTTGGTAATCTGTTTTGTAATCCAAGGCCAAGGGTTTGTCACCTGATATTCTTTATTCCCTACTATAGTTTTTTATACACTTCATGGGAGTGAGATAATTTGATACTGTTCTTCCCTCTGACTTTTTTGCTTGACAAGATGCCCTCCAGTTCCACCCCAGTTGCAGCAAACTTCAAGATTTATCTTTTCTTAAAGCTTTATAATAATCCATATACATGTGTATATATGCCACAGTTTCTTTATATATTTGTCTGTTGATATCTGGGTTGTTTCCATATTCTGGCTATTGTACTAAACACCAAAGTGAGCATAGATTTGTATGTATCTTTCCAAATTAATGTTTTGTGTTTTGGGGATAGATGCCAAGAAGTAGAATGACTGGGTCTTGTGGAAATGCTATTTTTAGGTTTTCTTCATTTTACAAAACACTATTTTACAAGTGACAGAGAAATTTACTGAAAATCTGTTGAAAATCTGTTGAAGAAATCTTAAGGAAAAAACTGAGTCAATAAAGTTTTAAGAACCAGCTAAGATTCGGAATTGAGAGAGATTAGGGAAAGGCGTGTCTGCTTTTCTCCACTTCATTTAAACACCGTGGTTTACAACGTTGTTCATGACACATTTATACAGGCACTCACTATTCCAACCCCAGTCCCACCACCACTGTGACCTTCCCTTCACCATTGTTCCCATTTTCTCAGCCACCCAAAAGCCTGCCCCCATAGTCAGCCCAAAATAATTTATTTGCTTGTTTTTATATTTATTTTATTTTTCAGTAAATGGCTAGTGAAATTATTTTTTTTAAAATGCTTCAGTAAAATAAAATTTGTGAGATTGTTATATTTCACCCTGGGACATCAGTCCTTTTGTCTGAGGGGTTGGTTGCTAGTTGAACCTTCTATTAATGTTGTTGTTCGTTGAACTTAGTTGTCTCCTACATTACATTCCCATCCAGTCTGGTGTGCTACTGCTGGGGTGTTGGTGTCATAGCGTTTGGCGATGTTGGTGCTCCAGAAAATGCAAAATATTTAACTGGGCAGTGAACTTACCTGGCGGGATGTGGGATGTGGGACGGTTGCCAGGGCTCTTGGAAGCACGGGCTCACAGTTCTCAGCCAAGAAAATCCCGCTGGGCCTGAAGTTTCAACAGGCCTGTGTCTCTGCGGAGCTCCATTGAGAGGCAGTGGAGTCAGGCCAGAGGCCTGGCAGCAGCCACCACAACCTAGGCAGAGCAGGGACTTGGCCCAGCTCCTCCTGAGGTTGCCACAGTGGCCTCAGCCAGGACTGTGCATCTGAGAAATGTCTGCAGTAGCTGATCTCTTCCGAGATTTAATCATGAGTCTCTGAAGCTGGGCCCCCGAGATGAGCTTACCTGGTGGCAGAGTTGGAATGTGCATCTATTTTCAGCTTTTTAAGAAAAAAGATGCTGTTTTCTGTCAGAGGCTGAACCAGACACGGGTCACCAGCTGTGAGTTAGGACGCTTCTGCACCGCACACCCACCAGTGCTGGTTGTTTAAGGTCTTTTTGATCCAGATCATTGTCACAGGTGTAAGATGATATCTCATTCTAATTTGCATTTTCCTGATAAATTATGATGAACATTTTTTAATATTTGTACTTTCTGGTATATCTTCCTCCAGAAAGTGTCCATTCATCTCCCTTTTTCCTTTTTTTAAACTTTTAAATTTTATTTTCATAAGGTTGTTCACATTAATTGATTACATTCACTATTTCAACACCAATCCCACCACCATTATACCTTCCCACCACCATTCAAGCCTGCCTGCCACAGGCAGATTCTAGATAATTTATTTTCTATTGCTTATTATGAATATCATGAGAGGTCATGCAGCTACTTTTGCACTGGAATTCTAAGTATGTAAATGGTTGGGGTCCAGAGACATCCGTGTAGGAAGCTAATCCATTTTGAGATTCATTTGGGAGTCTCTGGATCAAGGCCAGTGGCATGCTTAAATATGGCCCAAGGTAGTTTGTGGGCGTGACAGCCAGGACCTCGGGGGCCAGGGAGACAGGAAGGGACAAGCTGTCTACACCGCCATGTGGCCTGGCATCTTCAGACCCTGTTCGCTGGTACCTGGGTTTTTCTTCTGAAAGTTTGTGGCCACCGGGGGTTCATCTGGGTTAGGCTGAGAGAGGACACCCGCTCCATGTGAGGTGCCCAGTGAAATCGGCTCGGCATGGGGTCCGGAGAGATCTCCCAGCTGCTGTCTTGTGGGATTCACTGCTGCGTCTTTGGATCAAGGCCGGCCAGGGGGGCTTAGATATGGCCCGGAGGCAGTTCTGGGGCCTGACAACCAGGACCCCAAAGGGGCCGTGCGGGGGGGTGGGGGAGGGAGGGGAGAATGGGAAGGGACGTACTTTTTTCACTTTTTATTGATGGGGTTTATTGATGGGGTAGACTGGAGCTATAGCACAGTGGGCAGGGCATTTGCCTTGCACGTGCTGACCGGTGTTTGATTCCTTCGCCCCTCTTGGAGAGCCTGGCAAGCTACCGAGAGTATCCCACCCACACTACAGAGCCTGGCAAGCTACTGGTGGCGTAGCCAAAAACAGTAACAAGTCTCACAATGAAGACATTGCTGGTGCCCGCTCAATCATATCGAAGAACAACTAGACGACAGTGCTACAGTGCTATTGATGGGGTTGTCATATTTTTTTAGATTTGTGAGTACTTTATATATTTATATATCTTAGATATTAGCTCTTTATCTGATGTATAGCATGTGTTTTTCCCATAATAGGGTGTCTTATTTAGACTAATGATTTTTTTTTACTATGCATAAACTTTTTAGTTTGATGTAGTCCTAATTATTTTTGCTGTTAACTTTGGCACAGGTGTCAAATCACTGAAGACACCTCTGAGGTCATGTTCTAGAGAGTTCTGCCTGTTTTCCTCAATGTATTTTATGGATTCTGGCCTAATTTCGAAGTCTTTAATCTACTTTCGGTTAACTTTTATGTATGGTGTGAGATCCAAACCCAATCTCTCTCTCTCTCTCTCTCTCTCTCTCTCTCTCTCTCTCTCTCTATCTCTCTCTCTCTCTCTCTCTCTCTCTCCCTCTCTCCCTTTCCCTTCCCATCCTCCCCCCATCTCTCTTTCATGTGTCAATCCAGTTTTCCCAAGAGCATGTTCTGAAGAGGCCTTCTTAACTCCACCTTATATATCTTGCACTCTGTTGTAGACTGACTCTCCTTGTTTCTGAGGGGCTCTGGACTCTCTTTTGCATGTAGTTGTCTGTTTTTTAAAAATGTATTTCTAACTGTATGATTGAAATCCAATCATTAACAGCTTTGTAATGGTCTGTCTCACAGTAGTGATTCAATAAAAAAGTTTTTTAAAATGTTTCTATTTTAATTTTTGTTTGCATCTGGAAATGCAATAGATTTGTATGTGTTGATTTTATAACTTTAACCTACTGCTTTGCTGAAAATGGTTATTTTTCTAAGAAATTTTTAGTGGACTTTTTAGGATCGTCTATGTATAATGTTATCTGCAAATAATGATGGTTCAAATTCTCTTCCAACTTGGGTGATTTTGATTATATTTTCTTCCCTAATTGATGAGGCACTGAGTTCCAAAAATTCTTGAATATTAGTGGAGAAAATGGATGTCCTTACCTTCTGCCAGATCTCTGAAGAATGGCTTTCAATTGGGATTTTGGGTTGTTGTTTTCTTTTTTTTTGACATTGAGTATGATATTGGCTGTGTGGTTATGTATGCCCATTGCTATCTTGAGGTTTGTTACTTTTATGTTTTTATTGTGAATGAATGTTAAATCTTATTATAATCTTTTCTGCATCTGTTGATATGATCACATGATTTTTGTCTTTCATTTTGTTGATATGGCAGACTGCATTATTTGATTTGTGTGTATTGAACTATCCTTGCATACCTGAATGATCCCCATCTGATCATGGCTGTAGGATAATATTGGATTGTCGTTTTTCCCTGGCCACAGGTAGTTTAGGTTTATTGGGTTACACCTATCACAATGCTCCCAAGATACTCCCATTCCTCTGTGTCTATTGGACTACAGCTCTAAACATTTTAGGTTTAACATTGGTTTGTCCTTTCTCCCTTTCCACAGAGAGCTAGGTTTATTAAATTACTCCCATCATAGTGCCCCCGAGGCACTCCCATTCCTCTGTGTTTATCTGTAACCTTTGTGCTCTGCTTCCCTAACCGGTCAATCACCTTTATGCCCTAATCAAATGCTGTTGGTTTGTAAGGTCAAATCTTTCTGGATTTGTATTTGTAAGTGATATATTGCTTTTCTCTTCTCCCTATGTCCTTTGCATAGTCATTTTAGAGTAATGTCCTTTTGTATAGACATAGGAAGACAGTTAATGCTATTAACTTAATATGTTAATATTAATATGTTAATATTAACTTAATATGTTAATATTAATATGTTTTTGTAACTTGGGAGTTAATTGACTCCGAATAATATTCACTCTTGGACATCTGTTTTCTTGACTTAAGCCTTAGTTGCCCTTAGTTCCGAGCACCCCAAAAGCAGGGTCCTGACGAGGGATTGGATGGGCCAAGGGCAAGCTGTGAGCTACCCTGGTATCGAAATGGGACAGGCCAGGCGCCATAGTACTTAACTATATGTTCAGAGCATGGTCATGGACAAATTCTGTCGTGATCCAAAGAGTAACAACTGGATTAGGACCCTTTCTAACCTGCTAGGGTTAGAAAGACTAATCTGGCCTGAGCACTGGAGTCTGAGATCTATAGCAAGATGTCCCCAAGAGAGCCACCCTACAAGCTTAATGTATCTCTTACTGTGTCCATACAAAATAACTAATATTATTAAAAAGTAGAGTTAAGATGAATGTTTAAGTGGTTGTTGGACAAAGGAAAGGAGAAATGCACCCCTAGATGGTATTTCGCCCTTAGGCTGGTCATCTTGCTGGATGAGAATTTGTTCTAGGAGAAGCTTCCCCTGAGGAAAAGACTTTACATCTGTTGATTGTATGACCACACCTATGTGCAATTGCTACCCCAACCCCTTGTGATTTGGGGATATAACTAAGTCTATAAGAGCAGGCAGGGAGAAGAGAACCGAGAGGACAATCCAGGAGAATCAGGAAGAGGAGAATCAGAGGAGGTTGGGGAAGAATAGAAGGAGAATCAAGATGAGATTGGAATAAATTGCAACTGATCACGAACCAGCTTGGTGCTCATTTCCTCCTTCATCCACCCATTGCCACCAGCCATCCAGGCTGGGGGAAGTGGCC
Organism: Sorex araneus; assembly: GCF_027595985.1. NCBI lineage: Eukaryota > Metazoa > Chordata > Mammalia > Eulipotyphla > Soricidae > Sorex > Sorex araneus. The sequence continues at coordinate 334,558,561 of NC_073302.1, read as the reverse complement.
CGAGACCACAGAAGACAGGCGGCAAGAGAACACCATGGTTTCATACTCATTTTTTGAATACACAATGGTCTATGATCCTTTGCTATATTGTTAGGTTTAGTTCACTGATACTTTGTTAAAGATGTTTGCATCAATGTTCATTAGGTATGTCAGCCTGTGATTTCTTTGTTTAGTAATATCTCTGTCTGTTTTTGATACTAGAGTAATATTGACTTATGGAAGCTGTTAGGAAAGATTCCTGTTTCTTTGATATTTTTAAAAGAATTTGATGCTTTCTTTGAAAGTTTGGAGGGACTCACTGATAAACTTGTCAGGGCCTGGGATTTTATTTGGGGCAAGATTTTTCTTTATTGTTTCAGTTTACTTATTCATGATTTGCCTGTTGAGTTTTTCTATCTCTTCCTGATTCTTTCTTGAGAGGTTATATAATTCTAAAAATGTTTCCATTTCTTCTAGATTTTCTTGCTTAGTGTCAAATTCTTCTAGGGCAACCTTTTTTGGTCTTTTGCATTTCTGAGCTATCTGTTGTAATTCTCCCCTTTCATCTCTGATCTAATTGATTTGAGTTTTGTCTTTTTTTCTCATGAGTATTTCAACTAAAGAGTTTCAATCTTGTTCATTCTTTTGAAAAATCAGCTATTTTCATTCATCTTTGTATGGTATTATGTATTATTAATTTCTGTATTTTAATATTTGCTCAATTTTTTTAAAATTTTTTCCTTTTTTAAAAAAGTTGTTCATGATGATTTATTTCATTTAATATTCTAGCACTAATCCCACCACCATTGCACCATCCCACCACCATTATTTCCAATTTTGCCAATCACCACCCAAGCTTGCCCCAATAACAGGTTCTAAATAATTTATTTTATATTACTTGTTATGAATAATTCTCTAAAAGTGATCAGAAAGGTTTCCTTAGAAGAAAATGTGTGAATATTTTTGTATCTCACCCTGGAGTCCTTAAGTCTTGTATAAGAGGTTACTAACATGTTGTTACAGGTTGAGCTTGTGTGTTAATATTTTCTTAATTGAGATTGGTTACCTTCTACTTTACATCCCATCCAGTATGGTTTTATTTGCTCAAATTTTTATTATTTTCTTCAGTTTACTTATTTCTGTATTCATTTCATTCTTTTTCTGGTTTTTCAAGTTGTGAGGTTAGGTTATTTATTTGGGCTTTTTCTCATTCCTTGATATGTGTGTATTGTTATGAACTTTCCCCTTAGGGAAAAAAAGAACCTTGAGTTTGATATGTTCCATAGGTTCTTCTTTCTAAAGAATATTTTAAATTCATCTTTGATTTTCAGTTTCTATATGTTAGAGTTTTCCATGACTTTAAGTTTTTATCTTTATTACATTGTGGTTTGAAAAGTTAGTTGATATGATTTTTATTTTTGTGACTTTATGGGCACTCCAGTTGTACCCTAGCATGTAGTTTATCCTTGGCATTGTTACATGTGCATAAAGATAATGTGAATTCAACTTTTGGGGGTGAGAGTCCCCTGCATGTGTATTAATCCCATTCTTATAAGGTCCTCATTTAGGACTCTTATTTCCTTGTTGGTGTTACATCTGATTGATTTGTCCATTGATGAGAGTGGGGTATTAAAGTATTTAACTGTTGTTCTGTTTCCATTAACGTCTCTTCTTAGATTTTTATAAACTTTACTGTCCTTTTATTTGGTGCATATATATATATATTATCTTTTTCTTTCTTATTGAATCACTGTGAGATACGTGGTTACAAAATTGGTGATGATGGGTTTCAGTCATACAGTGTTCCAACACCTGACCTTTTACAGGGTACATTTCCCACCATCAGTCTCCCCCATTTCCCTCCCACCACCCCCTATTCCACCTGCATCTATGACAGGCACACTGTCTCCCTCTCTCTCTCTCTCTCTCTCTCTCTCTCTCTCTCTCTCTCTCTCTCTCTCTCTCTCTCTATCTCTATCTCTATCTCTCTCTCTGTCTCTCTCTCTATCTCTCTCTCTGTCTCTCTCTCTCTCTATCTCTAACTCTTTCTATCTCTCTCTTTTTCCTTTTGGGCATTATGGTTTGGAATCTAGGTACTGAAAAGTTATCGTGTTTGTCCCTTTACCTACTTTAAGCCTCAGGTCTTGTCCAGAGTGATCATTATATATTATTAAGAGTTAAATCCTCTTTTGCAGGGAAGAGAACCTTCCGAGTGATGCTCAGAGACTCAGGTGCCAGGCCCAGTGATACTTGGCCAACCATGCTACTATTTCAAAGTTGGTGCTCAGGGATACAGTGATGCTTATGCACTGTGGTGCCACGACCACCCCAGTAGTGCTTATAGGGCTTTAGAGCACAACCGGTCCTGTTTGGAGCTTCTAGGGCTACATCTGGTGATGCTTGGGAAGCCATGTAGTGCTAAACTTGAACGGCGTGTATCTAGTTGCTGTTCTGTCTCCTGGCTTTTGGATCTTCTGATCCTTTAATGTAATGTTATCCTTATTTCTTATTGCTTTCTTAAGCTCCAATGTTATTTGGCCTGATATAAGTATGACCAACCCTGCTTTTTAAGTCTACAATTCACCTGTATGATTGTTTAACAACCTTTTATACTTTTTTTTTTCAGTTTGTTTGGTTGTTTTTGGGTCACACCCAGCAGTGTCATGGGCTACTTCTGACTCTGCAGGAGTACTCCTGGAATTACTCCTGACAGTGTTCAGGGGACCATATGAGGTGCCAGGATTTGAATCCAGGTTGGCCATGTACGAGGCCTTACCCACTGTACTATCACTCTGGCCCCAAATAGTCTTTTTCTGATATAGTCGGTGCAGGTGCAAACTTAATTTGAGTGGCCTTCCATCTTAGGTGGGCAATAAAGTTTGTTGCACCCACATTGGGAAGCTTCCTTTAGTGCTGAGGTATCTGACAAACTTGTCAGAAAGTACTTTGGACCAGAGATAGTACAGAGGGTATTTATTTTGCCTTGCATCCCACTGACCTGGCTTAAATTTTGAGCCCTCTGGAAGGCTTACTCCTGACCACACAGCAAGGAATAGCTCCAGATCCCCTCCTCCCCACCCCCGCCTTTTTAAAGTACTCCTAGGGTAGGTCCAGGCTGCAGTCCTGTGGGTCAGAGCTCACGGCAGAAATGGCTGCTCCCAACTGGCGCCAAGAGCAGTCGCCCAATGTGCTGGCTCAACAGACCCAAGCCTGATTTCAACCCAGCATGTGCTGGGATAAATCTGAAGTTCTATAAAACCTTCGTGTTCCAGCCCCTCCCACCTTAGGCTGGAGGTTTCTGTTCTGTACTGATTTTGAGCTTTCATTCTGTTTTCCCCTTTTCCTACACAGAGAAAGCGCTCCTCAGCGATAAACCTGTCTGTTGCTGTATTTTCCAAAGCTCTCCTCAAGCTTATGGCAATATGCTCTACTGAGTATTCTCAGTGAGGCAGGAGACTTGGCTCACTTCTGTTTTGCTGTGGCTTTGTTGTTTGCATTGATGTCAGAGGGGCACTCTCTGAACTGTTTCTGTTCAGCTGCTGGGGCCCCAGCCACTTGATGACATGTTTTAATACGTAGTGTCTTGTTTTAGAAAAACATATCTGTTGTTTTATTTAATAATCTGTATTCATTTTAAACCTTCAAAGTTTTATTTAGTATTGCCTAAATCATTCATGATGAATTTTTACCTAAATATCACCGACATCTAGAAATGTGTATTTTAAAATTGCTTTTGGAAAATAGATGTTTTATAATCATACTGAATGTATGTGTATGTTTAATGATTCTTTCTTTAAATTAAAAATAACTAGGTGACCATAAAAGGAAATGGGTTTTTAATTAGGTGTAATGTTTCAGAATTTGCATATAGAACTTTGGAATTATAAAAATATGGTTTTGATGTCTGTTGAGGTGTAGGTGGAATCACTGTTATCCTGTTGATTATCAATTTGTTCGAGTGGGCACCAGTAACATCTCTCATTGAGAGACTTATTGTTACTGTTTTTGGCATATCCAATACGAACGGGTAGCTTGCCAGGCTCTGCTGCGAGGGCTGGACACTCTCGGTAGCTTGCCAGGCTCTCCAAGAGGGGCGGAGGAATCGAACTTGGGTAGGCCTCGTGAAAGGCGAACGCCCAACCACTCTGCTATCACTCCAGCCCCCAAGATGAATAATTGATTTACAGGTCTTACAGACCAAAGGAAATATAATTTGTGTTTCTTTCCACTTTTGGTAATGGTATGAGAACGGTTCTATTGGTGTATACATTTTAATACTTAAATGTGCCTGATAGTCTATTTCAAACTAGAATGCTATTTTCCTGTTGAAAATCTTCTATCAGTATGTAGATTCCCACCCCACTGAAAGCATCAATACATTATTTAAGCTGCAAACTATTGTGAAATTTGAGAGACCGAAGTTCAGGTTACTTTCAAAACCAAACTCTGATATCTGTATCTCAGGTAACATTTTTAACCTTTGGACTCCTTGAGGAAACAGATTAAGTATACACAAATTCTTCTAATTGACTGTGTTAAAAAAAAAAGTTGGAAAAACTTTTAATTTTTTCCCCAGATTTTTTAATTGATTATGAATAATGGGAATATTGTTATAGATAATTGATTGCATCCAATAGTGGGAGTCTGACTATTTGTTAATTGTCTATATTCTATATTTTAGGAAGTACCAATGTGGGTGACCAGCTTCCCACTGGGCAGCTGTCAGTGGTGCCTTGGCGACGGACTGGTGTGAAATACACCAACAATGAAGCCTATTTTGATGTAATTGAAGAGATTGATGCCATCATTGATAAATCGGGTAGGTACTTTTAATCCATTCTCACAACTACAAAGATAGAAAGAGGTCGTTTCATATAATGCTTGCTAGTATCAGAATTTCCTCCTGTCCAAGATCTTTTGTTTTAACTTAGTGCTTGCTGTTGCATTGAGCATTGTGCTAGATACTGGAAATAGACTTAAATGGTATGAGCAGATGAGAAGAAATCCCTAAAGACCCTATTTTTAATATAATAGTGAACTTTTTTTAATTAAGAAAAAAAGTCACAGTTACCATAGTAACGACAAAACAACATGCTTAAGAATAAACTTAACCCAAGAGGTGAAAGACCTGTACACTACGAATCATAAAACATTGATGGGGGAAATAAAAGAAGACAGATGGACAGAAAGATAACCTGCATTTATCTATTAGGACAATTATAATACTGACAAGAAAGTAATCTGAAGATTCAGTGCTATCTCAGTGAGAATCCTAATGGCCATCTTTATAGAATTAGAACAAGTGGTCCTTTAATTCATATTTAACTGAAGAAGAGCCCAGGTAGCCAGAGTAATCCTCAGCAGAACACAGTGAAAGACTTCACACTTTATGGTTTGAAAATATATTACAAAACTGCATTTATCAAAAGAGTACTATAAGTGTTACAAAAACAGCATAAAAGCAGACATATAGACCAATGCAACAAAATAGAAAATCCAGAAATGAATTCAAGGGTTAAAGCGATGATACAGGAAGTAATATGCTTGTCCTGTATTTGGCCAAGCCTTGTTCAGTTCCCAGCACCATTATGGTCTCCTTAGCACAGATTCAGAAGTAGTCGCTCAGCACTGCTAGGTGTGGCCCCTGAGCAACTATACTGCTGGGTGTGGCCCCTGAGCAACTATTCTTATATAATCAGCTGATCTCCAGCAAGTTGCCAGGAATATACTCAGAGGAAAGGATAGTTTCTTCATTAAACTCGGAAAATTGGAGATATACATGGCTAGAATAAGATTGGGCCTATACTTTGCTCTATTTGCATAAATTGACTCAAAATAGATGCACTGTAGCACTGTTGTCCTATTGTTTATCGATTTGCTCGAGTGGGCAACAGTAACATCTCCATTGTGAGACTTGTTACTGTTTCTGGCGTATTGAATTCCCCACGGGTAGCTTGCCAGGCTCTGCTCTGCGGGCGAGATACTCTCGATAGCATGCTGGGCTCTCCTAAACATAGTATATAAAACTACAAACTATAAAAAACACAGAAAGAGCTTCTTATACTCGTTTGAGTGGTGATTCTTTTTTATGTCACTCCAAATGCAAAGACAATGAAAGGAAAAATACGTGAGGTTGCATCAAAATAAAAAGAACTTCCAAATAAAAGTGAAATATCAACCCAGCAATGGGAGAATATTTATAAACCATGTTTATAAATATCTGATGGCACTGGTATCCAAAACACATTAAGAACTCATTCAAGGGCCAGAATGCTAGTACAGTGGGGCAGGCACTTGCTTTGCACACATTCAACCCAGGTTTGAGCCCAGGCACCCCATATGGTTCCCCAACTCCCACCAGGAGGATTTCTTATGTGCAGAGCCAGGAATAAGCCCTAAGCATCACCAGTTTGGCCCCAAAACAAAACAAAACAAAACAAAATCTCAAACAATGAAACAAAAAAATGAATTCAAAGTAATAACAAAAGATATATTCAAATAACCTGATTAGAAATGAGAAAAGGACCAGAATAGACATTTCCCGAAGAAAGATAAATAAATGAGCAACAGGTATACAAAAATATGCTCAACATTATTAATCATCAGGGAAATGCAAATTAAACACAATGATAGCTCACATGAGTGAGAATCATGATCATCAAGAAGGTGAACTGGGGCTGGACATCGAGTACAGAGGTTTAAGGACTTTACCTTGCACGAAGCCACCCTAGTCGACCCTAGCATCACATATGATCCTCACCAAACACTTTCAGGACTGACCCCTGAGCAAAGAGCCAGAATATAACCCCCACTCCTCTAAAAAATAGGTGCCAATATATAGCTCAAAGGGCTGGAGTTCATGAAAGACCCTCGCTCCACATGCCAGATGTAGCCCCAGTTACTCCCACGTACTGCTAGGGTGGCCCAGGTGGCCACCAGCACTGCTGGATGCAAGCAGCATGGCATTGCTGTTCTCAAGCACTGAGCCTTCTGGCCCAGTTGACAGAATATTGTTGGAAGCACATTAGCTTTGTTTGCCTTTACTTTGGAGCCTCATCCAAAATAAATAAAGTTTTAAGCATACAAAAGGCACCAAATGCTGAAAAGGATATGGAGAAAGAGAATCTTTGTTGTACTGTTGGTGAAAATGTAAACCAGTGGGCCTGCTAAGGAAAATGGTATTGTCTCAGGTATATCAGTCGCCAAGCTGAGAACTTCCTGGGCCTTCTCAGAATGAGGATGGGCAGGTTTCCCTCCCTGGCAGAAGTTCCAAGACCTGACATCCTCCAGCATATAAACTGCCCAGCTCTACAACTGAACCTCGTCAAGTTGCCAAGCCAGCTTGATCATCCCAGCTCCCTAGATTCTGGGGTGCACTGGCACCTCCAAAGTTCACAGTACTGATGGCCTAGTAAGAGCACAGCAGATTTGATGGGCAGCTGTGTGGAAGCCCACCAAGCTCAATGAGTGAAAATAATAACACAGATGGCAACAGTCACCTCAGTAAACCCTCAGACAACACCACTGTGAGATTTAACAATTACCATAAATTAACCTCTAATCTATTTTTTGATAATTCCATTGGCAATTTTGTTGTAACAAGCAATATGAAATGAAATGCTTGTGCCTGTAAGTGGGCAGACTAGAGGCGTGGGTGGGAAGCTGGGGATGTTGATGGAGGGATGACCACTCTGGTGGTGGGATTAGTGTTGGAACATTGAATGCCTGAACAACTTTGTTGACCACACTCTCATAGTAGCTGACATAGCACTGTGGCACTGTCATCCCATTGTTCACTGATTTGCTCAAGCGGGCCCCAGTAATGTCTCCATTGTGAGACTTGTTAATATTTTTGGCATATCCAATACGACACGGGTAGCTTGCCAGGCTCTGCCGTGCAGGCGGGATACTCTCGGTAGCTTGCCAGGCTCTTCAAGAGGGTTGGAGGAATCAAACCTGGGTCGGCCGCGTGCAAGGCAAATGCCCTATCCTCTGTGCTATCACTCCGGCTGACATACTGTATCACTGTCACTGTCATCCCGTTGCTCATCGATTTGTTCGAGCAGGCACCAGTAATGTCTTTCATTGAGAGACTTATTGTTACTGTTTTTGGCATATCCAATACGCACGGGTAGCTTGCCAGGCTCTGCCACGCAGGCTCGATACTCTCGGTAGCTTGCAGGCCTCTCCGAGAGGGGCAAAGGAATCGAACTCGGGTCGGCTGCATGAAAGGTGAATGCTCAACCGCTGTGCTATCGCTCTAGCCACCAGCTGACATAAAGAAACAAAAATATCTACATATGGATGAATAGATAAAGGAAATGTGATTTGGTGATGTGTGAGCTAATACCGTACCTCTAAGGTTTATAAGTAGTTTTTTATACTTGCATACCAATGTTAACTCAATTTAAAAACAAATATGAGATGCCCTGGGATAGCTCAGTGGCAAAAGCACCTGCACTGCAAACTAGAGTTTGTGAGAGTTCAGTCCTCTGAGCACAGCAGTTTGGAACACCTGGCACCACACGAATTGTGTGATCCCTAGAGTACAATTAAAGTGGTTTTATTCACTTTGAAAATGGAGGAGCTGGGGCCAGAGTGATTTGCTTTGTACTTCGCCACCCCGGGTTCAATTCCTGACATCCCATATGGTCCCTGAGCCCCATCATGGGTGATCCCTCAGCATAGAGCCAGGAGTAAGCCCTGAGCACTTTTAAAAGTTTAAAAATGAAGGAGTGTCTAGGGACATAGCTAGTGCACATGTTTTATATCCATGAGACCTGGGTTTTGTCCACTGTATTATATTCTCCCTACCCTTCAGCACTACTGGTGTGGCAAAAACAAGGAGTTTTGTTTTGCTTGGTTGGGTTTTTCTGTTGGGTTTCCCTGGTGGGCACTGAGCACTAATCCATCAGGCTTTCAACAATGGGCCCAGTGATGCTGAGAGTCGCCCTATTTAAAAAACAAAAACAAACTTGCAGAAGGCACTGTGGAAAATGGAAGAGTAGGAGAGGTTGAGAGAGGAGCATGTTGAGAAGCATGTCAGCTATGACAGACAGTGTACACATTTGACCCTGTAGCCAAAATCTAGTGTCAGTTACATTTAATGGCAGAGTTCATCAGTGACGTTTGGAAGCAGTTTTATATGAAATTTTCTGGGCCATTGGCTAAGATAATGATGCTCTGTTTAATTCTGGTCTCAAATTGAAAACTGCTTTAGACTAATAACTTTCTCATTAATTTTTTTGATCACCATTAATTTTTCAGTGTCTCATACTTTGTATGCAATTGGTAAGTATGTGGAAGAATTGACAAATAGGTGAGTTGAATGAATAGGAAATAAGAAAGAATGAAAGGCCAGAGGAGAAGGAAAAAGGAAGAATTAAGTTGTGAAGGACAAAGAAGTGCTGGATAACCCTTTTTCTTCTTTTTATCTTTTTTATCTTGTATCTGCCTCAGGTTCTACAATCACTGCTGAGATCCAGGGGGTGATTGATGCCTGTGTCAAGCTGACTGGAATGCCAGACCTTACACTCTCCTTCATGGTAAAATCCTGGACCAGAGACTTAGCTTTGGGGAAGGGAAATTAAGTGCTCCTGGAAAAACAGTTGTCCAGATAGAGCAAAACAAGGAGAGATACAAAGTTTAAAGCAGCCTTGACTTTTCTATAAACACAGCATATTTTTTAAAAACAAAAATAGCATCAGAATTACATTTTTGAAAAAAGTATGCCTGTTCAATCCCTACTTGCTTTTCTCTCCCTGATCATGGTAGAACCCCAGGTTGTTGGACGATGTCAGCTTCCATCCTTGTGTTCGTTTCAAGCGCTGGGAATCAGAGCGGATACTCTCGTTCATCCCTCCTGATGGGAACTTCCGCCTGCTCTCTTATCATGTCAGTGCACAGAAGTAAGCATCCCTCATAATTAAGAATTGAATGTGTGTGTGTATACATGATGTCTATGGTGATCAAGAACTCAGACTGAAATTCACCTACCTTCAGTTCCTTACTTGGTAGTCTTGGATGAGTTAGTCCACCTTTGGTGTCTGCTTCCTTGCATGAAAATTGAAAATAGTAAAAGTGCCTTATTATGAGACTCAAATGAGGGAATTAGGTGATACACAACAAAAAATAAGTGTTAATTAAAATTGCTGCTCTTGTTTCTATTGTAGGTCTAAAAAAGGAGAGATTTCCTCTAAATTGAAATTCAAGTACATTTGTACTCACATGCCATGACCCCAAAACACATTAAATTCTGCTATGAAAAACCTTAAATGTAGTGGTTAAGTTAAAGGTTTGCAAAGTAAAGAATACCGTAATAGTAGCTTCCTATGTGATTTGAAATAAGACAGTTGAAGGCAAATGAATGTTTGAGAGTAAAGATAGGTCTCGGATCAGATTATCTAGACTTGAATCCCACTGTAGTATTTACAGTACAAGTTATTTAATCTCAGTATTCGCTGAAAATCAGAATAACTATTTGATATTCATTGGGAACAATAAATGCTATGATGGAAATAAAACATTCAGCAGAATGCATAGTAGAGAGAAGTGCACAGATGTTAAAACTGCTGCTCCTGGGCAGAAAGGCGTGGGGGAAGGCGCCTGCCTGTATGTGGCTATCAGTGGGGTTCGATCCCCAGCTCTGCAGAGGGCCCCACAGAGCACTCAGGAATAACCCCAAGGCATGGCCAGGTGCGACTCCTGAAAACTAAATCATTACTGCTTCAGTATCATTCTGTGACTTCTCTGTTCCTTCCAGTCAAATGTTACAAGCTACCTTACTTCAGGGCTAAGGGTCAGAAGAGGTGAAATATTCTCAAGAGTTTATAAATGGTTACTGGATTTTGAATATTATTTTTCCAAGTACAAATAATCGGTCACATTTCACAAGGTGAAATGAACTTAAAATCCTGGTGCCTTAGTTCCGGGAGATAGCACCCAGAGCACACAGCTGGCCTGCACAGGACCCGGCCACACACCGCCAGGATGAACCTGAGGCCCACGAAACCTGGCTAATGGCCCTCCATCACCCTGAGCACCACTTGGGGGACCCTACCACAAAAAGTAAAATTATCATGGCACCTAATTTTTGTTCAAAATGCTTTCTCATTCTTGTTGGTTGTGTTGAGATTATTCAGAGAATCATTAGAAAATCATTACTTACCAGCTGGCTTCCAGCTTTATAAAAGGAGAAAGGTTTTTTGGTGCTTATTTGTTAAAGGAAGTAGTTGAGGAAGGAAAGGCTGCCAAGGGGGAAGAAAACACAGAGAGGAAATATTGCCTTTTTCCCTGTACCCATGGGTTTTTGGTATCTTTCTCTTTTCTAGTTTGGTGGCAATTCCAGTGTATGTCAAACATAGCATAAGTTTCCGGGATAGTAGTTCACTTGGACGCTTTGAAATCACAGTTGGACCTAAACAGACAATGGGGAAGACGATAGAGGGTGTGATTGTCACTAGCCAGATGCCCAAAGGAGTTCTGAATATGAGCCTCACGCCATCTCAAGGAGCACACACATTTGACCCCGTTACTAAGGTAAGAGAATAAGCAAGATGCTTTGAATTGCCAGTGTTAAAGAGAAATCAGCACAAGAGCTCTTAGACAGTGTTTGAAAGGGATGCTAATCAAAAGAACATTGTTTTCTCTTTGAAGTAATTGGTGCTAACAAATAAGAAAACACCCTGAGGCAGCTTATGTTATTATGAACAGATGCCTGAGCTTCATTCTCAGCCACCTTAAATGAAAGCTCCCGTTGTAACTTCTTTTTCCTTTGAAGATGCTGACTTGGGATGTGGGAAAAATAAATCCCCAAAAGTTACCAAGTTTGAAAGGAACCATGAGTCTTCAGGCTGGAACTTCTAAACCAGATGAGAACCCCACAATTAACCTGCAGTTTAAGATCCAGCAGCTGGCAATTTCCGGTAAGTGACCCAGAGCCTAGTAGTTTTGAATAGAACAGAAATGACTTTCTCCACAACGTTCAGGCAGTAGAGATCCTTCCAGGAGCTCCTTATTTACAGAGTTCAGTCTCATTTACTTAGAATCTTGAGTGAAATCTTTCTTGCACTTGTCTGGGGGAAGTTTATAATCTTCAGTTTGAAATTGGGTATGTGAGAAAAGTGTCCATGAGACTTAAGACATAGAAACAATTTTGGAAGCTCCACATGTCCGAAGGCAGTTCTTCATCACCTTCAATTCATTAATTTGAGCTTCCCAAGCTTTATCTTCAGTTTCCCCAAATTTCCAAAGATTTCTTGTTTGCTTTTATTATAATTATTTGGGCCTATTCAATATAAAATTAATTTAAATTATAAACTCCATCTTGACATATCTTTTGGGGCTGGAACAATAGCACAGCAGGTAGGATGTTTGCCTTGCACATGTTCGACCTGGGTTCAATTCCCAGCATTCTATATGGTCCCCTGAGCACTGCCAGGAGTAATTCCTGAATGCAAAGCCAGGAGTAACCCCTGTGCATCGTCAGGTGTGACCCAAAAAGCAAAAAAATAAAAAAATATCTTTTGGGGCCAGAAAGATAGTCTAAGAGTTTAGGCTCTTGCCCTGCACACAGCCAACCCTAGTCTGACCCCTGGCACTGCTTAACAATCTTGGACACTTTATACAATATAAGATATTTTTTGTGTGCCTAGTACAGTGAGGATACTTAGGAAACATTCATTTTTAACTTACTTATTTTATTAATTTATTAATTTTGTTACTATAAATTCATGTCACTGTCACTGTCATCCATTGCTCATCGATTTGCTCAAGCAGGCACCAGTAATGTCTCCATTGAGAGACTTGTTATTACTGTTTTTGGCATATCCAATACGACACAGGTAGCTTGCCAGGCTCTGCCGTGCGAACGAGACACTCGGTAGCTTGCTGGACTCTCTGAGAAGGGCGGAGGAATTGAACCTGGGTCGGCCATGTGCAAGGCAAATGCCCTACCTGCTGTGCTATTAAGTTTAATAATTTGAGGGAAACCATGCAGTTATTGTTACTGAAAGTCACCTCTCTGACTTTCACGTCAAACTCACTCCCTACCCATCCCCTTCAGGAACCTGTCCTAGAATAGGCTAGCTCTATGCTGGAACAATTTTTTTTTCTTTAACTGGGGCATGTACCAAGAATGAAGCTTCATAATAAATCATCATCATCACCATCACCATTATCATCATCATCATCATCCTCATCATCAAATTTCTGTCTCGAGATCGTCAAATTTCTCGAGCAGTCTCAGTAATGTCTCCATTCATCCTAGCCCTAAGATTTTAGAAGAATCTCTTTACTCGTCCTTTCCAATGGTGCCACATTGGAGGTTCTTTCAGAGTCAGGGGAATGAGACCAATCTTGTTACTGGTTTTGGCATATGAATACGCCATGGGGAGTTTGCGAGGCTCTCCCATGTGGGCAGGCAACTCTTGGTAGCTTGCCAGGTTCTCCCAGAGGGAGAACTAGGCTATAAGATGAGGCTATAGGCATAATAAATAATAAAATAAATGAAAAATAATATTTTGGTTTATTTGTTTACAAGTCTAACCCACTTGCCTCTTGGAATTAGCATGAATGTAGACCATATGCTTCTTGCTACTTTTGAGTAATACTGTCTTACCTTTGCTTCCTTTTTTCAAGGACTCAAAGTGAATCGTCTGGATATGTATGGAGAAAAGTACAAACCATTTAAGGGCATAAAATACATGACCAAAGCTGGAAAATTCCAAGTTCGAACCTGAAGGGAGAGTTTTGCAAAGGGAGCAGTCACAAACACTTTTTCATTTCTAACTTGTCTCAGAGTAAAAATACCAGCCTGTCTCCTAGGTCAGTCCCCTCCCAGACCTGCCTGCTCCCGACTTTCCTTAGCCTTCAGAGCCATGGAGCTGATCAAGGGAGAAAGGGTCGTGAGGGAGAACTGGACAGAACTGAAGTAAAGTCACCACCAAGTCAGTTCTAAAACAAGAAATATGTGATGGAGGGTAGAAACGCTTGATACCATAGTCAACTCTTGAATGTGATTGCCACAGAGAGGAACAAGCATTAATGCTTGGTTGGCCTTAATTATGGAAAGCCAATGAAAGACTTATTTCTTTGTTTTTAAGATGGAAAAGAAGACTAGAAGAAAGAAAGTTTGGAGGAAAAATGGATATTAGTTGCAGACAGGCCAGTAAAGGATCTCATCTCTGAGGAGAGAAAGAAAGTAGTGCAGAAGGGCCAGGGCACAAACTAAAGTCAAAGTGGCCAGAAAAGGGATCCAGCTCCACGTGACGGAGTCAAAAGGAATGAGTTTCTTTCTGATCCCTCTATTCTCTTAAAAAAATGTACTTCTAGAAATGAACTGGAGGTTTCATATATTCACATCCACTATTGATATTGGAAAACTTAGTAGAATCAAAATTTTCCTTAAAAGAATTGAAGATATCTGAGTGGCTATAAGGTACTAAACTACTGCTTGTCTTTATTAAGCATTTTATTTGTCATATTTGATGAGAAGGTGACCTATCCTCTTCCCGATGGTGATTGTCTAAAATGCCTCTTTTCCCCTCAACTCCAATAAATTCTATTCACTTTACAGAATTCACCAGCCTTTTTCCTGTTGTCTGAAGAGAGTTTCAGAGGAAACAACCCCATCACCTCCAGGAAGCTAGATTTTGTATGTCACAGTTTTGGAGATAAAGGATCACTCCTCATGAGGGATGATCCCCCAGTATAATTCACTTATTCTTTTTCCAACATTTATCAGAACCAACTGATGTTAGAATTGAAGCTTCCCGATCCATCAAGGATTAATATTGAAGGTGTGAGTGATTCATGAAGCTGCTCAGTAATTTCCTAAAAGTTTTTTGAATCCTAAAGTACACTTACAGTGGATATCTACCAGTTCATATTTGCTTTAAAACAAAGAGAGTCCCTTAAATCTCAAATAAATCAAACATGGGCAAGTGGGCCGTGTTGTCCCAGCATTGCCCAGTAATAACACATGGCTACTGAAGGGGCACCTCAGGCTTTCCCAGTGGGTCCTTTATCCTACTTCAAACTGTCTATTACCCATATTTGTATAAATAAGACAGGATTTTTTAAATAATAGCTTATGTAGTAATGATGTGCACTGCTTCATACATGGAGAAAAATTCTCCAGATCCTACCATTTTTCTCTAAAGCTGTTTGCAAATATATAGGTAAGTTTTGTGCTCGTTTGATTTCCTGGGCTTGTTTTTGCTGCAGAGTTGTTTTGTGTTTTGGGGGGATGTGAGGGGGATAAATTATGCTATATATAAAACCACTTGTTTTTAATATTCTATCATTCCAGTACTTGTTCTGGTATATGATGTTCTGTAGACACACCTGCCACAGTAGGGGAAGCGTCTCTGCCAGTGAATTTCAGAATACGTGGTGTTACTTCTCCTGAGTGATAGGGAGGGTTGAAAGGGTTCCTCAATCACAAGAAGCAAACCGATCTTGGTCTGTGGATATTTTAGGTTTATGTGTCCAGCCCTTTGACTTCCCCCTCCAGGGAACTAATTCTAATTTCCCAGATTTCTGTGGTTGTGGAACCCGAAGGCTTTGCATATGCAGTAACTAGCACAGACTCTTGGCAACTCGGGACAGTGGAACATCACAGCTCTGACCCAGAGGTGCATCGCACAAGTTGTGCAGGGTTTCTCGTTGAGCTCTTTCCATATGTACAGCATTCCCTCTCAGTTTAAATGTTAATAAAGTTGAGTTTCATCAGTACTTTATGTCTAGAGTATTTTGTTACTAGGACTTTTTTAGGTTATGCCATGCATATTTCATTAGAAGCCATTAAGAAATATGTTAAAGATGATCTTCCTGCTTCCTCATTGGGAAAACTAAAGCCATGAGTATACTTAGATTCTCTGGCCACTTGTGCAGCATAGAGGATGTTATTACTACTAGAGTAGCTTAAGGTTGTGAGGACAGAGGTTCATTAAAGTTACTGCTATCTTTTCTAGGGCTTTTTCATATTTGTTTGATTTTCTTAGGCTCAGAAGTGAAACAGGGAGTAAGGGTCCTAGATACCTTTTTTTTTTTCTTTTTGAGTCACACCTGGCGATGCTCAGGGGTTACTCCTGACTCTGCATCAGGAATTACCCCTGGTGGTGCTTTGGGGGACCATATGCGATGCTGGGGATTGAACCCAGGTCGGCCACATGCAAGGCAAGCACTCTACCCACTGTACTGTCACTCTGGGCCTGGTTCTAGACAGCATAATTGTAGTAGAGATGGGTAAGAGTCATAGACCTTGACTGTTACCCCATAACTACACTGATTTACTTCCAGAATTTCCTCATGCCTAGGAAGAGACTTACACTTTTTTCTGTTCGCTAACCTCAAGTATTTGTTAATACTCTGTCCTCTCTGTGTCATTGTTAGTATTTTCTCTCCTTGGTGTGGCTGCTGGAAGGCGGTGTGACTCTGTAGTCTATAGCCCTTGTACTCTCTTCTTTGGTCAGTAGGTGGAGACTTAGTGTCTGCAATGAGATTAATTTTTTTTTTTAATTCTCTTTTAATTTGTTTTTATTTCTTGAGCCTGTGGTGCCAAGGGTTTATTCCTGATTATCACTCAGGGCTCACTCTGTGGTGTCAGGGGTTGAACCTAGGTCAGCCACATCAAGGCAAGTGCTTTCCCTGCTGTAATATCTCTCTAGTCCCTAATTTTCTTTGATTCTTAGACCTTTTAAAAGGGGAACTGATTTTAAAACTATTCAACTTTCCCCAAGATTCTAAGTATTGAAGAATATATGAGTCTTTGACTTTTAAACAGGAACCAAAAATTCCCGATACTTGAGGTCCGGGCCTGCCTGGGGGGCATACCCTGCAGGAGTTCCCCTGCTGCCCTCTGGGAGTTGCCCTGTGTGTCACGGCCCCAGGGAGATCTCTCTGCACACAGGCCAAGGCAGGAATGACTCACTTTCTGGGGTGAGAGGAGAAGATCATGTCCCTTTTGTGGTGCACCCTCGGCCCTGCTTTCTGGCCCTTTGAAATCAGGATGCTCAGCACGCAGGCTGCAGCCGCCCGGAGTGCAGGAGGGTGTGGCGAGACCCTGGATCCCCGGCAAGGGGCCCTCTGAGGTAGTACGCGGGGGGGGGGGGGGGGGGGGGGGGGGGGGGGGGGGGGGGGGGGGGGGGGGCTTTAGATCCACCCTTTGTGGGGGCTGGAGGTGGGTGGTCCAGGCCAGGAGCCCCTGGGGAGGCCTTGAAAGCAAGCCTGAGCTTTAGAGAGGACGAAGACTTGCTGTGCTAGGACCCACTGTGCATCCCCTGGCCGGTCAGAGGGACAGGGCACGAGTGTTCTCCCCCCTCCTCCAGTGGTTACCTCTGCACATAAGTACCCCCTGAGCCGGCTCCCAGAAGCTCTGCTGCTCCTCTCAATATTTTCATCGTCAAAAAAGATCCTTTTCTAAGTGAAAATGGGGTTTGATTTCCATAATCCACGTGCCCCAGGTGTCATTCTTGGGGAGTTCGTTAGTTAAAAGCGACCCGGGTCCGCAGTACTTTGCATTTCTTAAGCTCTCGCTCTACGCTGTCGTTTACTCATTTTACCCTCAGTCTGGAGTGTTTATTCCCATTTCACAGGCGGAGGAACTGAGACCTGAAATCAGGGCTTTGTTTACACCTGCGTTGCGGGACGCGCCGCCAGCCACCTGACTGGCGGTGAGCGAGCGCCCGGCCCGAGCGTGCTCCCCGGCGATCCTTCTCCTGGATGCATGGTAGAGGATAAATCTTTCAGGGTTCGAACTTCAAAAAAGGTTCAGTAATGAATGTGCGCAAGACTCGGCTGCGGGTGCGGGACTTGGACCCATCCTCAGTCTCGCTGTGGCAGGAGGAGGAGGCCTGAGAAACGCCCGAATCCCGGCCTGGCGACTTACAGTGCAGGGCGGCCGTGAGGACCAACAGTGCGGTGTCTCCGCCTTTCGTCGTTAATGAGCGCGTCTGCGGCCCTGCCTTGTCGCCTGGCCCCGTCTCGGCTCCCTGGAAGCCCCCAGCGCGTACCTCCTGTCTGGTTCGCACCCCTGGCAGGAGCTGCCCGGCAAGCTGGACCCGGAACCCTTCTCCTTGCGGGGACACCGCCCTGAGCAGCCCCTGGTCTTGGCGGGGCGACCTGGGAGGGGACGTTGCTGCTTCCCCTTCTGGTCCCCAGCTCCTGTGCCGTGGGTGCCCATGTGGCCGCGCCCTTGCTGGGGCCTGGACTGCAGGGACGCTGTGCCCCGTGGGCTGCTGGCTGCCTGAGGGGCTCACTCTGGACCCCGGGTGGATGAGTGAAGGGGCACTCTTCACCGGAATTCGGGGGCACTCATTGATCGGCATGGAATTCCTGGTTCTGACAGGGGAATTGGGCGTGCTGCTCTGAGGCAAAACCAAGTAACTGGCCCAAACCCCACATTTGTTGGGGGGGGGGGGCTTTCATCTAATCAGAGCCATAGCACAGTGGGTAGGGCACACTGCACACCGCCGACCCGGGTTTGATTCCTCGGTCCCTCTCGGAGAGCCCGGCAAGCTCCTGAGAGTATCCCGCCGGCACGGTAGAGCCTGGCAAGCTACCTGTGGTGTATTCGATATGCCAAAAACAGTAACAAGAAGTCTCACAATGGAGACGTTACTGGTGCCCACTCAAGCAAATTGATGAACAATGGGAAGACAGTGCTACTTTTGGACCAGACTTCAGATCCGGCTCTGCCAGACAACCACAACAGTCACCTTTTTTCATTCCAGTGAATGGCATAATTACCTGAGACTGTGCTTATTCTTCAGGTCAGTTAGCATCTATTCATTTTATTAATCATTTAGGGAGTGTGGGAAATTTAATTTCTTATTATGCTCATTTTCTTCCCCTAACAAGTTCCAGAATTTTACCCTGAATGCTGAACCCACACTGAGTCTGACTAATTTATTTGAATTCAAATGAATCTGTCTGGCACGGCTAGGACTTAGCTCTATAGCTTAGTCATTTGGGCTCTTCTGAGCAACTGTCTTTGAGAAGACTGTGGTTTCCAAGGCTTCCCTCAGAGGAATTCTGAGGCCTCTTTACTTTACTTTTTCTTCCCAAGGGGGGCCCTGCTACCTCAATTCATTTCATTAACCCAACATGAATGAAAAGCCTGTCGTGTAAGGGGGGAGAAGAAAAAAACCAACAGAATTCCTGCCTATGAACCCATAGCTGGGTTCTAGCTTATTGTCTCAGAGGCATTCTGCTGCCCCCACCACCACCCCTACTCTCCCTGCCCCTCTCCCCTCCCCCTCCCTCACACTGGCAGAAATGCAGGTCAATCTAATTTAAGATGTACCGCTGAACACAGCAGAACCTGGGAGCATGCAGTCTGAAGTCAAGAACACGGACTGAAGTTTCTGTGATCAATATTTATTTAAGTGTCTCAGGGACTCCAGAATTTCAGGGAAGTTGGTTTCCTCCACCTGCCCACACTGCTCCCATCCAAGCTTCTAGAAAGTCTCTTTCTCTTGTGTTGAAACTACCTTGGTGACAGGTCTGGGACTTCATCCCGTACCATGAGTAAAGTGAAGAAACGGGAGAAGTTTGTTGCTCCTGGGCCGGGCCGACCCCACTGACCTCTAGTGAGGTTGGGGGGTAGAGCAGGGTCCTGGGGAGAGCAGAGCAGCGGGAATGGGAACAAAGACGAGTGGGAGCTTGGTCTGGCCTTCTGCTACCTGTAGGGGACATGAGGAAGCACGGAATGGTGGCTGCCCAGGGCCAGAGGGCATAGGGTTATCTTTGATTCCAGAAATGTCACTATCTCATCAGCAAGCCACTTGTTCCCCAAGCAAACTTTGTATTTTTAATCGAAGAACCTCTAAACTCTAGCAATTCTGGCCTCTCAAGAGATAGAAACAACTATGATCTTTCCTCTGAGAAACTCAATGTATAGCCGACAGTAAGCCTTGCTCTAGTAAGGCTTGTTCTAAGATCTGATTGTAAGAAGTAATTTTTCTAATAAGGCCCTGGCACTGGAGCAGTAATACAGCTGGTAGGTTGCTTGCTTTGCATGTAGTCAACCCAGGTTTGATCCCTGATATTGTCCCTGAGCCTGTCAAGAGTGATCCTTGAGCTCAGAACCAGGAGTAAGCCTGGGTGTGCTCCCACTCCCAAAAAAGTGGCCCAGGAATAGCAGGAATACGAGTTGTGTTTCTGTAGTACCTACAGTCTAAGAGAAGCTTTACTTAAATTTTTGTTTGTTTTGGCCACATCCAGAGTGCTGGGTACTACTCATGGCTGGGTGCTCAAGGAACCATGAAGTGCCAGGGATCAAACCTGAGGGATAAAGGTTAAGGAATCAAACTCAACATGCAGAGTAAATGCTCTAGCCCTTTGAACATCTCCTTGGCCTAGAAAGTATTTTTAATTTCATATATGTATAAAGCAAAATAATGGAAGTAGCCAAGTACTAGCTCCAAGTCTGAACCAATAATTGTGATATTCTTTCTTTGTTACCAAAGTCATGTATAGATTCTATGCTCTCTCTTCTCCTGGATGCTAGAGACCCCCGTTGGGTGCAAGGGCGGGGCACATGTCTCCTGAGTTCTCCCACCAACCACCACATGGTTAATTTCTAAAGCATGCTTAGTTCATAACTCCCTAACACATGGGGCCAGAGTGATCATACAGCAGCTGACCTGGCTTTGATCCTGGGCATCACATATGATCCCTGGGGCCCCGCCAGGAGTGAGCACTAGCGCCACTGGGGGTGGCACTAAAACCAAATAGAAAATATGACTTCCTTACACAAAACCTCAATCACTCCACATTGCTTAGAGAATCAAGTCCAAACTCAGCTTGGCCTTCAGATTTCCTATTCTAAATCCAACTTTCTTCTTCATGAATTTCACTTCAGGTAAGATAGTCAATTCTTTCCTATACCCCCACTTTTTGTTTGGTGTTTTGTCTGCCAGGTGTTTTTATTTATAAATTTTCACGCAGTGCTATTCCTGGCTGTAAAATATGCCTTTCCTTGAGGGCCGAGCCAAGTCCCCACCCTGCCAAAGCCTGGGCAGCCACACTCACAGCTGCCGCCGTGCCTGCAGCCAGACTGCGCCACCTCATGACAGCTCTGCAGAGATGTCAAACTGAAAATTCCAGGTACACTGCTTTGTTTTGGCTAAGAACTCTGGGCCTTCTTGAGTGATGATGGTGACCTCCCCAACCCCTACCCCCCACACTTCTGGAAGCCCCGGAAGCCACACCCATGTTCCACTACCATGTAAGTTCACTGCTCAGTTAAATACTCTGGATTTTCTGGAGCATGGTCAGGTGACATCTTCAACTCTACATTACTAGCATCCGAGTAGAACACCAGATCGAATGGGAATAAAAGTGATTAATAAAAGCATTAAGACAGAAGGTTCAACTTGCAACAGCAGTTTAGACAAAGACTTAATGTCCCCATGGTGAGATAAAACAATTTTAACAAATTTTCTTTTACTAAAGTATTTTTTGGTAATTCTATTAGTCATTTAGTGATAACAAGCAATATAAAATAAATTATTTGGGGCCTGCTTTTGGGGTGGTTGGGAAAATGGGGCCAGTGTTGGAGGGAGGATCACAGTGGTGGTGGGGTTGGGGTTGGAATATCAAATGCCTGGAACAAATGCGTCATGAACAATTCTGTAAACCAAATAGAGTGGGAAAAAATATGCATTTCCCTAACCTCTCTCCAATCCAAATTTTAGCTGTTTTTATTTTTTCAAACTTTACTATTTAGTTTTTTCTGATTAGTAAGATATTAAGATTCCCTGATCTCTCCTGCAACAAAACTTCAATTAGTTTCCCTCATCTGTTTTGTAATCATCCATCTCTTGCTTACCCTGTTATTTCTTGAAATACTTTTATTTTTTTTTGGTCAAGCCAAGAACACCTTTCTTCTCTTATTTCACTGTCCACAGACCTAGCACTCTGTTCTATATGCAGTGCATAGTTCATATGGATTGAATGAATGAAAGGAGGGATTTTAGGAGATATTTCAAATTTTTTTTATTTTTTTACCAAATTGAATAACATGAGTAAGTAAGTTGTAGGATTCTGCAAGGGTAACAAAATGTTTCCACTCTGATGGGAAGTGTGTGAAAATATATTTGAATTTATTATTCCAATACAGTATACAGGATTGTGACCACAGAAAGTGAAAACTAAAATTATTTAAACAAATAGGCTAAACCATTTCTATCATTCTATTGTTAAAATACTATAATTTTATTTGATCAAGGTTTATAAAGAAGATTTACAATGAACACAATAGAAATTCCTTCTAAGTGCTGTAGAGAAAGCAAAAGTCAACTAATTGATTTGAAGGATGATTTTGAGGAACTTAAGCTGGCCAGCCAGCCCATCCCTTGCCAGGAGGCTCCACTTGGGTTCCTTATGACTATAAATAGGCATAAATAGCTTCCAAAGCTGCTCACATTAACAAGGCCTTGATGTGTCTTTGAGGAGAAATAGGCAGGGTCTTCCACTATTTCAGGGAACTGGGTATTTCTGTCATGGTCGAATATTGTTTTGAATCCAGTCTAGGTAATTAGTAACTTTGGTGTATACTCCTGGAACATCTTTCTCCCCACAACCAAGGCCCCAGCTGATGATACCAATCAGGGTCATGCGATTGTCATTCATACACACCAGAGGGCCTCCTGAATCACCCTGAAAAAGAGAAAACAGGCAAATTGTTTTGGTTTTGGGTCATACCTGGCTGTGCTAAGGGTCTATTCCTGACTTTGCACTCAGGGACCACTCTTGGCTGAGCTCAAGGAATTGAACCCAGTTGGCCAAAAGCAAGGCAAAGTGCCTTACCCACAGTACATTCTCTTTGGCCCCCAAACAGGTAAATTGTTAGGGAAAAATGTAAACTACTTGGGGAAGGTAGGTGTAAATATTTGTAGTGTTCATATTATACTCATCAAACTACATGGTTTAGAGAGAGAAATTATTTAAAATAAATTTATTTGGAAAGTAAGGGGAGGGAGAAAGAGATGATACTCAAAGAGAACTCATGCTTCTCCAGAGTGGAAAAAAGCACAGTACCTATCTCAGGGAGACTGGGGAATGTGCATTCCACAAAGTATACGCATCTCAGGTAGAGACGTGGGCAAATGTACACAAGGTGAAAGAAAGAAATACATATTTCAGGCAGAGATGCGAGTGGGTTTCCAGAGAGGATAATTTTCTTCTCCATCTATATGTGGAGGGGGGCATGGTTGGGCCACATCTGGGCTCAGGGCTCACTCCTGGCAGCGCTCAGAACTATATTATGGTTCCTGGAATTGAACAGGATGAGCCTAGTACAAGACAAGTACTATCTCTCCTGTCCCTTATCTCAAAAATCTTGACTGTAGATAATTAGGCTAATAATATCTGATAATCTAATAAAGATATTATTAGAAAGTAGGATGGAAAGAATTACTCAAACACTTCAGCTTTTACCACCTTTTCTTAGCTGTGTAGCCTCAGGCTAGCTGTGATGTTGACAGGAAAGTCTATATTGCTTGGTGTGGTTATTAAAGAGATGAATTTGGAGAAAGCAGGAGAAATACCATGAACAAAGGATGTGAGATAGTAAAAGTCTTGGTGCTTGTTAAAAGTCTGGCTATTGTCTTCTTGACTCCAAATAATTTTGTTGCATTTGTTTTTAACCTGGAGTCTTTCGGGAGATAGTGGTTTCACTTTGCATATTGTCTTTTTATGGTTGTTGACTTAAGTGGTGCAGTTGAAGTCTCCAAAGAAGCCATTCAAGAAGAGCTCAAAGGTGGTTAAGGGTCCAAGGGAAAAGGGCGAAGCATGCTGACACCTAAGAGTCAAGAGCCAGAGCTGGCTTCTGCCTTTCTCTACCTCCCAGCCCCTCTCTGAGGGCAGCCTGGCAGGCACACTGGGGCACGGAAATATCTGATCACTAAGAGTTCCAGAGCTGTCCTGGGGCTACTGCTGCTGGTCAGTCTGTGTCCCAAGTCTCAGTTTCTTGTTATCATAAAATAGAATCCTAATAAGTTCAACACAAAGATCCTGAAATAGTTTGCTTTCTAATGAGTTGGGGTCTTTTTTCATACACAAAAATGAACTTTGTTTAAAACTAAGCAATTTAATTCTTAGAGTTTTAAACATTTTTGTTTAACATGAAGTTAATGTTTATGGTTTGGATGTACACAGTGATCACATCTCACCACAATCCAAGTGCCAAAGAGCCACCAATGTCCCTAAATTACTTCCAGTCCAGCTCACCAGGCCCCTCCAACTCTTCCCCTTGATTAGTATTCTTAGTTCTATAATGTAGGACCAATAGATTGTTTACATGTGATACTATCTATGACCTTGTTTTGTTTTTCTGTATGCCACAAATGTGTAAAATCATCCAGTTATTTGCCCTCCCTCTGACGTTTAACACGACAACCCCCAGTTCCATCTGGGTAGTAGTGAAATGCAAGATTTCATCTTCTCTTATAACTACATAACTGTTTGAAATGTTTTTCCCATAAATTGTCTATATCTTACATAGATGCCCATTTCTGCCCCACGCCCCTTCTACAAATCAAACTCCAATTCATAGTCAAGAATTTCTCATAGGCCTGGGGTCTATGGTGTGGCTTGGCGGTGCCCACCGTGTATGAGACTCTCCAGCATCATCAAATATTAATATATGTATATATTGGTTTGGGGCCATATCCAGTAATGCTCAAAGGTTACTCTGGCTCTGTAGTCAGAATTACTCTTGGCAGGGTTCAGGGAACCTGGGTCAGTCACAAGCATGATAATTGCCTTATCTGCTGTACTATATATCCAGTCCCTCCCACCCCCAACCCAGTTTTTTAAAATTTGTGTCATTTTATCATTTTGAGTATAAATCTAGGTTTACAAAAAATCCTGTACCAAGTGGAGTTTCCTGTGTGGATGCTGGGGAAACTCCTGCAGTTTTGTTTTAAGTTTGAGTCACTTTGATCTTTCTCTAACAGCTTTATTCTCTGAGGCCCACACCTATTGTTCTCTGTGGTTCTCTGAGATGAAGTCACTCCATTCTGGATACAGCTTCTTCCCTGTGTAAGCATCTTGTGCCCAAAGGCCCTGGCTCTGCTCGAATTTGGAGAGAAGCTCCAGCTTACCTGGCAGGCATCATGCAAGTTGACGTTGTCTCCATGACTCCGTGTATCCCCAGCACAAAGCATGTTGTCTGTAACAGTTTTGTTAGACAAATACTGTGGCGAACATAGTCTGGCAGGGTATAGCCTGACATGGCCCTCCTTCAGACGCTCAGAATAGAAAAGAGCAGCTGAAATAAAACAGAGAAATGTGTTGATTTCAGAAAAAATTCTTTGAAAATAAAGGGAAGGAGAGAGGCAAATTTCTTAATACCTGATGTTTTTCAAGATTTGACACATACTAGATGGGCGCCTGTGGGACTGCTGGTGTTTCATTTATTGGGCTTAACCTAGAGCTTGACACTTGTAGTACAACTAACATTTTGGACCAGCTGCGGGGAAGGGTGACTCTCACACATCGTAACTAGTAGCATCCCTGGCTTCCACTCACTCCATGCCAGCACACATTTCTTTCATGTGTTGGAACAATCAAGCTCTCCTCGGGGTCAAAATTGCTCTACTGAGCACCACCAGTTTAACCTAATATCTCATTTAATAATTAAAAATCATCTATCCCCATCTGCCCAATGAGGAAACTGAGTCTTGACACAATGTAAGATCAAAACCTAGGTCCAGGCTATGCTGCAGGTCTAGGATTGGAACTCTAGAGCTACAGAATCCAAGACCTCATACTTCATTTCTTATCAGAACTTTTATGCAAAGTAGCACTGTAGCACTGTCATCCCGTTGTTCATCAATTTGCTCAAGCAGGCACCAGTAACGTCTCCATTGTGAGACTTGTTAATGTTTTTAGCATATTGAATACACCACAGGTAGCTTGCCAGGCTCTGCCATGTGGGCGGGATACTCTCGGTAGCTTGCTGGGCTTTCCGAGAGGGACAGAAGAATGGAATCCGGGTCAGCCACATGCAAGGCAAACACCCTACCTGCTGTGCTATCACTTCAGTCCTCAGGAAAAGTAAGCTCTGCAAAGTGTTTGTGCTATTCAGTAAGGCAGGGCAAGAGATGGGCAACCACTGAGCCTGAGCCCCACCATGCCTGCCTGCTTCCTTCCTTCCTTCCTTCCTTCCTTCCTTCCTTCCTTCCTTCCTTCCTTCCTTCCTTCCTTCCTTCCTTCCTTCCTTCCTTCCTTCCTTCCTTCCTTCCTTCCTTCCTGCCTTCCTGCCTTCCTCCCTCCTTCCCTCCCTTCCTTCTTCTCTTCCTTCTTTCCCTCCTTTCCTCTTTCCCCCTTCCTCCCTTCCTCCCTTCTTTTCTTCTTTCCTGCCCTTTTCTTTTTTTGAATCACCATGAGATACACAGTTACAAAGTTGTTCATGATTGGGTTTCAGTCATACAATGTTCCAACACCCAAACCTTCTCCAGTGCACATTTCCTACCACCAATGTTCCTGGTTTGCCCCCTTCCACCCCTTACCCCCAGACTATCTCTATGGCAGGCACTTTCCTTCTCTCTGGCTCTCTCCTCCCTCTTCTTTTCCCTTTCTCTCTTTCTATCTCCTTCACAGTCCCCTTCTAGGCACTGTGATTTGCACTAATGTTACTGAAAGGTTATCATGTATATCACTTTGCCTCTTTTCAACACCCAGTTCTTGTGCAGAGTGATCATTTCCAATTATCATTGTTATAGTGGTCCCTTCTCTGTCCTAACTGCCCTCTTCCAGAACTTGGACCAGCCCTCCCATGGACCACCCTTGTTTCTGCTGTCTTTGGGTATAATTTTCATACTATGATTTTTTTAATTAGTGAGTCTCCATGAAGGGTACAGTTACAGATTTACACATTTTCATGCTTGTGTTTCTCTCATATAATGTTCGAGAACCCATCCCTCCACCAGTGTCCATTCTCCACCACCAATGAACTCAGTGTCCCTCCCACCCTCCAAACCCATCCCCCCACCCCCACCCCGCCTCTGTGGCAGGGTATTCCATTTTGTTCTCTCTCTCCTTTTGGGTGTTGTGGTTTGCTAGGGGTATTGAGTGGTCATCATGTTCAGTCTCTAGTCTACTTTCAGCACGCATCTCCCTTCCCGTGCAGGATCTCCAATCACATTTTACTTGGTGTTCCCTTGTCTCTCTGGGTGAGGCCAGCTTCCAAGCCATGAAGCCAACCTCCTGGTATTATATACTACTATTCTTGGGTGTTAGTCTCCTACTCTGTTATTTTATATTCCACAGATGAATGCAATCTTTCTATGTCTGTCTCTATCTTTCTGACTCATTTCACTTAGCATGATACTTTCCATGTATTATTACTACTTTGCACTTAAATGCAAAGTTCATGACTTCATCTTTTCTAACAGCTGCATAGTATTCCATTGTAACATACTATGATTTTTATATCCTGCAAATGAGTGTGATCATTCAATGCATGACCACTGTTCGCATCTGGTCAACCACTGCATCCCCTGCTGTTCTGCAGGCTGCCAGGATGAGCCCCAACTTCCTTACACTTACATGCCTCATGCTTGCCGTAGCCTGAAATCTCACACTCCGTCCAGTCGGGCAGCTGCAGGCCGGCCTCCGGGAGACACACGGGGCGGACTGAGTCACTCTCCTGGGCGCAGAAGGGTGAGTCTGATTTCAGCTGAAGCAGTGCTGGGAAGAGAGGGAGAAGAATGAGCCGGGGAAGAACTGCTCCTGAGTAGGGGAGTGCGAGGGTGTGGAGGGAGGTGATGCAGGCACACGCCCCGACTTAGAGCTGGTCGGAGGAGTAACGGCATCTTACCAATGTCATTGTTGTAAGTGTCATCATCAAATTCCTTATGGATCAAGTATTTTTTTACTTCAAACTTTTGCTCCTCCTCTCCAGGAACCACGCGGTAGGTTCTGCCCAAGACCACCGTAACGTCTTTGGGAGGAAACCTAAAGAAATAATAGTCTTATCTAGCCTCTCGCAGCGAGTTTCCCTCCTGGCCTGGGGTGACCAGTAGGAGCCCAAGGCCCTGTTTCCTGAGTGCTTACCGGTCCAGGAAGCAGTGGGCCGCAGACAGAACCCAGCAGGAGCTGATGAGCATGCCCCCACACAGAAACCTTTCTCCTGGCGCCCTCCTGTTCCTGACGAAGATGGCAGCCTGCCACGGGTGCGAGGTGATGTCTGTGAAGAGTCCCCCTTTAATGCGGAACTGAGGCTGCTGGGAGCGTCTCACACCACAGGTGGCTGGGAGAGAAAGGTGGTCAAGCACATGACCCAGAGGTGCCCTTTGAGCACCCATCAAGGTTTCTTCCCTGAGGACTTCAAGTTTCTACAGGTTTATGGCACTTTACAGGTTGGTACAGAGGAATTTGGTCATCTCCGTGAACAAAAACCGCAGTGTTGGATGGTTGAGTATAAAGCACAGACCAATCACTACATACTAACATGCATATATTAGACATAGACATATACTCATGATAGATACAGGATGCATGTACAGTTTATCCCTTCTTACACAACATCAGAGAAAGTGAGAAACTTTTCCTCAAGTTTATAACAACCCTGGGATTAGGACCAGGATTGGTTCGACTTCTTCCTATGAAGTTTCATTTCCTCTAGTTGTTTTTCCTGGCTTAGGAAATGGTAAAGCATTGCAAAGTTACGTGGGGGTGAGCTCCCCCCCTTGGCCAGCATTCCCACCTGACCCGCCTTTCAGGCCCTACCAAAATAGCACCTTGCAGAGCTCCTGGCTGTTGCCTTATGTTTTTGCTTGGAGGCTCAAGGGACCATGTGGCATAGGGGATCCATATGGGGTCTCCTGTACAAAAAGTATGCACTCGGCTGGCTGAGCTATGGCTCTGGCCCCACAAGCTATTTTAAATGGATTGTTTGGTTTCTTTTTTTTTTCTTTTTTTCCTTTTTTTTGGTGTGGGGGGGGCGTCACACCCGGCAATGCACAGGGGTACTCCTGGTTCTGTACTCAGGAATTACCCCTGGCAGTGCTAGGGGATCATATGGGATGCTGAGAATTGAACCCAGGTCTGCCATGTACAAGGAAAATGCCCTACCTGCTCTGCTATTGCTCCAGCCCCTTGTCTGGTTTCTTGTTCCTTTGGTCTTTGACTCACACCTGGTGGTACTCATAGCTTACTTTCTACTCTGTGCTCAGGGATCACTCCTGCTAGGGATTGGGGGACTACCTGGGGTGCTGAGGAACAAGCACAGGTTGGCTGCAAGCAAGGCCAGTGCCCTGCCTGCAGTAGTATGGCTCTCACTTCTCCAAGAAGCTTTCTCTACACCCCAGCCTAACAGGAGTGAGCTCACAGATGGCATCCACGGCCTTGGTTGGAAGTTGTGATAGTGGGCTGGAGTGATAGCACAGCGGGTAGAGCATTTGCCTCACATGCGGCTGACCCGGGCTTGATTCCCAGCATCCCATAAAATCCCTGAGCACCACCAGGAATAATTCCTGAGCACAGAGCCAGGAGTAACCCCTGAGCATCGCTGGGTGTAACCCAAAAAGCTTAAAAAAAAAGAAAGTTGTGATAGCTGGTATCTGACTTTGCCGTTTAAACTCTGCGTTCCTTGAGGGACACCCTATGTGTGCATAGGAACCAAGTAATTATAATCCATCCTCAATTCCCATACTAGTTCACCAAAGTGTGATCATTTGAAGTGTGTCTCCAAGTCCTATCACTAGTCCAGTTCTTGGGGAAGGTGGAAGTTCAGTAAGGCCCTCTAGGCTGGTCACTAGGTTCTTGGAAACCTGAAGCTACTTGAAGTGGAACAAGGTCACTCAGAAGAAGACCCTTGATATTGATGCTTTGTCCAGCAGTGACCAGTGGACTTTCCTTCTTCTCATCAATGATGAGCACAACTACACTGAACAAAACAAAGCGACCTGAGGACCTGCTCTACCAGCCTTAGACTCAGACCCAGTGTTACAGATGGGGGGGAGGGGGGAGGTTCTGGTAATGTGAATTGGAACCTGGCACTTAACCCAAACCAAAGGCACAAAGGCTCTGGAAACACAGCAGCATGGAAAGCCAGATCAAGGCTGGACCCAGGCAAGAGGCTTCCCCACTGCAGAGACAAAGGCTACTGAAACTTGAGGATGGACACCAGGAGTTCAGAGCCTTCCCCATGAACAGCCTGATTCACTCCTACTTGCGTGAAGAATTCCAGATCACTGGGCTGGAGCGATAGCACAGCAGGTAAGACATTTGCCTTGCACGCGGCCAACCCGGGTTCGATTCTCAGCATCCCATATGGTCCCCAGAGCACCGCCAGGAGTGATTCCTGAGTGCAGAGCCAGGAGTAACCCCTAAGCATTGCCGGGTGTGACCCAAAAAGAAAAAAAAAAATTCCAGATTGAGGCAATTACAGTAAATGTCTCTATCTAACCCCATCCCCAAAGTGACCAAGTTCTCTCTGCTCTGGAAAGGCCCTCACTCTCAAGCACAAAACTTCTCCTCTCACTTCTCAAACTTGTCTTATTTCACTGTTCGTCTTCCTGAAATCCTTTTTTTGTGGGGGAAGCAGCATCCCCGGGCCCGGCTGGAGTCTAGTGCTGACTCTCCCTCACTACAGAGTGCCCGTCCTCACTCCAGACCAGGCACCTGGCTCTGAGATCAGGTGGTAGGGTCACTTCCCCATGCTGGGCAGAACAGTGTGACTCCAGTGCAGTTTGACAGCTTCTATAAGGTATGCACCCTGCAGGTGCTCCAGCCTAGACTTTTCCAGGCACTCCTCAATGTGACAGAGGTGTGTAGAGAGCATACTCCCCTCTTGAGGCTGCCACCTCATTTCTCACCACTTCCCATAAGTCACCTACAATAATGGGATCAAACCTCAGACCTATCACTTAGAGCCCAGTGAACCCAGGCAGGCCCTGTGGCTGGTAAAAAACTAACACAGCGCACTGACACTGGCACACAATCTGTGTTGATTAACCCACCTACAGAGTGAGCTGCTGGTTGTGTACCCTGGAATTCCTGAGTTATCACACAGAAAGCGGTAAACATTTCTGAAGGAAAACCACACTGCAGAGAGAGAGAGAGAGAGAGAGAGAGAAGGGGTGGGGGTGGGGGGGCAAGAGATGTGCTTACAGCACTGTGGCACATCACAATATTCCCAGGTCAGCTTTCTGTCCTTCAGCACGTGACACCAAGGCTGGGAATCCCCATCTGGATTTCTAGAAGAAAAGGAGCAAAAGTTTTCAATCACTTTTATAAAAAAAAAAAATTTGTTTTTTTATAAGCCATACCTGGCGGCACTCAGAGCTGACTCCTGACTGTGCCCTCAGAGATTACACCTGATGGTGCTCAGGGGACCAGATGGCATGCCAGGAATTGAACCCAGTCAGCTGCCTGCATAGCAAGTGCCCTACCCTCTGTACTATTCCTCCAGCTCCTTCAATCACATTTTAAAATCACATGTTAGACCCAAGAAGAGGGGTGGGGGTAGTTCAGTGAACCAAAGGCAAATACATGGAACATGTAATGGGCCCCCGAGTGCTAGATTCAGCTCTGTCCAGCCCCAGCATTGGGAAACAACTGTGACTGGTTTTCTATCAACAACATAACATTCACAGCTCACGTCACAGGTCTGCTGTGAGCAGCTGGGAGCTCTGCTGTGAAAAGACTGACATCCTTTGAACAAGGCGCCTGGACGGGCAGCCTGAGTGTTGAGTTGGCCATGGGGCAGCACCTCTAATGGGTTTCCCATGGAAAACGTGCATCTTCCTTCCACAATAGGAATCTGACTCTAGCCAGAGCCAGTTCTGACCAGATAATATCCCAGCTCACTCCCACCATACTTTGTCTTTCTGGTGGCATCAAATCTCCCATCTCATGCCCTGATCCTTCCATGATCAAAACACCCAGACACGCCCCTCGTGCTCTGCCACACACCGACAGTAATTGTGTCTGCCCAGACCCAGGGCTTGGGCATTCGCAGTCCACGCCGTGTACTTCTTGTCCACCAGAATCCTGGAATTCCATGGGAGGCAGGAGACCCCAGACATCGTGCGACTATGGGGGCCACGGTACGTTAATCCAGTTTGGGAGTAGCAGTCCTCATTGTTTTCTGGAACAAAAGAAACCTCAACCTGACACAAAACTAATTTGATGCAAGAAAAAAAGAGTGAACCAGGCTTTGTTAGGAAGCCAGAAGTAATCTGCAAAGCCGCAACTGGAGGTGGCCTGCCTCTTTTGGGGAAATGATACCTCCCCTCTCCCCCCATTTCTCTCCTGCCAGTCCTTTACATAAAGATGACACAGGGCTTTCACCCACTGCTAACTGTGTTGTTTGAGAAAGATTCTCAGAACACACAGGCCCATTAGTGATTATTCCTGGAGCTGCTTTCAAAGTAATCAGGGGGTCCTTGGGAAAGAGGGGCTTCAATGCAGGTACATGCAGGTACACATCAGGAGACCCAACCTCGGATTTGCTCTGCCTATGCTCTAAGGGTTTGGGAGCTTGGGAAAGAAGCGAGTATCAACCTTCAGGTGGGTACCTGCTCTTCGTTGCCCCATTTCTCCCCCTACTCTCCCCATATGGAAGTGGCATGTATCCCTCTCTGCCTAAACAGCAGCTTAGAGGGGATTTTTAAGCTTATGCCTCAGTGAGTCACGGTTCAGACCAGTTCCTGTAGGAGGGATGTAGAATCCTCAGTTGCACAGGTATATCAGCCTGAATGCATGTGAATTTTATCTATATAAGAATTATAAAACATGTCTTCCTTACAGGACTGGAGCGATAGCACAGTGGGCAGGGCATTTGCTTTGCATGCGGCCAAGCCGGGTTCAATTCCTCTGTCCCTTTCGGAGAGCCCAGTAAGCTATGGAGAGTATCCCACCCGCACAGCAGACCCTGGCAAATTCCCTGTGGCATATTCGATATGCCAAAAACAGCTACAACAAGTCTCACAATGGAGATGTTACTGGTGCCCACTCGAGCAAATCGATGAACAACGGGATGACAGTGCTACAGTGCTTATTCAAAAAATGACTAGAAATGACTAGAAATGACTGGTCCAGTCTCATCTTCTGGAGATGTTGGAAATAGGGAGGTAAAGAGTTCAACTCCAGGTTAAACTAAAAGCTGGGTGAGGAATTTCACTTTTGTTTGTTTGTTTTTTGGGTCACATTTGGCAGTGCTCATGGCTTACTCCAGGCTCTGTGCTCAGGAATCACTCCTAGTGGGGCCCAAGGAACATATGGGGTGCCAAGGATGAAACACAGGTTGACGGCGTTCAAGGCAGTTACCCTAATCACTGTATTATCACTCCAGACCTTCATTTTTTGGTTTTCTTTTCTCTATAACTAAAATGCCTACCCACTACTCCTCCACCATCTCAGTTGTGGGGGAAGGTGTGGACCTCATCCTCCCAACCCCGCCCCCAGAGGCAGTTCAGGGCGTCTCTTCACTCACCCACAGAGCAGGCAGGGATGCTGCAAAACTCGGGACTATATGTCCCTTCCTTGAAGACATAGCACCACGGCTTTCTGTCTTTGTCTGGGTTTCTGGAAAAGAAAAAGCAGCAGGGAAGGGCCGAGGGATGAAGAGTGAAGCCTCCCCTTTTATATCCAAGAACTTTGACTTGTCTGCTGAGGATACTTAGTGAGATTTCAGTTGCACAGTGGAAAATTGTAGGTGAAAATATATCTGCCTACTTGTACTGATCTCCTGATTCAGAATGGTTTAAGAAGAGAGTGAGGAGAAATTGATAAGCTGACTGTGATAATCAGTTAACTCAGCTAGAGCAGCAGGCCCAACAATCTTACCACATGCTGACTCAGATGTGCGAAGGGATTTGGTGAGTGCATCTCACATCTGCTGGCAGTCACCTTTCATTTCCTTGAAAATGTGAGCGGGTCTCACCCAATTAGGGAGACCTTAAGATCATAAGTGAAGGGGGTTGGAGGGATCAGACAGGGATATAAGCACTTGCCATGCGTGTGGTAGACCATGATTCAAGCTCAGATGCCACATAAGGTTCTCTGGGAATGCCTAGGTGTGGTCCCTGAGCAGAGAGCCAGGAGTAAATCCTGAGCACCACCGGGTGTGGCCCAGAAATGAGAGGGGGCGGAAAGGCAGAAGCTAAGAAGAAATTCTGCCTCGAACTGCACCATCAAGAGATAGAGCTCCTGCCTCAAGATCCAGCCCAGCACCAACGCTTATGCGAGTGCAGTCCCACTGGTACCACAATCAACTGTATGATCTCTAGAGCAAACACTGAGGGTGCAAGTGCCACCACACCGTGTGTGACCCCCATGGGTTGTGTGACAACAGAGAAAGGGAAGACACTAAATCCAAAACTAACCTCCAACATCAACTCTGGTTTGCACTGTCTCAACTCCTGCCTGAGCTTCCAGCTTGCTGGTTCGTGTATAAATCTCAGAGTCACAAGTCCCTCCATCCCGTGAGCCAATTCCTTAAAACCAGTCTCTATGTCTCTTGGGGAGGTGGAGGGTAAGGATGAGAGTGGGGACACACCTGGGCTTACTCCTGCTCTGCATGCAGGGGTCATTCCTGGTGAGGACCATCGTGGGTACTTGGAATTGAACCCGGGTGATGCAATCACCACGCCCATGTACTATGTCTATGCCGATGGCTTCTGCTTCTCTGGTGATGCCCTTCCCTCTCACCTGCAGTAGTTGTGATTCCCCAGACCCAGCTTGATGGCATCTGGCCTCCGCCCGGTGTACCACTTCCCACTCAGCACACTGCTGTTCCAGTTGGCACACTCAGCCCCGCTGTCTGCTGTGCTCCACGTGCCCCGGTAGGTGATGCCCTTGCCCTTGTAGCACGTGGTTCTTGTATCTGTAAGGAGTACATATGACCTCTCACAGGGTAAACCCCGCTTTCACTTGCTTCCCCAGGTATCTCACACCTACTTCCATCAGCACCCATCACCACCACGGCAGGCCTGCTGAGGCGGCCACAGGAGGCCCCTGGCTGACTGATACTACAACCAGATCCAAACTCTGCCAAAGCTCTGACCGCTGCACCCCGCTCTGGTTTTCTATTCCAACCTTGGATGAGCCATCTCTCTCCCCACCCCGCACCCTCGCCTCTGCAAACACACACTTCTTGTCCTGACCTTTGACTTTCTGGGTTGATATTTCCATCCTGCTCTCCCCACACCCATCCTCCACTCACCTACTTCGCAGTATTTCCCAGCAAATCCATCAGGGCACTGGCAGACAAAATCTGAGAAATAGAGAGGCTGCCAACACGTCCCTCCATTGAAGCACCTGGGTTCACTGCAGCCTGTCACAGATAAATAAGCAAGCAGCTAAAATGTTTCAGAATGACTCTCAAAATCATGTAAGCTCCCATCTGAGGTGTGCTCATAATGCCTGACATTAGTCTCTCCGCTTATGAAAAGTATCTGATAACACAGCAAACCAGGAGGTAGGCACCGAGAAAGAAACCGTCTCAGCAAGTGCAGGCTCCGCTTCGTGCCACCGAGTCTCTCTACCTCTGCTCAACACCTTCTCCTTTGCTCAAGTAGCATGTGCTCAGAAGGAGCCTTGAGTGTGACTGGGAAGGAGAAGACGGTGCCTGACCCTGGAGCTGGGCCCTCTGCTAGAATCCCTGCCCTTGCTATTCTGTATTCCTTTTGGGTTTGGTTTGATTTGGGTTTTGCTTTGGAGCTACACCCTATTTGGTGCCTAGAGGTGGCTCCTGGCAATGCTGGGGGCGGGGGCGACTGTCTGCTGCTAGGGATCAAACCTCAGCATCCTCCACCCAAATGTGCACTCCAGCCCTCTATGTTCTCTCTCCACTCAGCCCTTCGTACCTTTGACGGGCACCGAGTGGCACTGAAGCCCGTTCCAGCTGCAGCGACAGTATTCAACCCGGCTGTATCTGATCATGGGGCGCAGCCAGGACTGATGCTGCTGGTAAGTCATCTGTGTTGTCTCATCCCTGCAGACAGCTGTAAGGGAAACCTTCTCACTCACCACACAGCATCTCATCAATGACACCCCCTGGCCTCAGGAGGAAGTCCCTCCACAAGCCCATCCTGATTCATTCCTTACTTTCAGCTAGAAGACAACAAATGCTTCATTTTGTTACCAAGTTCCCCTTTTATTGATTTATTTTGGAAGGGCTATATCTTACCTGTTGGCCTCTGGCCCACATTTGGAAAGAATCTCTGAACTTTTGACTTTAATTCACCTAAAGACTATTCATGTGTACAAGTGCTAGTGATTTTGCCTCACAAAGAATCATCGTCCATTTCCGACCGCAGTGAAAATGGACATGCTAGGCCATGAAAATAGCAGAAAACATGCAGTTTTCACTCGTACTTTTAGCATGCTAAAACAGTTGAAGTACTCACATTAATATTTTTCTGTCTGCAAACCAGAATGTCAACTTAAAAACCTACCAGTAAAGTACTGATCTCTGCTCCGAGTAAAGCATGTACTGTTCTTGCCCTGAGGCACCACAGGTCCAGGCTATCCTTGTAGGAAACTAAGCTATGTGTCCATGTGAGTCACTCTGGGGAAGCTTGTACTTGAGGGGGCATTGCAAAGTCTCCCAGACCCAGAGGTGCTAGAAGGGAGAGGAGAGAGCAGGCCCCAGGGTGCTCTGGGACTGAATCTGGATGTAGAATTCAAAAGGTAATTCAAGTTATGAGCATTCTCTCTCTCTTCCTCCCTCTCTCTCTCTCTCTCTCTCTCTTCTCTACCCCCTCTCTCCTCCCTTCCTTCCTTCCTTCCTTCCTTCCTTCCTTCCTTCCTTCCTTCCTTCCTTCCTTCCTTCCTTCCTTCCTTCCTTCCTTCCTTTCTTCCTTTCTTTTCTTTCTTCCTCTCTTTCTCCCCCTCCCCTTTCCTTCCTTCTCTCTCTCTCTCTCTCTCTCTTTCTTTTTTCTTTTTGGGTCACACCCAGCATGGTACAGGGGTTACTCCTGGCTCTACACTCAGGAATTACTCCTGGCGGTGGTCGGGAGACCATATGGGATGCTGGGAATTGAACCCGGGTTGGCCGTGTGTAAGGCAAATGCCCTACCCTGCTGTGCTATCGCTCCAGCCCCTTTTTCTTTTTATTTGGGGGGAGGGGTCACACCCTGTAGTGCTCAGGGCTTACTTCTGGCTCTGTGCTCAGGGATCGCTCCTGGTGAGCACAAGAGACCATATGGGATGCCATGTGGTAGGGTGTTTGTTCAATACCCAGGTCTGCTATGTGGATGGCAAACACCCTACCTGCTATACTATCTCTCAAACCCCTTTTCTTTCTTTTTTACGCCACTGACGCTCAGGGCTTATTGATGAATTTTTGCTCAGGGATCACTCCTCACAGGGCTTCGGCACCATAATGGCTTCTAGGGATCAAAGCCAGGTCAGCCTCATGCCCCCCTTTGCTTTTCTTGTTTGCTTTTTGGAGGTGCTCAGGGCTTACTCCTGGCTCCATGTCAGGCAAACACCTTAACCCCTGTACTATCTCCAGCCCACAGGAGCAGTTTTAAAATTCTTGTTATCTTAATAGAAATATCCCTCAGGTAGCACTGCACTGTAGCACTGTCGTCCCATTGCTCATTTACTCAAGTAGGCACCAGTAACGTCTCCATTGTGAGACTTGTTACTGTTTTTGGCATGTCGAATACACCACAGGTAGCTTGCCAGACTTTGCCATGTGGGCGGGATACTCTCGGTAGCTTGCCGGGCTCTCCAAGAGGGATGGAGGAATCTAACCCGGGTTGGCTATATGCAAGGCCCTACCCTCTATGCTATTGCTCCAGCCCTGTTTCTAGAAATTAAACACACTAATGTGATACATCACTCTTAATATTGTGTATTCAAGAAAAAAGTGATTTCAAACAAAAAAGATTACACATCTTCAAAATCTGAGTCTCTACAGCAAGAGATCAATGGACCACAGCCACTCATACCAGGTACCATATGGGAGGTGAATTTGGTTTCACAATGAACTAAGTTTACCTGACTCTTATACCTTCATATTTGTTCATTTCAAATATATTCTACAATGCTATCATCCTACTTAGATTTATTTACATCAGTAAATTATTCTTCATTTAAATAAATTAGAATCAGAAATCTGTAAATCATCAAAAATAAACTGTCTGTAGCACTGTTGTTACTCATCGATTTACTCAAGCAGGCACCAGTAACGTTTCCATGTGAGACTTGTTACTGTTTTTGGGACATTGAAAACATCGCGGGGAGCTTGCCAGGCTCTGCTGTGCAGGCAGGATATTCTGGGTAGCTTGCCAGGCTCTCCGAGAGGGACGGAGGAATCAAACCCGGGTCAGCAGCATGCAAGGCAAACACCCTATCCTCTGCACTATCACTCCAATCAGGACAAAAATAAAAACAATAAGAATTTATTTTATTTTTCAAAATGGTTTTTACTGAAGGAATTAGAGAGATAGTGATAGAGAGAGATAGAGAGAGACAGAGAGACACAGAGAGAGCACTACCTGTCCAAGAGAACACGGGCTTCTCCAGAGGAAAGACACCATCCCTCAAGATTTTAGAATGAACTCTAGACATGTCTTACAAAGAGAAAGTCTTCCCACCCCATAGCCATAGTGAGTTTTGCCAACTAGAAATCACGCAGGCTGAGAGCTGCAGTTAACGAAATGCTGAGTGGTGCCTATGGATGGGGGCCAGGAGGAGCCAGAGGCCCCCGGGCAGCCATGGCCTGGCAGTGCCCTGAACAAGGTGCTCTGTCTTCCTGGGCTCCATTTTGTCACTGCTACCCCTGGGACATGGAGCTAACAGGCATCTCTGACTTTGGAGTTCCCTTGTCGGGAAGCGCGTACCCTGCCCTGAGCGCTAAGAGAGAGGGACTGAGAGTGGTGGCCCAGCCAGGCATCACCTACCGCAGGGTGGTAGCGGAGACCCTCGAGAGCCAACACCCCCAGCCCTGTCCCACCTTCCCCGCTGCACTCCGCCTCAGGCTCATCATACCTCTGTATGATCTGGCTCCTCTGCTGAACCGTAGGGTGACCTGTAAAGAAATCAGGTGTGGATGGAGGATCAGCGCGTGCTGTGGGTCTTAAAGCTAAAAGTGGCTCAGCCCAAAGGCCAGCCAACAGCCGCCAGCCACCCGCCCCACAGATCACTGCACCTAGGTGGAACATCCAGTTCCTCTTTCTTGACTGTGCCTACTCTCTTCTAGATGAGAGCTATGCAAATCAACTCCCTGAATATGAAAAATGCTGATAAAAATGATAAAATGTTGATAACAATGCTGATAAAATAGTGAACAATAGATATCCAATATGGTGGTCATTAGTCACACCTGGCCCTACTGGGCAGTTGAGATGTAACTGTTCTAGCTGAGCTGAATTTCATTTTATTTCATTTTTTTAAATATAGGAGTACTGCTATTTATTCAGCCATTGATTAAGCTCATTGAATTGGGCATGAACTCCACATTACTTCTTTTTAAATTGAATATCTGTGAGACAGACTATTACAAAGCTGTTTATAATTGGGTTTCAGTCATACAATGATCCAGCAGCCATCCCTCCACCAGTGTACATTTCCCACCACCAGTGTTCCCTGTTTCACCACCAACAACCCTTACCCCTGTCTCCCTCTATAGAAGGCACTTTCCTTCTTTCTCGCTCTCCCCCCTCCTTTTTTTTGTGCATTATAATTTGTAATACAGGTGCTAAGAGGTCATGGTGTTTGTTCAGGGCATTCGGTATTTTATCAGTACAGTAAGGCTGGAGTATGTGCTGAATTTTAAAATTACGTAAGTTTGAATGTGACTAGCCACATGCGGTCAGTGGCGACAGTGTTGCCTGGTGGAGTTGGAACCCTCTGACTCTCTAAAGTCCCACAGCTCAGCTGCTGCTCCTTCCCCAAGGCTGCTCTGTGTTGTAGGCCCTTCCGAAGAACAAGTGGACAGTAGGCGAGGTGCAGGACTTGGCCAGTCTTCCTGGCTCACAGCAAGAGCACTGTCTTTTAGCATTGCTTTGGGGAATTCATTCCAAACCTTCTTTAAAATCAGTCCTGAAGAAGGCAGCAGCCACAGGGGAGTGGGCGCCCGGGTCTCCTCCGGGAGGGGAGCACGGGGCCCATGGCCTTGCGTCCCTCTGCCTTCTCTTCCTGTCCTCCCCGTCAGGAATGTGCTCTGCACGCACCTGGCTGGCCCCAGGAAATCCCACTGCGCAGAGCAGCAGCGCACACCACAGCTCTCTCAATGGCAGCTGCATCTTCTCAGCGTCTCTGCAGAAAGAGGGGGCGGAGCTTAGTCAGGTGCAGTGGGTCAGAGGGTGAGCTATTGGGACTCTCAGGGTGGGGGGGGCTCTCCCCCAGCTCCCACTGAAGGATGCACCTCAGAAACCTACTCTGCCCATTGTATTCTCACTATTGCAAGGACTCACAACATACTCACAACATAAGCAGCTATCATCCTCACCTCTTGTTGTCACTGCTGGTGTGCTCAGGGCTTACTCCTGGCTCTATGCTCAGGGATCACTGGCAGACTTGGGGGACCATATGGGAACAGGGATGGAACCCAGGTGGGCTGCATGCAAGGCAAGCGCCTTCCCTACTGTACCATCACTGGAGCCCCATCTGCATGATTTCAAAGTGTACGCTTCATTAGCTTCCCTCATTGCTCAGCGGCTAGCCCCCATCCATCCTAGGATTCTTCCCCTGGCAAAACTAAACTCTCTTTGCACCCAAAAAACACTAATTCTCCACTCAGCTGACACCACTGACTGTATCCTGAAGTTTCACTGCACTAGGTACCCAACAAAACAAGAGCTGTCTTTTGTGACGGGCTTGTTTCACTGAGCGTAACACTCTCAAGGTTCATCAGCATCAAGCATGTCAGGATTCTATTCCTTCTGGGGTGAGGCCTCCGGAGCAGTGCTCACGAGCCCAGGGACCACTCTCAACTTGGCTTGGCTCAGTGGTGAAGCCCTGGCAGTGCTAACGGGACACCAAGGCTACACTCAGCAGTGCTCAGGGAGCCATGGTGATACCGGGGACTGAACTCAGGGCCTCCACCCCTTTGAGCTATCGCCCCAGCCCAGAATGTCCTTCCGTTGTAAAGCTAAATAATAGTCCCTGGTCTAGAGGGACCACCTGCTACTAAAATCCCTTCATTTGTAATGGACGCTGGTGGTGCCCAGAGGTTTCTGTGGGCTGAAGGATGAGGGCAGCCTGGCGACCGCAGAGCCTGGCCTGGCTCTCTGGCAGCTTCCTGCCCGGGGAGGCCAGGAGAGGCTCGGACTTTCCCAGAGGAAACCACAGGGGCTTTCTTGCCAGCACCTCTTCCACGCTCGGCTCTTGAGGCAGGGTCTCCGCTCACAGCCCCTTCCCACCCTCTTCCCGTCCAGAGACAGGCCCAGTGATGCGTAGCTGGGGGTGGCAGCAGGGGGCTGGGGGGGTGGGTTAGAGACATCTGGTTTTCGGTCATTAGATTCCCATCTTACTGGACCCTAAATTCCTGCTTTCCAAGTGCCTACCCCAAAGGCCAGCTCGGGCCTCTGAAGTTGAAAGTAGGTTAGTTGGTCGGGTGCTATTTTGCGGTTTGGCCAGTCCGCGCTCACTCCTTTGTCCACCAGAATGAAGTAGGGGTATTTCTTCCCTTGACTCATTTCCCTTCAGTCACAACAACTTTTGGTCCCCGTCTCCCCTCCCACTAATCCCAAGAGTCCTAAGGCACTGCTTTTTCAGAGGCTTCCAGAACGGCCATCAGTGGCTAACTCGGGCTCCCCCTTTGTTTCTCTGCAAAGAACTTTCCTGGAACTAGGCCACAGTCTCTCTGCAGAGCCAGCAGGAAAATTACAGGTAGGGTGGGGGGTGGGGGATGGGAAACGCTTGCTGCCTGACTGATTTCTCTTGGGTCCCTGGGGACAGGCCTCCAAGGGGAAAGCAATGGGGACAGAGAGGAGGTTGCGTTTAGGTGACCCCTCTGGGAGGGCAACAGAAAGAGCCTTTGTTCCTCGGGGTTTATGGGAGGCCCCTCCCTGGCGGGGAGGCTGGTCTCAGGGCCCTTCTCAGGCAGGTTCAGCAGGAACATGCAGGCAGCCAGGAAGCCCTGGGCTCTTCTCAGCTTCCCTTAATTTCTCCCTTTTTTAAAACTTTCCCCAGTTCTTAAATTCCCCCTTTAAAAAAGCATTTTTGCCACACCCAGAAATGCTCAGGCTGACTTCTGGCTCTGAACTCGGAAATTACTCCTGGAAGGGCCGGGATCAAACCCTCGCTTACTAATTTTACCCTATCTCTATAACCTTTAAAAATAGGTCTTCTAAAATGCATTCCCCTTCTTTCTTACTGAATTTATCAAAATTCATATACTTATCAAGAGGTTTCCCCCTTCCTTAATTATCTTAGCCAGCCCTCGAAAATAGGAAGCCTTGGGTTTTGTTTGTTTGTTTGTTTGTTTGCTTTTTGGGTCACACCAGGCGATGCACAGGGGTTGCTCCTGACTCTGCACTCAGGAATTACACCTGGTGGTGCTTGGGGGGCCATATGGAATGCTGGGAATCGAACCTGGGTCTGCCACATGCAAGGCAAACACCCTACCCACTGTACTATCACTCCAGCTACAAGCCTTGGATTTTTATGAGGAAACTTAGAATGCAACATGGAAATGAGCATAAAATAACAACAACTGACTTTTGCATCTTGCATACTGACACAGGCAGGCAGGCAGGGAACCGCACCACCAACACTGCACCATGGCAATGAGTGGTAGTTGGAAGAAATAAAACCAGCTAGTCCTGTGGCTGCCAGAACCCCAGAACCCAGGTTCCAGCACAGACCCAGGGAAGGTTGGCGCCCCTCGGGAGAGATGCTCCCGCAGGAACAAAGGCCTGGCCAAGACTATCAAAGGACGACCTTTAAAAGTTTCTTTTTTCCTTTTTGGTTTTTGGGCCACCCCAGTGGTGCGCAGGGGTTCCTCCTGGCTCTGTGCTCAGAGGTCATGCCGGGTGCCAGGGATGGAGCTCAGGTCAGCCGCATGCAAGGCAAGCAGGCAAGTCTGTCTGAGAGCTGCTGTACTTTTATTCGCAAGTTCCACACTCTTCCCCTTGCCAACCACTCTAGCAACAGGCTCTGCCTTGTGGACTGGGGCAGTCAGAAAGCTTCAAAGAAAGCTCCAACAAAGGGAGGGCACGCAGTGTTGCCGGGCTGCCTGCCCATGCTGTGCCCCCCACCCTGCCCCCGAGACATGCACTCTGGGCTCTCTCCCCTCTGGAGAAGCCTGTGTTCTCTCTTGAGCACGAACTCTCCTTTCCTCTCTTACTCTCCAATATACATTCCTTACTTCCATTTATTTTCCAACTGACTTCACTGTTTACTTCTGAAAGTCTTTTTCCTGCAAGGG
The DNA here is from genome assembly GCF_027595985.1 of Sorex araneus. Classification (NCBI taxonomy): domain Eukaryota; kingdom Metazoa; phylum Chordata; class Mammalia; order Eulipotyphla; family Soricidae; genus Sorex; species Sorex araneus. Next base: position 334,515,234 of record NC_073302.1, on the reverse strand, counting down.
AAAGGTGATGGGCAAGAAAGGCCTGAGAAAGGCCTAGGACTAATTTTCCCTGCCAAGGGCAATTGCTCTCTCAGGCACTTCCTTATGTGACAGGCAGTGGAAAGTGCTGATAGATTTCTCAAGACTTCACATGTCAGCTGGGCACCCCCACCAACAAAAATGCCAACCAGCTAGTCCCTGCCATGCGCGGACTAACTAAGGCTTGAGTGTTGGGTTAGTCTTTCCTCTGGACACCTCTCAAGTTATGGTTTAATTTCAAGAAGTCAAGGTTCTCCTGAATGGAACAATTCAGTGCGCCACAGCATTCTCTGGGCAGATGGGAGCCATGGGGTAGGGGGAGAACTGGGTGGGAGCACCCATACTTGCCCCAAGGCCTTTGCAGCTAAGTAATTCACATAGAAGGGTAAGGAGCCCCCTTTTGGGGTCTTCATTTTGGGGAGAATTAGAGATGGTCTCTCATTTACCTTCCTCTTCCCCAGCCAGTTTGGCCTTCTTGGGCCTTGTTGCCTGCGAGGGGCACATGAGATCTCCCTCTCCTGCTATGGGCAGATCACATGAGGCGGGAAAGAATGACAAAGAAGTTAGTCATCCCACCAGCAGGGTCCCAAAGCAGGGGGGAAAAAGGCTGGAGGAAAAAAATGTGCCTTTGTTTTGCTTTTGTTAGAGCTGAGTGCAAAAATGTGGGGGCAGCTCCCCAACAAAGGGCTAAGTGAGCACCAGACATGTAGACTCAGACGCTTGGCCTGGCCTGCCTGGCCCCCCGGAAGGACTCGGACTTCAACTATGTGATGGCCGGCTGCCCCCAGGGAAAGAAGCACCAAACATCATGCTGAGGCCAGGGTGGGAGAGAAGATTTAGAGCCTGGTTTTGAAATACAAAGATCTGTCCTTTTTTTCCAGAGTTCGCTTCCTTTCACTGTAGGTAACAGTTTCTTAGAATTAAAGTACTCAATAATCCTGAAAGCAAGCAGAGGAAAGGAGGGAGGGACAGAAGGAAAGGGAGGAGAAGAGAGAAAGGGACACTATAACATGTTTTGTTGGACCGTAGGCCCTGACACAGAAGTGTTCCTGCAAGTGTAGAGTGGCTCCAAGGACTGAGGCGGATTCTTGCACTCCAGCTCACGAAAGTGACTTTTGCAGATTTGCAAAAGGCATCCTCTCTGGCGGACAAAGTTCAAGCAGACACAGAGCTGGCAATTGGGCAAAAAGTCAATATTAATTAGGAAAAATGGAATATGTGCTTTGGAAGAGAATGTGCAGCCTGGATTTCAAGGCTGTGGGGAGGCTTTGTAAGGCCAGCCTGCATAGCTGAATGGAGTCCAACGTACATCTCCATCCTCCTACCTGGAAGCTGGGCTGTACCCAATTCATCACAGTGACGGAATGATTGTTCTTTGTCTTCTCAAAAGTGACTGCCTTAGGGAAAATGTGAACTATGGAAACCTGAGATGGGATGAATGTTATTTTCTAAGTCCAAAGATATGCCATTTTAGAGACTCATAAATAAGTTTCTGAAGAGACAACAGCTGCAGAGATGCCTCTAGACTTCACAGTCTGAGTCTCACATCCGGGGCACCCCAGAGGGGGGCAGGTGAGCCTACCACCCACCCCAACAGTGCCCCAGCTGGCCCAAACCCCCAGAACCCAACTGCCACATGTTCAGACAAGCCTCATACATGAGAATTAATCTGCTGAAAAATTCAGATATGCAGGTTTTGTGACTGAAATCTCCAGGTTCTCATGGAATCAGGGATAGGGGACATCCCCATATCCCTGTGCTTCAGGGAAACTGGCAGTCATGCCCACAAACTGCTTCTGGCACCAAATATGCTCATTAACTGGCCAAGATCCAGAGACTCAAATAAATCTCGGAAGAGATCAACAAGCTACAGAGATGCTTCCAGATCCCAAAGTTAAGAATTTAATTAGAATTCTATCACCTTATTTAAAATTTTAGAATTCCTGGAGAGACATCTCAAACTCTATATCAATGATGTACCAGGAGTAACACACTACATAGAACAGGATGTAAAGTAGAAGGCAACCAATCTTGATTAAGAGAATATTAACACATGAGACTCAACCTCTAACAACATGTTAGTAATCTCTTATGCAAGGGCTTAATGGCTCCAGGGTGAGATACACCAATCTTCACACACTTTCTTCTAAAGAAATATTTTTTTAATCAATTTTAGCTAATTATTCATAACAAGCAATATAAAATAAGTTATTGAGGACCTATTATGGGGGCAGGCATAAGGGTGGGTGGGAATATTGGAATAATGGGGTGGGAAGGTGCAATGGTGGTGGGATTGGTGTTGAAATAATGGGTGTCTAACTAAACTAATGACTTAATAAAGTTATTTTTTAAAAAAAATTCAAGGAGCTGGAGTGATAGCACAGCGGATAGGGCATTTGCCTTGCACGCGGCTGACCCGAGTTCGATTCCCAGCATCCCATATGGTCCCCCAGCACTGCCAGGAGTAATTCCTGAGTGCACGGACAGGAGTAACCCCTGAGCATCGCCAGACGTGACCCAAAAAGAAAATAAAAAAGAATTCAAGACTAAAATTAAGCAACTAATAAAATTAATAAAACTAATAAAAATTAGTCTCACATCTCGAAGATTCTCTTTCTTTCAAAGAACCCTGAGGCACTCTTGGAGTGCCCCTCATTGTGAACAGACTCCCTCATAATGCACTGCCTTCCTTCCGAAGGTGTCTCCACTCTGAGATATAAAGTCTGCTCCACCCATCCCAAACCAAGTGGATAGATGGTTAGGTTCAGGGCTAATGACATGCAGTAGCTCCCATTGCTGCTGCATAGTGACATAGTGAATGTGTAAACTATGAAATACTTCAAGTGGGCACAAATACTAACATTAAATACTTAACCACATGTCATCAAGTTGTTTGCCATGAAGAAAATGCAGAAATCAATCAAGCTCTATAAGTCTAAATAAAATATAACAGTTATTAAAATATTACAGAACTCTAGTTTCTAATTTTTACATCATGAAAAAGGCAAACACACAAGCAAGCTAGAGGGTGGAGGTTGCAAGGGAAAGACAAAATTTTACATTGTGTGCAAGATTTGCTATCTTATAATTTGGTAATGGATATTCTCAGGTTATTGCTGCTTTGCAAAGCTTTTTTCTGGAAACCTGAGTTAGAAGTCCATCTCAAGAGTACCAAAACCCTAAAGTGACTCACAGCTTTAAGACAAACAACACTTTCCCTTTACCCGTAACCATGAGACCCGATGAATGCCAAAAACGTAGAAAAGAAATGCAGCTACTTACCTTGGAAGCACAGTCATGTTGCAGGGGTCAGAAGAAGAGACAAAGTGACAGGAAAGAAGTATCCCTGGCCACATTTTCAGAGGTTCAGAGACAGTCCCTTGGTAAGCCCTGACCCCCTACCTACCCCACCCCCAGCCCACAGGACCTGCATCCTATAGACACCACACTCTCAGAATAATTCCTGTCTTCAAAAACTGCTGTTGGAGAAGCAAATCTTAACTTTCAAAGAAAAGCAATCTTTCTGAGTGCCAAAGCTTGTTTTCCTTCTTCTTGAATGTTGTTATACCTAGGAAGCCAAAGGGGAAGAGTCTGCTTCTTTTTTTTCTCTTTTTGGGTCACACCTGGCGATGCACAGGGGTTACTCCTGGCTCTGCACTCAGGAATCACTCCTGTCGGTGCTCAGGGGACCATATGGGATGCTGGGAATCGAACCCAGGTCGGCCGCGTGCAAGGCAAACACTCTACCCGCTGTGCTATTGCTCCAGCCCCAGAATCTGCTTCTTAACCTAATTTGATAATGCCAATAAGATGAAAAAGAACGGTGTCCCTGCTCCACCCACTCCATTTCCACACAACTACAGAAGTCAGACTTTCTCTAATGGACTTTCAAAGGATAAGCAGGTAACCTCTAATTAAATGGACCTCTACCTGACTATTCAGAAAAGCCTCTTCTCAGCCATCATTAGTTTATTAATCATCCACTTAGTTCTTTTTTTTTACCACATCTGGTAGTGCTCAGAGTGTACTCCTGGCTCTATGCTCAGAGGTCACTCCTGGTGGGCTCAGGGAACCATATGGTGTGCTGGAGATCAAACCCGGGTCAACTGTGTGCTGGCAAACACCCTGCCCCACCTACTATCTCTGGTCCATCTACTTAATTCTTTATACTTTTCTGGTAATCCTGGTTATCTGGAGGAACCAGAGAGTGTTAAGTGTGGGTTTAGAAAACATAAGTCTATCCTGTGTTCTCTATGATGAAAACAAAAGAACCCCTTTTCTAATGAACACAGATACTTGTGAGGGGAAAACTCATAAAGAATAGAAACCAAGGTTCAGCTGGCAAAAGCCAACTCAATTAGTCAGGGCAATAAAATGTTAACCTTGATTTATGAATCTAAACAAGTTCTGCAATCAAATGTTAATCTAAGAGTGTCCTGTTAGGCAATGGTGTTAATTCCGCATGTTCCTTCCACTCCCTAAAACAAACATCACACAAGGTCATTAAATACACAATAATTTGATGATTTTTTTTTAGTTTCCCTCCAACCTTCAATGTGTCATCATATGACTGTTCGCATTTTAGTCAGCTACATAATATTATAGTATATTTTGGAGAAGTAGCCTGGATGAATTCTACTTACATAACAGCCATTTGAGTATCTACTTTCTGTGAAGCATTGAACTTACAAAATTCTTCTACATCCATTGAATCATTTAAAGTAATGTCATCTCATATTTTAAGATAGATGTGAGAATTAAAATGTCAAAAAAAGTGTATGGAACACTCCCTAAGGTGACACTTGGGTGCGTGGGAAATCAAACCTGGGATACTCAGTTCTACAGAAACTCATGCTCTTCCCACTGCTGCTGCTGTGTCCTGATGTGACAGAGGTGCCATGGTGCTTTCATTAGCTTGGATTGCAATTTGAGAAAAGCAGCTGCTCCCACACAACGCAGGCAGCCTGTGGGGTCTTCCGTTCAAGTCAACCATGGCTTCCCCCACCACCTGAAAGCAGGATGCTCTTAGTTGGTATTCTAAGCTTTTCTACATAAATTAATGATAATAGTATTCTCAGGTACACTTTGGAAAACAACCTGCCAAATCATATCAACTGGAACATTCTATTTTTTTTTTTTTTTGCTTTTTGGGTCATACCCGGAAATACACAGGGGTAACTCCTGGCTCTGCACTCAGGAATTACTCCTGGCAGTGCTTGGGGGACCATATGGGATGCTGGGAATCGAACCTGGGTTGGCTGTGTGCAAGGCAAACGCCCTACCCCCTGTGCTATAGCTCCAGCCCTGGAACTTTATATTTTTAATGGGGCTTGGGAGCTATGGGGGAAGAGTCTGGGGGTTATGGTAGAAACCTATGCCCTCCCACAGCTTGTGAGTGACTGACTTTCTGGTTCTTCTAGTAGGATAATAGCTCCCTCCTAGCTGAATTGTCCCAGTAATTAGAGAAGAGACAGGAAAACGTCTACTCAAAGCCTGGTGCACAGTAGGGCAATGACACTGTCCTGAGGCTCTTCAGAAACAGGAGTGTCAAAGTTTACAGCTCCTCCTGGAACATAACTGCCAGGACGGGGGATGCCAGGCTCACCGGGGCCTACTCATGTTACAGGGTTATTACCAAATACTGTTTCCTAGATTACTTACTACCCTTCTTGTCATAAGCTTTACCCGGATTCTTTACAAATTACAAAATATCACATCCTTCATATCTATGCACAGATCAGCATGAACAGGTGCTAGGGAGGTGTCTTTTATCCGTTTTTAATCTGTTTTCTTATTTGCCTTTCTCAGACCTGTTTATACCACACATATGCTGGTTTTATTTGATTCTCGGGGAAGCTGGAATCTAGGTTTAAAGACAGCTGGAAAACCAGGCCTCACTACTGATAAGTTCCACCTAACTTTGTGCAGTTCATGTAAATGTTTGAAAAACAAAGACATTAAATGAGAAAAACAAGGAAACTAGAGTTTCCTAGAGGGCAAAGAGCTTACTTTCTCTCTGCGGCCCAGATGGCACACTGGACACTGGGCAAACTAACCTTTTCTGAGTATGACTAATGGTTTACAGAGCCAAGCAGCTGGTGGTCTCTCTTAGATTACTTAGACCATAGTTCACACCTGGGCTCAGCTCCCTCAGAGTCCCTGATCCCTATCTTTAAGAACCCTCTTCACAGGGCTGGAGTGATAGCACAGCAGGTAGGGCGTTTGCCTTGCACACGGCCGACCCGGGTTCAAATCCCAGCATCCCATATGGTCCCCTGAGCACCGCCAGGGGTGACTCCTGAGTGCATGAGTGACCCCTGTGCATTGCTGGGTGTGACCCAAAAAAAAAGAACCCTCTTCATATAAATTGTTTATTAAAAGGTCTCTGACAATGGGGCACAAGAAACTCCCTAGGGCCATCTTCTGTGTTTGCAGATCCCCATCTCACCCACTTCAACCTCAAGCCCCAGCTTCGTCTAAGTTCCTCCGTTCTTGAAATCTTGCATTCATCATGAAATGTTGATTAAGTTCTAACTATGCAGCAGGCACAGGCTCCTGGTGCTAAGACACATGTGCTCTATCCCCCCAAACTCAGAATTTAAGAAGGGGTCAGACAAGACAAACATAGTGCAGTACAGCCAGCCCCATGAGGTAAAGGGAGGTGGGTAGAAGACAAGAATGGAGAAGGAGACCCCCCAAGGAATGCGGAGGTGGGATAGCTAACTTTTCTCCTTGAAGTGGGATTTGCCAATGCTTCCTGGATGTGATACTGTGGAAGCTTTTTGTTCCACACAAATAAGAGTTAGGGGCTAGGAGAAGCAGGACAGTGGTTAGGGCACTTTCTTTGTACAAGGTCAACTCAGGTTCAATCCCTGGCAACACATATGGTCCCCTGAGCTCTGCCAGGAGTGATCCCTGAGTGCAGAGCAAGGAGTAATCCTTGAGCACTATCAGATCTTGAACCTTGAACCCCTACCCCAAGGTAGGAGTTACCCGGGCACTGTGCTAAAGCAGATCTTCACCGTGAACCCACTAAGATAAGGTCCCAGATAAGAGTAGCACAGCCAGACCGCTTACTGAGCAGCTAAACGCAAACACTGCTCACTGGACAATCGTGTGTGGATTTTTTTAAAATATATATATATAGATATATAGATATATTATTATAGTTTAGGTTACATGATTACAATAGTGTTGACATTTATGGATTAGATGTATAGATACTGCACCTTGCCAGCCCCAAAGTAAAGGCATATGGTTCATATACTCCAGGCTTTCCCATCAAAAGTGTCCTTAGTTTGAAAACTCAAGAGTTCTAAGCATGAAGAGATCTTTGGAGAAGGAGTTCATTTTGGATTCCCTTAGGCCTAATTGTAGATTAATGGAGTATTTGTGATTGTATAATAAACAGAAAAGATTCTTAATACAAAGGCTTCCTGGTATCTTGTTTCAGCCTAATTTGAAGTGGTCACTTTAGAGTCTCCAGGTAGGATCAGGTCCAGTAGGTCAATCTCCAAATAATCTCTTCAGGCTACTGGAGCATGTGTCAGGAGTATCACAGAGCATTCAATGTACCTCAGTGTACCTTTGGCCAAGAGCCACCTTGGGATCTGGCTGATGGCTGATGTCGGCTGCTGCTAAGGGCACTCAGCTGCATTAGATAGGACCCAATAGTTGTGAGAGTTGATTAATACTTCCTGGGTAGTCATGGTCAGAACCAGAACTGACCTGAGTCATTGCTTAAAAAAATGTTTATGAAATATCTATTGTGTACGAAGCACCTGCAGATTCATTTTTTTTCTGTCCTAAGTCTTATTTTTCAGGTCACCAAGAATTGAGTTTCTCTGTTCCTCTAGTTTTGTTGCCAGAGCTATTTTCCACGAAGGATGTAGAAGAGAAAATGTACAAAATATCACTAAAAAGGTTCAGAGCACGAGCCTCCATAGTGAGGTCCTGAGTGTGAACCCTGGCACTGCACTCACATCATATAACAAATATCGCTGAGAGAATGTGTTATCTTTATAAGTAGAAAACAAATATAATATCAAAAGATGACATGTGTGGATTTGGGGTGAGCCAGAGTAAATGCTTACTGAGATTCACTCTCATTTGAATGTCTTGCTTGTTTCTATTGCTCCTACTTGGTGGTTGCAGGCGCTGCTCCAGGCTGCACATTCAGGGGGAGTTTCCTGAGATGTCTGGGGGATCTTGAAGTGCCTATGACTAAACCCAGGCCTCATGGATACAAAGTACATAATCCAGCTTCTTGAGCTATCAACACAGCCTGAGCTTGAAGCTTCAGTGGGAGACCATGGTCCTCACTCCTCTACCGGTTTCATCTGAGAGCCCCACAAGGATCTGTGAACTACTTTCTTGGATTAAGCTTTAGGGTTTTTTCTCCATGCAAAGAAGATATACCAAAGAACAAATAGAATAGTTTAGTTACTCATTGCCTTACTCATCACCCATCCTAGACATCTTCTCAGAACAGAGCTGGAAATCATTCACGGAAATTAGAATTTTTATTTTGAGACCACAAATGCACAGAACTAAATCACCAAGTCAAATTGCATCTTGTAGCCTGAAATTTTCCTCCCAAGACTTGATTACACAAAGGCGTGTACAGATTAGATCTGACAACACAAAGAAGTATGTGGATTTTTCAATTTGACTGTACTATGAACCATGTTGCCACCTTAGCATCTGACCAAATATAGTTTTGTGTGGAAGCCTGAAAACTAGTGCTGTGCTTCCAGATGGAGCACCTAAGCCATGAGGACCCTGAACTTGCTTTAAAGATTATCATGCTTAAGGGCCATTGAGATAGTACAGGGGTTAGGGTATGTGCACCCAAGTTTTTTTCCCCATACCCCATGGCCCCTGACAATGATGGGTGTGGCCTTGGAGGTCCTACAGTGCCCTGGCAACACCGCATTCTTGGACTCTTGCATTTAACTGTCAGCCCTGTTGACCAAGAAGTTCTTGGAGTGGCCCCTTGGGCCCCCTGCCCTCCTCCTCCCCTCCAAAACACATTCGTGAAGAAAAAAATTCTGTTTGGTCTGATAGTAAACCTCATGGGGCCAGAGAGTGTCCCCAAATGCTCATTTATAAAGGCCTCGACAATTGGCTGGGCTGCTTATTAAAAAAAGGGGCATTTTATTGGCCATCAGCTCTGCTTATATTGATATATGTTAGGTGTCAAGGACGTAATGCTCATGTCCTGCCTCCATGGATACAAACCCCACTCTTGGGATGAAGCAGCTGAGAACAGCACACACCCTGGGAGAATTTGTAGGAGGAACCCACAAAAACACCAAGATGATCTTGGGGACCTGGCAGAGAATGAGACTCTGGGCAGAGGGTAGCTGTCATCTAGCCCAGACAAGTCCCAGAGAGGGCAGCCTGATGGCTCTGGAGTGTTTCAGTAGAGTACGTCAGGAAGAGAAGGCAACTCTTTCTAGTTCCAGATTCAAGCTGTCCTGTGTGGTGCCTCAGCCTGGCTCAGCTCATAGAAACCCTGGCACAGCAGCTCACACTGACCGTCATCCACTGCTTCTGGACAAGTCAGTGTCTGGGTCCCAGAATGAGTCTTCCTGTCCATGAGCAAGAGCTGCTTGGAAGGCCCTTTGAGGGACCTCTGTGTAACAGTTTTATTTGTAAAATTGTTTTTGTGAGGTAGCAAATGCGCACGCACTCACGCACACACACACAGAGGGGGGGGGAGAGAGAGAGAGAAAGAGAGAGAGAGAGAGAGAGAGAGAGAGAGAGAGAATAATTTATTTTCTATCATTCAGGGAAATATTATTGCATCCTGGGCCCCGATAAACCATCTTAGCACACTTCCTTGTGCCCGAGTTGTCATTAGTTACCTGCTTATTTTCCTCTATTCCTCCCTCCCTCCCTGCTCCCCTCCGCATGAGGTTAAGAAAATAAAGATAATGATTGTGGGGATCTACAGTGTCTCCATGGCTGCGCAGACTGCTGCAGGAACGAATGACACCGAAGCTGTTTTCTCCTCCAGTAACTAACTGCCAAGTCCTTAAGGAGACCCTCGCGCTCCGAGGGGCGCAGCCAGAGGGCAGCACTGCGCGGCGGTGCGGGTGCGGGTGCGGGTGCGGGCGTGCCTGCAGAGGCGTTCCCAAAGACCCGCTCCGGGGTCCCCCTCCTGGGTCCCCTCCTGAGTCCCCTCCTGGGTCCCCACCTGAGTCCCCCTTTGGGTTCCCCCTGGGTCCCCTTCTGGGTCTCCCTCCTGGGTCTCCCCCTGAGTCCCTCCTGCTTCCTCCTGGGTCCCCGCCTGGGTCCCGCCTAGTCCCCTCCTGGGTCCCCTCCTGGGTCCCGCCTGGGTCCCCTCCTGGGTCCTCTCCTGGGTCTCCCTCCTGGGTCCCCTCCTGGGTCCCTCCTGGGTCCCTCCTGGGTCCCCTCCTAGGTCCCGCCTGGGTCCCCGCCTGGGTCCTCTCCTGGGTCTCTCTCCTGGGTCCCCTCCTGGGTCCCGCCTGGGTCCCTCCTTGGGTTTTTCCTGGGTCCACTCCTGAGTCTTCCCCTGGGTCCCCTTGCCCGACTCTCAGCCCCCTCTGCCCAGCCCCGGTTTCCTCGCTGCGAGTCCGCAGCCCCGGCCCCGGCTCCCGCGACCCCGCGGCGGCGCTTACCCGCCTCTGCCCCTCGCGCGCCGGAGCCGGGCGGAGGGACGCCCCTCCCGCGCTGAGCGCCGCCGCCCGGAGTCGGGGCTCGGGGACCGGTGCGGAGAGCAGGACCCCAGCCCCGGGTCTCACCTACCGCCGTCCTCGGAGACGCCCGTCCGGCCGCGGCGTGTGCGGCGACTCCCGAGCGGTGGGTGGGGGCGGTAGGATGCCCCGCCGCGGGGCGGGCCGCTGAGGGGGAGGGTTCGCAGGATGCTGCGGAAACGGGCGCGGGGACCAGGGGCTGGACCTTATCGTCCGTCTTTTGGGTCTCCAAAGCCTCTCTTAAGCTCCTCGGAACACAGAACTCTGTCCACTCTGGCGTGTGACTATGGAGACAAGGGCAGCCTTGCCCGAGTTCTGCACAACTTCTCCTGAAGTGTCACTAGCCAGTCGTCCCAAACGAAGGGGGCTTTCCGGGCCCCCGGGTTTGATCTTAGAGGAGAGTGCTCCTGGAGCAGACAGCCTGCTTGGCTTGGTGGCACCTTGCTGACTGACAGAGAGAAGCAGTTTGGTGCAGAAGGAAGAAAGGCTCAGGCTTGAACCAGTTCTCCTGACGATGAGGATGTGGCCTCAGCCAGGAATTTGAATTGTGCTGAACTTCCGAATGTGGAGGGAGCTAGAGACTAGAGCGAGACAAAGCACACGGCCTCTGGCCCGCCTCGCAGGGCCCACCAGATAGTAGTGATGGATTGTCAGCTGAGTCCGTGCATGCCAGTGGGAGGGCACAGGAGATTGGCAGCGGAAATTATGCAGAGAGGTCACATTTCATCTGTCTTGATCCAAATTGGGCTCATTTTTGGCAAAACCATAAGAGATGATTTTAAGGTAGGAAAATAGCCAAAATCAAGTTGTTTTTCCATACTTTGTCATTAGCTGTAACTCTGCAGTTACAAAATAGGGGCTAAGGAGGGAGGAAGGGAGCAATCACACCTAAGAGCTAAAGCTCTCACAGGAGCGGCAGCAAAGGGTGCCCAGACCATGGAGACCTCTTTCCCACCACAGACACTGTTGACTCTGGTGGCCCCCAAGGGACTTACATAAAGCAGAGAGGAGAGAGATGGTCACTTTTCCCTGATCCACCTCTGCCACCCCACTTGTTCTGCTCTGCTCGGGATTTCTCCAGGAGCCGAGGACTCAGGCTGGAGCAAGGGATTGCTCTTTACAGAAAGGAAGCCAGTCCTAGGTCTTTCCCAGGCATTTCAGGTTTCTTGCCTTCTCACAGAAAAGAATTTCAGGTGGAGATGAGCAGTGACATAAAAATAGATTTTTATTTGGAGGTTTTTGAGGAAGGGGAAGGAAGGAGAAAAAAAGAGAGCAGCACACTCAAGAGAGCACACAGGCTCCTCCAAGGCAGAGAGATCCCCTGCACTCACCCCAGCTTTAGATAGGAAGGCACACATCTCAAGAGGGAGAGGCGGGCGGCACACGTGCTCAGGCAGCACATGTGCTTGGCCACGATTCATGGACACGAGCAGCACCTGAGCTAAGGTGGCATAAGTGTGTGCTTCCTTCATTCAAGTTGGCTTTTATTTTTATTTATCTTCTTAAGTCTTTATAAAGTTGTTCATAATGATTTATTATATTCAGTATTCCAACACCAATCCCACCACTATTGCACCTTTCCACCACCATTATTTCAATATTCCCTCAAATTGGTTTACACAGTTTTCTCCCAAGCCGCCCGACAAGGCTTTCTACCGAGGTCAGACTCTGTTGTGAGGGTGGTTGCCAAGGAAGTAGAGTTGAGATTAATTGGAAGTCTTCTTTGAAATTCTTTTTCTTGACCTTTGTTCCAGCTGCACTTGAAGGAGAGAGAGAATGTGTGTGTGTGTGGGGGGGGGGGGGGTAGGGGGGTGTTCAGACTTCTCTGCTCCATGCTGGTTTCAGATAAAGGTCTTATCAGGCCTTAGTTCCTGTGTGCAGGGGTGGGTCTTAGGCCTAGTGGGTTTTATTACTTCCCAGAAATTTCATTGCCTTGGGGGTCCTTCCCATCTTCCCTTTGATGTTGGTTTTGGGGTTAGGGATCATGCTGGTGGTGCTCAGAGGCTACTCTTCACTCCAGGATCACTGCTGGCAATGTGTGTGGGAGGGGGGGTTGCAGGGGGAGGGGGGCTGTGTGCTCAGCCCATGATGCTCTCTCTGGCCCTTTGATGTTTTTGTTTTGTTTTTTTCTTTTGCTTTTTGGGTCACACCCAGCGATGCTCAGGGGTTACTCCTGGCTTTGCACTCAGGAATTACTCCTGGCGGTGCTTGGGGGACCATATGGGATGCCGGGGATTGAACCCGGGTCAACTGCGTGCAAGGCAAACGCCCTACCTGCTGTGCTATCGCTCCGGCCTCCCCTTTGATGTTTTGGTTCAGCAGAGATGGAAGTGGTAGTGAGACTGAACAGTGAATTACATTTAAATACCTGGATAACATCAAGGCTGCAGTGTAGATATCACTTGTATCACTTGTCATCCCATTGATCTTCGATTTGCTCGAGTGGGCGCCAGTAACGTCTCCATTTGTCCCTGTTGCGTGCTAGTGCAGCCCAATGATATTTGCTTGCTCCAGGAACAGGAAGAGCCTTATATCGTTCATTCAGGGATTTGACGAAGAAATCTGACCATCTAGTTGGTGGGCGGCCATGAGGTCTTCTGATGTCCCCTGGAATCCAGTTGGTAACAGCTCTAGTCCAACGGTCCTCTCTGAATCACATTACATGACCGGCCCATCTGATTTTTGATGCCTTGGCAAATGAGACAGCGTCCCTGATTCTTGACCATTGACGGAAGTCAGAACTTCGGATTTCTTCTCTCACTTGAGTGAGATGTGATACTCCTAGCATAGCTCTTTCGATTCCTCTTTGGAATACCCTAATAGCGTTCTCATCCTGTTTGCGTAGGGCCCAGGTCTCTGAGGCATATGTTAGTGCTGGAAGAATGGTGAATCGAAAAGATGTGCCTGGAGTCGGAGGTTCTTTGTTCTCTTAACCACTTCTTCAATGCTCTTGAAGGCATTCCATACTGCTCTCTTCCTCCTGTGCAGTTCTGGCACCAAGTTGTTCCTCATGTTGATTTCTTGACCCAGGTGCACATAGCTGCTACATTCAGAGGTATTTGTTCCATTGAGAGCAAATGGAGCTTCAGGGACCAGTTTGTTTTTCATGAGCATCGTCTTGTTGAGATTCAGCTGCAATCCGACCTTTCCACACTCGTGGTTGAAGTCGGTCAGCATTTGTGCCGCTTGGCTAATGTTTGGTGTTATGAGAACGATGTCACCAGTGAAGCAGAGGTGGTGTAATTGCCCACTGTCTATCTTCACTCCCATTCCTTCCCATTCCAATCGTCACATGATGTTCTCAAGGGTGGCACTGAAGAGTTTCGGTGAAATGGTATCACCCTGCCGAACCCCTCTCTTTACATAAATGATCTTTTCCTTGTAGAATGGTGGGATCCTGGTGGCGAATCCACAATACAGCTGGCGGAGGATTTTGATATACTGAGTTTGAATTCCCTGTTTGGCCAGGGCTTCGATGACGGCTTCAATCTCAACAGAATCGAAGGCCTTCTTTAAGTCAATGAACGTTAGACAGAGCGGCATCTTGAACTCTTGGGAAACTTCAATGAGTTTGGTTTATCATGCTGAATCCCCTTCGGATTTCCCAAGCCAGATAAATACCTCACTGGCCGACCCCCACTACATCCACTGCCATGCTCCAGGCCGCTCTCCGAACACTTGGGCCAAACCTCACACACGAGTGAAGCCCCGCAAAACCAGGTAAGCAGAACTTTGCAACCTTGAACTCTAGGTTCAACGAGACCTGGAAACAAGATCCTCTGTCTGCCTCCTCCAATCTCCGGCATCTGAGGGAGGGGTCAAACCCAGACACCCCACCCTACCCAAGCCAGATAAATACCTCACTGGCCGACCCCCACTACATCCACTACCCAGCCACCGCCAGGCTCCAGGCCACTCTCTGGACCTGGAGCAGACACTTAGTACCCATTATTCCCACACCATATTTGATAAGGTTCAAATTTGGTGTGAACCATGGTAACACCTCTAAGGGCAATTGGAGGCCACCTTAAAAGCCGCTGTCCTTCTCAGAGAGCCTGGCAAGCTACCGAGAGTATCCCGCTCGCACGGCAGAGCCTAGCAAGCTACTTGTGGCATATTCGATATGCCAACAACAATAACAACAATTGACCTCATTGATCTGACACTGAAAGAGCCCAATTATGGCAGCAGTGTGGATATGGAATTATAAAATTGGACAGAGGCAGATGTGAACAAAAGGGGTTGGGGACAGACCTTTCCCACCCTCAGAGCCACCTACAGTTCCACTCATGTGAAGGAATTCCCTTAGGTTCTTAAATCCCAGTAAAATTCCAGTGTGATCAGTTCAACAGGAGATTTGAGGGACCCTCACAGGTGGCCCTGAGCTTGACTAAAATAAACCCAGATGACTGAAACCAGTCTGTGCCTTGGTTGAAGGAACTGGGCCTTTGTGTTGCTAATAAATGTGAGAAAGTTTTCCCTTTCACAGACCTGGAATGTGTGTGTGTGTGGGGGGGGGCAGGTGTAAGGAGGTGAAACATTGGCAGTGGGAGGCCTGATTTTAGGCAAGGGATTGAGGGGAGGTGGGGTGAAGTGTGGCAGGAAAAAACTCTTAGTGAAATCACATCCTTGGAAAATTCTATTAAAACCCCTACCTTTCAAGAAAGAGGAATAAAGCCAAGCCCAGATAAGAGACCAAGTTGGCACGAGAAAACTGGTTCCTGCTGCACTTCCCATCAGATGGTATTTCTGTGATGGGATCCTCCCCCACAAAGCTGGTGAGTCACGGCAAGGAAGTAGGGGAGGCTTTTTCACCAGGTGGAGGACCCCCCCCACAAGCACGTCAGAACCCCGTCAGCTGAATAAGAAAGGGGATGAACAAGTGGCTTATTATGGCCTTTAAGATAATTAAGAACAGAGGCCGGAGGTTTGTATATCATCTAGGAAGGTTTTGGGTCTTTGTTTTTATTTGCTTGTTTTGAGGGCTATACCAGGTTGTTCCCAGGCCTTACCCCTGGCTCTACCCTTAGGGATCACTCACTCCTGGAAGGGCTCAGGGGATCTTGTGGGGTGCTAGGATCAAACTCCCTGGTTGTCTGCATGCAAGGGAAGCACCCTACCTACTGTATTATCTCTCCAGCCCCACATCTAGGAAGTTTAGATTTGCCTAGCCATCTCTCTTTTGGAAGGACAGAATAAATATCATAATGGGTTTGAAATTGGAAGGTACTGTCAGGCCTTCATCCACTACTAGAGACCATCCACTGATGATCACAAGCATGGAAAAGAGACAGGTAGGATAGTATGCATGCTAGGAAATGCCTAGAAATGGCTGCTCTTGTTGCGAATCATTCACAGTATTTCCTTGTACTATTCCTACAATTCTTCTGTAAGTTTGAAATCACTTTAAAATAAAAGTGCAAAAAGGTAGTTATTTTCTGGGAACTGTAATTCTACTTCTAGTCATCCCAGTGAAGCAAAATCTTAAATCCCCACACAAGAACCCTATATGTGCAAAACAATATTTCAATTATCTAAAAATAAAAAATAGCATTTCCAAACAGGACACAACAGGTCAATACCGTGTAGTCATTCTCATGATTGGTAATAATGCCAGAAATAAAAAAACAGATCCTCAAATTGCCTTATCCAAAAGAAGTAGAAAACAACTGACTATAGGCACTGCACTATACACTAAGCACCACATCTAAGGATGGCTAAAGATGGGAGAGAGAAATCATTAGAGCACTGTCTTTTTTTATTGAGATCTTTTTTCAACCTCCTTCTCAACACTTTGAAATTGCTTTGACAAAGGAGAGTCCCTATCGGCACTCTTGAGCAGGCAGTTGTCTCTCACACAGATGCTGGAAGGAAGAGCCTGCCCCCAGGACTGCTTCAGAGGAGCAGGAATTTTCCTTCTCCTGACAGGGAGTTATTCATGAATGTATTCAGGCACCTCTTCATTATGTCTCACTTCATCCTGTTCCTTTGCAGGATAAATGAGTTCCTCAGGCTGGGCTTCCCAGTTCTTCAACAGGATGTCCTGTCCTTGCCCTTAAGCTCTGGTAGAAGTCAGTGGCCCCTTGCAGCCTCGCATCCACCTGTCCCGTCTGAGAACTGGGTTGCTCAGGGAGGTCATGCAGCTGTGAACCAGGAAGTTGATTCTGTCTTTCCTCAGCTATGAATTGCGTGACTCTGTGGCAGTCAGCTCGCCTCGGGCTTTAGCTTCCTTGTGTGTCAGATGAAGAAAAAAACCCATGTTTGAAATTTCGTGGTACAGCTTGGATAATGGCAGAGAAAATGCTTTGAGACAAATGTCATGCGATTGGTGATTTAATATCCCATTATAGAGTTTTTTTGTGGTTTTGACTTTTTCCTGTATCCATTCTCAAGTGGAAGACTTTTCTTCACAGAGGAAGCCTTTTTCTCTTTTCTGGGAGATGCCGAGAGGGACCTCAAGGAGAAAATCTACCTTAGATTTTCTCACAGTGTCTTAAAAACAATAATACTGTCACCCAAATACATGTATTACCTTGTATTTTGTATAACAAATTGTTTTTAAAATAAAAAATATTAGAAAAATACATATATATGCATATATGCATGCTATGTATATGTGCATATATAGGATATTTTAAATTTTGTCATACCAAATGCAAGATAATAATGAAGGAGACTGGGGAGGGTGGAAGAAAAAGGTGATGGGGAAAACAACTTTGTATCAATTTTTCTATAAACTTAAAACTTCTAAAAAGAAACCTATTGGAATCAGAGAGATAGTTGGGGATGGAAGCACTTGCCTTGCATGTCGTCGATGTGGGTTCAATCCCCGGCACTTATATGGTCTTCTCAGCTCTGCCAGGAGTGATCCCTGAGCACGGTCACAAATAAGTTCTGAACACCACCAGGGATGATCCCCCAAAACAAAAACAAAGTAATACAAATAATAATTCTCAATAGTTCAGACTGTGATTCAGAGGTAGAGCATATGCTTTGCATGAGTAAGACCTGGGT
Organism: Sorex araneus; assembly: GCF_027595985.1. Classification (NCBI taxonomy): domain Eukaryota; kingdom Metazoa; phylum Chordata; class Mammalia; order Eulipotyphla; family Soricidae; genus Sorex; species Sorex araneus. Next base: position 334,497,481 of record NC_073302.1, on the reverse strand, counting down.
TTGAGCCCCCTGGTCTGTAGTTATGTCTGTGTGTGTGTCTGTGTGTGTCTGTAGCACCACACTGTAGCACTGTCGTCCCACTGTTCATCAATTTGCTCGAGGGGGCACCAGTAACGTCTCCATTGTGAGACTTGTTACTGTTTTTGGCATATCGAATACACCACAGGTAGCTTGCCAGGCTCTGCTGTGCGGACGAGATACTCTCAGTAGCTTACCGGGCTCTCCGAGAGGGATGGAGGAATCGAACTCAGGTCAGCCTCATGTAAGGCAAATACCCTACCCACTGTGCTATCACTCCAGCCCGTGTGTGTGTATGTATATACACATAAACACATATATACATACATATCCACAATTATGTATATATGAATATATATTTTTTGTCACACCTGACAATGCTCAGGGCTTACTCCTGACTTTTGCACTCAGGAATTACTCCTGGCGGTGCTTGGGGGACCATATGGGATGCTGGGAATCGAACACGGGTCGGCCACGTGCAAGGGAAATGCCCTATCTGCTGTGGTATCGCTCCAGCCCCCGAATATATATTGTTTAATGTAACTTTTATTCTGGGCAGGGCAGAGATTAGTTGATCTGTGAAGTTATCCTCTCATGGCATATCCCATAAAGATCTCTCAGCATTTTATAATTTTAAGGGTGACTTGGTCAGTTAATTCAGAAGCCTGAACACTGCCAGTCCCTTGCCTTTAGTCTTGAGGACACTGTGAAGACACACGGAGTTGCTGTGTAGGTGCCGGATACTGGTGTCCTACTTTTGTCTGCACTTGCACCACTATGCCTGGTGCCACCAAACCAAATAGCCTCTTCAGAAGTGCTGTATTTGCTTCTGTTTATCCTTTCTAATCCATTTTTTGGGGCAGGATGTACCCAGTGGTGCTTGGGATTGGGGGGATCCATACTGGAACCCAGAGACTCATATGTAACACCTGTATGCTCCACCATTTGGGTCATATTTACAAAGCAAATTTTTTTTTTTTTACTGAATCACCATGTGGAAAGTTACAAAGCATTCAGGCTTAAGTCTCAGTTATACAATGATTGAACACCCATCGCTTCACCAGTGCACATATTCCACCACCAAGAATCCCAGTATACCTCCCCTCCCACCCCCTCCGCCCCGCTTTTGTAGCTGATAATTTTCACTTTACTTAGTAAATTATTTTTTGCAAGCTACCCCTGCCCAATTCAATATGCCAAAAACAGTAACAAATTTCACAATGGAGACGTTACTGGTGCCTGCTCAAGCAAATTGATGAACAATGGGATGACAGTGCTACTATTGTGTTTAAAATTAAAATGACAGCAATTTAATCAATGGCAGAATAAAAAGCAGTACTCTTACATTAAACAAAACAAAATGGCAGCAATAACCAAAACCATCACTGGACCCAAAACAGATCACTGGGCTCTGACTCCAGGCTGACCCCTGAGTGTTAGATTCTGGGACAGGGCCCGCAGGGTGAGGCGCCAAAACCTCTTACCTCAGAGGTGACCTCATCCCTGATAGGAAGTGGGTCCCGGGAGGGGATTTACTCAGGGAGTCTCTGAGTCAGTTCTGTTACTAGCTGGGGAACTGCACGTGTCAGTGACAGGAACACACTGTTTGCTCTGGACCCACCTTCCCTGCAGGATCACGAGCCTCCTGCTGGGGCAACTTCTTCCTGAGTCAAGCACTTTGCCCTGTGAATACAGTTCTGGTATCAGTTTCCACTTCCCTGCTTCTCCGCCTCAGGGAAGTGATGCATATTTTATGAGTTGCTCTTTCCCTCACTGTCTAAATTGTGCACACTTTCCCTGTGTGAGGGACATGCATCAATCTGAATGAAGCTGAGGTGAGATTTCCTCCAGCCTCCATCTATGGCACACTGGGTGCCTACCTGATTGTAGATGGATGGTTTTAATCACATTCCAAACATTGCTCGTCACCTTTCACTGTGTTGGGTCAGGAGTGGCTCAGTCCACAGCTTTTAATAGAAATTGAGGGGAAAACCCAGGCCACGGAACAAGCTCTTGTGGTCTCATTAATGTAACCTGCTACAGCTTAAAGTAAAGACCTTGATGAGTGCTTACTTCCCATACAATTGTGAGAGATAAAGGACATGGACACATTTATTTTCAAGTCACCATTTGGATAAATATGGGAATTGTTTTAAAATGTGAAGAGTTAAATCAGGGTATAAAAAAGACTGTGAGAAGGGACTAGTATTGTGAGTTCACAAAGCGTGGGTGCTGCATGACACATGTGTTTGGCAGGGCCTCCTCAGCAGGGAGACAGAGAGATGGGGGACCACAGCCTCATGGCAAAAATGCCCATTTAATGCAGAGCTGCTATAGCATACTTGTAGAGCATCTGAAAAGGTCAGAAGTGTAGGACTGCATATCTGTGATTTACAGAAGTAAAACATTCCAGCAGAGGCAATTCTCTAGGGGAGATAAACTCAAGAAGATGCTCTGTCTCCCAGGGATATCTATATTGCTTTTTTCTTTCCTTCTATTAATATATATCAAACAATTAAGCAAACAATTAATCAAACAATTAAGTCAACTTCTTACCAATACTTGCGGTCATTTGGATAAACACAGTAAGATAAAGGTCCATATTTAGTTCTCTGGGCTCTTAGTTCTCTGAGAACAAGCAAGACTTTTACTGTAAATCCCAGACTAAGTCCTCAGGCCAGTTCAGCTTGTCCTTCCCCATGGGGGTCCTGTCTCTTAAGTCATACAGCTTGCATCAAGACCATGCATTCACGTTTTCTAGACTGTCCCATTTCGATGCCAGGGTAGCTTTGCCACTTCCCCCGGCCATTCCAGTCTCACGGTGGGACCTCACTTTTGGGGTGTTAGGAACTACAACAACTGAAGCCTGAGTCAAGTAATTATGGTGGATGCCCAGGAGTAGATATATTTCAGAGTCAATCAACTACCAACTATTAGGAGTGTAGCATTAAGGTTTTTAAGCAAAAAACAACATTGTTCTATAGTAAAATATAAAAAGGTTATAGGGGACATAGAACAGCAAGTAATTCACTACAAATAGAAAATCCAGAATTACCAGAAAGTTTTGGCTTATAAGACTGACTTGGGGAACTGTGACAATTAGAAATAAAACACAGGGGCTGGAGTGGTAGGGTGTTTGCCTTTCATGCAGCTGACACAGGTTCGATTCCCAGCATTCCATATGGTCCCCTGAGCACCGCCAGGAGTAGTTCCTGAGTGCATGAGCCAGGAGTAACCCCTGAGCATCGCCAGGTGTGACCCAAAAACCAAAAAAAAAAAGAAATAAAACACAAAGGAAAGGTTAAAGATAATGCTCGCAAGAGCATTATAAGTTTTTTTTTTTTAATTTTTGTTATCTTATATGGTAGTTCACAATATTTAATTACCTTTAATATTCAAATGCCAACCCCACCACCATTACACTTTCCCTCCACCATATTTGGGATGTTTCCATCCCAAATCCTAATCCCTGTCCCAAAGCAGGACCAAAATAATATATTTTATGTTGTTTGTTATGAAAAACCGCTAAAAATTCTACAAAAAAGTATCCATAGAAGGAAGAGTGTGAAGTTGTTCTATTTTGGCAGGGGCCATTAAGACCTTCTATAAGATATCACTAACATGTTGTTAAAGGTTGAGCCTTGTGAACTTTCATATATATATATGTATATTTCCCTCTATGATTGGTTGCCTACTATTTGTACCCCCATCAAATGTGGTGCGGTACTCTTGGAGTATGGATAGGGTGTGTCTTATGACCAGGAATAGATTCACTTGTGGGTGAGGCTCAGCCCAAGCGTGTGGGGAATGGCCTTGAGCATGATGGCAGTTGGTTCTGGAGGTTTTTGGCTGCCAGGGCTGGGTCCCTTGGGCTGGGGAGGGCTTTCACCCCCTCTGGGGCATCCCTAGTGAAACAGCCTGGCACAGGGTCCAGTGGCCTGGGAGTCTTGTAAGTTTCTTTGGGAGGAGGAAAAGGGGCAATTCACTGATGAAGCCTAAAACAGTTAGGGTTAATATTCAACACAATATGACAATAATAGTTGGAAATTATCATACTGGACAAGAACTGAGTGTTGAAATCCGATAGCATTATATACTGAAAGGAATCATTCTGAAAGAAAAATTAAAATAAAATTGAGTCAAACAGAGGTCAAAGAGATAGTACAGTGGGAAGGGTGCTTGCCTTGGTTGGATCCCTCGCATCTTATATGGTCTCTCAAGCTCACCAGTAGTGATTCCTGAGTGAGGAGCCAGGAGTAACCCCTGGCACCACCAGGTATGACACAAAACAAAACAACAACAAAATTGAGTCCGGATGTCATGGTGAAAAACTTTCTCTTGTCTCCTTGAGCTGGGTTGATTGTAATTGTTTGTGAATGATGCTTTGAGAACTCAGCTTTGAGAATTCAAAATGACTGTCCCAGTCATAGGGACTGACAGTTATGGACTTTGGCTAGAGGAGAGCATCAGTGAGCAGTATGTACAGCCAAGCATGGCCAACGCTTGTTAACCTAACCAACTCTTCAACCTCTTGCAATTTTCTCCCCATACTCACCATTTACAATTTCTACTTGAAACTGTGAACCCAAGCCAGAATTGCAGTTCAAATACATTAAATTATCTCCCATCTCAACTCTTTTTTTTTTTTTTTGCTTTTTGGGTCACACCTGGAGATGCACAGGGGTTACTCCTGGCTCTGCACTCAGGAATTACTCCTGGCGGTGCTGAGGGGACCATATGGGATGCTGGGGATCGAACCCAGGTTGGCCGCGTGCAAGGCAAACATCCTACCTACTGTGCTATCACTCCAGCCCCCCCATCTCAACTCTTAATTTATTTACTTATTTATAATTTTTTTGAGTTGGGGGCACACCTGTCACTGCTCAGGGCTTATTCCTAACTTTGCTCAGGGATCACTATTGGTAGAGCTTGGGGAACCATATGTGATGCCAAGAAACGAACCTGGGTATGCTGCCTGCAAGGCAAGAGCCTTCCTAACCATGCCCTCTCTCTGTGACCCCCCAACTCTATTTTGATTCTGTCAAAACCAAGGGGATAGGTTAGTCCCTCGAAGGGTGTTGAGATGGACACTTTAGTTTGGGATAAGTTACAAGCATGCCTGAGGCACCCTAATGATGTGTCTTTATGTCCAGACTGGAGCATGGGCAGGGATAGGAAAGTGGTGCTGAAGATCAGACAGGAGGTCCCTGAGAAGTCCATGGGGCTGACATGAGCAGGGAGAGGAGACTGCTTGTTGTCGAAGTAGAAGGTGGGCTGGACATCACAGGCAGGACTAACTCCGAGAGGGAGGTGCTGCAGGAGGGTCCCTGCTCACCAGGTCCCAAGAGAGGATGCCCAAGGACAATGAAATCTGCGGGGGAGGGGAGAGAGGAGAGACACTAGGAGGAGCCAGATATTTCCGGTGTGTCTCCCATGGGGCTGTGGTGAAGGCCTGATTTGATACGGGGCTCAGACACACCACAAGGCAGCATCTTGGGTGAGTGTTGGAGAAGCCCTTCGACTGGACTCACAGAGGCCGCTGGAATAACTTGTCTGTGGCCACAGAATTGCTTATTAGTACATGAGGGAGCCTCAAAAGGTCAACTCAAATAAAACCTGGGCTCCTGCCAGGACCCCACACGGCAGAAGTGCCCTCCTCCTTCCGGCCACCTATTAATGGCAGCGAATTCAGCTCACAGAGGGATTGCAGTTGTTGATGTTTTTGTCTGTCTGGCGCACAGCCGAGCCCACACCACAACAGAACAGGCTTTCGTTGGCCAACAGGGATCCTGTTGTGGTAGGTTTGCACGCCAAGTGGCTTCCTGTAACACATGCCGCCCCCATGCTTTCCTATCCCTCAGCCCCATGCCTGTCTCTGCAGAGCATCCCTGAGCCTGCAGCTCATTTTTCTTCCCACTGCTGCTCCTGACAGCAGGACACCCCCCTCTCCTCGTGCACCAATCCTCGTGGAGCAGGGCCAAGATGCTGCCAGCACAGCAGGGCTTTGCCCTCCCCACCTGCCTCCCCTTGGACAAATCACTCTTTTTCCATCCCAGAGACGCCAAGCACGTGTCCTTGCCAGCATCAGAAAAGTTATCCCTGCAGATGCAACCTCTCACCGGGCCCTAGCCCCATAGTGCTGGTGGGTCCCCGTGGCTTGTGCTCAGTGAGGATGTGGGAGCTGGAACCTCTCTCATCGTGCTCTTCAGTGCCAGACTGGGAACTCCGCTTTGCAGCTGAGAGGAAGCAGGAGGGATATGTGTGAACGGGCACATCTGAAGCTCGAGTGTCAGCACTGACTCGGTCCAGAGGTCAAACTAGACCCAAGGCCTGCTGTTGAGCAAACCTCTCTTCACAGAACCAGTTTCTTCATCTGCAAAGTGGGAGTGAAATCTAACACCACCTACCCTGGAGCTTCCAGAAAGTCAGTGATCACGTGTGAGACAATGTGAGTTAAATGATTAGCCATGTGAAAAAAAAAAAAAGGTGGCAAGGAAGAGAGGAGTAGGGCTCCCCCCTACACACCACCAGCAACTTAGCTTTGGGGGGTTTTGTTCAGGGCACCCTGGGATCACATTCTGGGTTGCAGATCTAGAGTACTGGGGACTCGGTGTCCAGGGAGCAGAGCACTAGAAAGGCTAGCAATGCCAGAGCCTGGAAGCAGTCAGACCCCCATGTAAGTAGGAAATAGTGCAAGAGGGCTAATTCCTAGAAACAATTCAAGGCAAAGCAAGACAAAAACAACCTGAAGTGATCCCATCCGGTTGGGAGTTAGACAAAAAGTTCAGCATAGTTGTTGAATAATGTACTCACGAACTGAAAGGAGAGTATGTCTTAATCAATGGCGTAAACTTCCTCAATTGTGACAGAAAGGTCAAAGGACAGTGACTCCCCACCAGCACGCTCACCGGCAACATTTGCAGGAGCCCAGGTCACGCACTTCTATTTCCCATGACTTTTGGTGCAGAGGTGACTCTATCATTCACAAATGCAAGGGGCTGTGATGCTGCCCAGATACTTCTGGACCCCATACAGCAAAAGGTGGCACCCTGGGGTCCTGCTCCTCCTAGCACTGGAGTGGCCCCTGACCTCTGTGGCCAGAGCTTCAAACAGCCACATTTCTGCTTTCTGGATTTGAGTATATATATATATTATACACTCAAGGCTACAAGGTGGATAATAAGGCTACAAGCTGGATAATATATATATTATCTTTATATATATTATAAATATATATATATATATATATATGAAGGAGGCTTGAGCTGCTGTGGGGAATTGAATAGCCACCTGCTCTATAGCATGCTCCATGTGTAGGTCTGTCTCATATGCTCTATGCAATAAGGTGAGTGTTGAGATTGACCCATTCTACAGATGTGGAGAACAGAGGCACAAAACTGACAAAACTTGCCTGATGTTTAACATTTAGTAAGTGACAGAATCAGAACTGACTCAACCTGATTCTAGAGTTGGCTTGTGGAACCGTAATGCCCAGTGGAAACATGAGCATACTGAGGCAACTCTTCCAGAGAGAATAGGAAGGGAGAAGATTGGGAAACATTTTGGATCCAAAGTAGAAGCTGCCTGCATTTCTTTCCCATGTTGGTGAGGTGAGGGTAGGTTCCCAGGACCTGTCCTGAGCATTCAAGGGGATCATTGGTCCAGATGCTGGCAAACTGGTCTGTAGGGTAGCTGACCTGAATTTTTGCTCTTCATCTTTCCCTTTATCTTTATGCACAGCTCTTCTACGCCCCTCTGGAAAACCCAGGGATTAATATTCCAGGCGAAAGATCTGGTAGGCTATCACCAAAGAAGTATTCTGGAATGAGCCCAGCAAGGACTATGGGTCTCCCTCCATGGGTTGGGGCATGGGTCTATTACCAGTAGTGAAAAAAAAAAGTATAAGGAAAACAAACAACAACAACAAAAGGATGCAGCATGCTGACCCATGGCAATCCATTTCTTTTTTAAAATTTTTAAATTTTTATTTTTTATTATTGGTGGATCACCCTGAGGTACAATTACAGAGTTATAAACTTCTGTGCTTGTTTTCCAGTCACACAATGATCCAGTACTCATCCCTCCATTAGTGCCCATTTTCCACCACCAATAATGCCAAGATCCCTCCCACCTTCCCCACCCTATATTCCCCTGCCCCACTCCGCCATGCCCCACCCCGCCTCTGTCATTCCCTTTTGTTCTCTCTCTCTTTTTGGGTGTTGTGGTCTGCAATAGAGGTATTGAGTGGCCATCGTGTTTGATCTATAGTCTACTTTCAGCACGCATCTCCCATCCCCAGCGGGTCCTCGAACCACACTTTACCTGGTGTTCCCTTCTCTATCTGAGCTGCCTTTTCCTCCAGCGTGTGAGGACAGCTCCCAAGCTGTGGAGTCAACCTCCTGGTACTTATCTCTACTATTCTTGGGTGCTAGTCTCCCATTCTGTTACTTTATATTCCACAGATGAGTGCAATCTTTCTATGTCTGTGTCTCTCTTTCTGACTCATTTCACTTAACATGATGCAAACATCCTGTATAGATCTATTAGCCCTCTCCTATTTCTTCCTTCAAAACCAGTATTTCCTTTTTGAATTTTAATCTTCTTGATCTATCCAGAGGTGATAAGGTGGTGTTGAAGCCTCCTACTACTATTGTGTTGCTCACAATGTCCTTCTTAAGGTCTGTTAGCAGTTGTTGTAGGTATTTAGCTAGTCCCTCATTGGGTGCATATACATTTAGGATTGTGATTTCTTTGAAATCATTCCCCTAGGACTCTGATTCGCCGTAGACTATTTTGAGGTCTCTTCCGATTGTTTGTTGTTACTGTAGGCTTCCTGCAGCTCATCTTCAAGATCATTGATTCTGTCTTCAGCTGTAGCCATTCTACTGTTGAGGGCACCCATTGACTTTTTTATTTCATCTACTGAATCCTTTATTCGTGACACTACTTTTTGTAGCTTTTTAAATTTCTGTTCTCATTTCTTCCTATATTTTCTCAGCTGTCCATTCCACTGTTCCTTTCATGTCCTCCTTTAATATGCTGGATACCTGTTCTTTCATTTCTTTGAGTTCATTGACCATATTCAGCATTTCATCTTGAAATTATTGGAGAGCTCACATTTGTGGGTAACACCTATTGAAGCTTGTGGACCATTTTCATAGTCCTCTCCTCATGGTGGGGATTTGCGCTGTTTCTTCATGTTGTTGTGGTTGTATGGGGGTGTTCACTATCACTATTCCCTCTTGTCTTGAGGAAGGATTCTAGATGAGTTCAGTTGATGGTGGTCACCTTTGTTTCCCTTCTAGAGTATGTCTTTCCTCTCAGGTGTTCCTCTGAAACTTACGTGAGGTCTCTAGTGAAGCTTTTCAAAATGTGATCCTTTATATTGGGCTTGAATAGATTCTTGTGTTCACCAGTATTTTGGTGAAATTGGAATAGACTAATAGACTGTTGGCCTATTGTGTTTAAGATAGTTAGGATGCTCCTTACAGGATTGGGTGGTCAAGATTGACATGTGACTATAGATTGCTAGGGAAGAGAAAAGCTGGATCCAAAAAAGGCCACATCCCCTGCAGCTATATAGTTGGGGAAGCACCAGCGGGAGGGCTCGGTCTGAGGACACAGGTGCTCGCAGGGAGCAAAGTCACAGCGCTGCAGGATGGCGCACATGGGCGTGTGAGGGAGGGAGAGGAATGGGGGCAGAAAGGGCTCAGGTCCGAGGATGCAGGTGCTGGGGAAGCCATCTGAGGTAGTGGCAATCCATTTCAATCTTTCTCTGCATTGATATCCTGTCCTAATTTCCACGAGTTGGAAGGTACTCTTACATTTTCTTAGCCAAAGGTAAAACAAATCATACTTGTCTAACAAATTCTAGAACTTTTTTGTTTGTTTGTGGGCCACACCCAACAGTTCTTAGGGCTCTGCACTCAGGAATAACTCCTGGAGGGCTTGGGGGACCTTATGGAGTGCTGGGAATCAAACCCAGGTAAGCGGTACACAAGGCAAGAGCCTTACCTGCCTTAATATCTCTATAGCCCCCAAATTCTAGAATTAGAGGAAGTTAACCATTTCACTTAGGATAGCCTCCCTGCACGTTATGCTTCCAAACCAGCATTTCTCAAAGTCGGTGATGCCATCCTCCTGGGAGCGCTGAAGCAATGTGGGTCGGGGTAGTGGTAACCCTTGGTGTGATTAGGGGCACTTACTCCTTCATTTTAAAGAATGTAGATTTACAAGAGGTTACTAAGGACTTTATCTGAAAAGGGAAGTAGTAGGCTAAGTTAGTTTGGGAACCTCTGCTCTCCACCCCCACCGATTGTGGTAGTCCTCCAAGCTCCTTGCCCCAGCTCAGGACTGTCTACAGCCCAGTGGCACAGACCTCACTGCGGGTGGGGAACTAGCCCAGGGCTGATGCTCCTGCCATGCAAGCCTGGGCTGACTCTGAGGACTGGTGGCACTGCATGTGCTGCTCGTGACCTGGCAGCTGTTCCTTTGTGCCAGCAGCCCTGCCTTCTGAAAGCCCCAATACTAACACTGATTTCTGAGCCATCATGCCCAGGTATGTGCAAACCATACAGCCCAAAGATAGGGTGTAAACTTCAATGAGCACAAGTCAAAATACAAGCAGTCACCAAGCCTGGAGGAATGACTCCCTCACTCCACTGAGCATGCCAATAAGCACTCAGTGAACCCTGGCGAGCAGCACAGTCAGAGTGTGTGTGAGCACCACAACCGAGTAAGATGCCAACAAGCAAGTGCATGAGCACCACAGCCGAATTCATGACCCCCAAGAAGCTCCATAGCTAAGATGTGTGATCATCACAACCAAGCATATGCTCAACCTTTGGCCATTGCAACATCAACAATGGAAAAGGAAGGAGGGAGGGGTGTGGAGAAATAATCCTTAATGCCTCAAAGAAATGGAATTGGATGAATTTGACATGGCTGCACAGTAAGGGGAATGCTTGTTTGTTTGTTTGTTTGTTTGTTTATTGAATCACCATGCAATATGGTTATAAAGCTTTCATGTTTGAGTTTCAGTCATACAATGATCAAGCACCCATTCCTTCACCAGTGCACATTTTCTGCCACCAAAATCCTCAGTATCCCCCCTCCCCACATCCCAACCCTCCCCATGTCTGTGTGGCAGACAATTTCCATAATACTCTTTCTCTACTTTGATTACATTCCATATTTCCACAGCAGTCCCACCATTATTATTTGGAATTTTTCCACCACCACTCATACCTGCCAAAAAGGCAATGCTAGACTATTTTGTATTGCTTGCTATGAATAGCATAAGATAATAACAAAAGCTCCTGGAATTCAAAAAATTTAGATTATGAGAGCCCAGAGAGATCTCTGCAGTGAGATGCTCGGTTCCAAGATTCTTTTGTGTGTCCAGGAAATGCTGTTAAGCTGAAGAAAAGCTCCCAAACACTAGGTGTAAAAAGCCAATTGAATGCATAAAGTCATTCTTTCTTCCAGACAAGCTGAGTCAATGAGCTGCTTTCCCTACTGTGGCACTCATCCTTGTGCAGAAGCAGATGCACATGCTGGGCCTGGCTTGGCTCCTGCCCTCCTTTGAGGGAATCTGTTTACAACGAAGCGCCCTCCAGGACCCGCCTTGGGGTCTGCTGAAGGAAAGCGGAATCTCTAAGATGTGAGACTAATTTTTATGACCGAGTAAAGTTGCTTTATTTTACTCTTGCTTTCTTTATAAAAATAACTTTATTAAGTCATTAGTTTGGTAACAGACATTCAATATTCCAACACCAACCCACCACCATTGCACCTTCCCACTAGCATTATTTTCAATATCCCAACCACCCTTAAGCCTGCTCCCATAGCAGGCCCTCAATAGTTTATTTATATTTCTTGTTATAAATAATTTGCTAAAAGGATGATTGTGAGGGTACAGGTGCCACCATGATAGGCTCCTGTAGGGCTAAGAAGCTAGCTAGGCCTAAGTTTCCATTTAGGCACTAAAGAAACTAACACCCTAAAAACCATAGGCAAGGGGGAGCTAGGCATGACGCAGATTGAAAGCCTCGAGTTGGCCTGGCCTAGATGGAAAGCCCCAAGCCTAGCAGGTGGCCAGACACAATCAACAAAGCCTCCTACCCAACACCCAGCCGTAGCCACATTAGGAAAAGCCTGTCAGCTCCTGGAAAAAGTGTGATGTAACTAGGGCTGGAGTGATAGCACAGCGGGTAGGGCATTTGCCTTGCACACAGCTGACCCAGGTTCAATTCCCAGCATCCCATATGGTCCCCTGAGCATCGCCAGGGATAATTTCTGAGTGCAGAGCCAGCAGTAACCCTTGTGCATCGCTGAGTGTGACCCCCTCCAAAAAAAAACTGTGATGTAACAGCCATTGTAATGTTTCTGTAACCCAAACATATATAACCACCTGAGAATTAGAGTTGGGGTCCTTGTCAAAACTCCACTGCGTTGGATGAGTCTTGGACCCTAGCTCAAGCTAGTAATAAAGGTCCTTTGCTTTTGCATTCTCACTTGTGCAACTGGTCTCTCTGCAAACGGGAAACCCTAAACCGGGTATAACAATGATCAAAAAATATTTCCTTAGGAAAAAGATAGTGAAGATTGTTGCGTCTCACCATAAAGCCCTTAAACCTTGTGTAAGAGATTACTGAGATGTTGTTAGAGCAATCTGTGTTTACATTTTGTTAATGGAGACTGGTTGCCTTCTACATTGCATCCCATCCCATCTGGTGTGCTGTTCCTGGTTTATCAGTGTTACAGAGTTTGAGATGTTGCGCTGCCGAAATTGTGGCGATGCACTCCAGGGTGTCCAAAACTTCTAATGGGGTGGAACAGCTGGAGTTAAATTCTTAATTGACTGGTGGCTTTGGGGCGGGTGCTTGACTATCATGCTTCTGAAGGTATAGGGTAACGGGGGAAGGGGAAAAGCTGTAGACTTCAGTCACAAAACCGGTATACCTGAGTTTTTCAACAAATTAATTTCTGGATGATGCTCATCTGAACAGTGGGGTCCAGCCGTGAGCATGGCAGCAGTTGTGGAGTGTGGAGGCTTTCAGCTGCCGAGGCTCTGTTTGTAGGGTCTCACTCGTCTCCCTCCAGGTTGCCTTGGGATGGCTCAGTCTTCTGCAGGATCCAGAAGAAATTTTGTCACTTGTAAATGTCTTTCAAGATTTATTTCTGAATCTCTGGATCATGGCTGGTGTAAAAGTTCCCATGACACCAAAAGTGGTTTGTGGGTGCGACTATTCTCATGTTCGAATATGCTTATTGGGATCTAGAAACCTCAACTTCATCAAACAAATCTTATCATTAAAACCAACCCATGTGTGATATCTCACTAAAAGAGGCAGCCAGGAGGCCAGCATTCATAGGTGTCTGTGTGGTTTTTCCCTTCTCAGACCTTGACTGGATTTTTGCTACTTGCCAAGTTGTATGTTACATACTAGAGATAATAGAGGCAAGGGTCGCTCATTCTCCCCTAAGCAACAGTCTGGAGACAGGGCACAAGTATGTACTAGAGAAGACAGCTGGCAAATGCTTTCTGTGAAGGACTTTTTTTTTTCTGAAAAGGAGATAGGTCAAATAAGTTTGAGAAAAGACCATCGTAACTACAGTACTCTATCGATGCAGCACAAGAGCAGACAATACAACACAGAGCAAACAGTGAAGATGTGTTCTGATGACATTTTATTTACAATGTGGTGAGCTGGCTCTGGGTCTTGGACTGTTCTTTGCCAATCCCTGCCCTGGGATTCAGGTGTACAGGCTAGATCCTGGTATCACCTGGCGACATTGGAGTTGACCTTACAGCACTGTGAAGGACACACTGAGGTGTCAATTTGTACAAAAGTTATGGACATGCCTTGTGGACTGCGATAAATGACAGCATGCTGGCACAAAGGCCCTGCTACACAGCTCACACAGGAACATAGTCAGCTGCAGCCAGGAAGTGTGACTGAGGTTGGGGGAAAGGAGAAGCTGGACAGGAGACTGGAGGAGACTGGACAGCTCAGAAGGGTGCCTCGAGTCGTACTAAGGACTTTGGTCCTTCTCCACAGGGCAGAGGATCAGAACATTCAGGGTCTGGCTCCCAGCCACTGTGAGAGCTTGCAAAAAGAAACTTATGTTCATTCTCACCAAATACAAGTTGGCATTATTCATTTCATTTGGTGAGGAAAACATCTGTCCACAGAAAAGTTTGTTGCTTCCTTTAAGTGTGTGATCAGGATTAAAACAAAGATGCGTTTGTTGCCAGACCCTGGGCCCTCTCACATTCCTCACTGGGCTCTGAGAAACCCTTCCTCCCCAGCCCTTGTTCCTGGCACCCCCACCCCTCCAAGCAGAAAAGGTTTTCAGAATCCCATCATTTCTCAGTTGGGTGGAACGTCAATGGTTATGGGGGAGAAAGTTCAATCCTGGCTACTATGGGATGGAGGTCTTGAGGAGAGGGTCATCGACTCATCACCCCATTAGGCAGATAGGCAGGTGTGTATTCAAAACATAAATATGAAGCCACAACGCTCTCTTGACACCTGTGTTTGGTGGTCTCAGGCCACTTCCCCTACTTGGGACCTGCTAAAGGCAATGGGTGGACAAAGAAGGAAACCAGGGCCAGGCTGGTTGGTATCTGCAGTTTATTCCAGTCTCATCTCCATTCTCTTTTGATTCTTTTTCCCCTGATTTTCCTTGATTCTCTTTTTCCCCAAATTCTCCTTCTGAGTCTCTCTCAACCCCCTTGATTCTTCTCTTCTTGATTCTCCTGGATTCTTCTTGATCCTTCTCCCTGCCCACTCTTACAGCCTTAGTTATATTCTCAGATCATAGGGATTGGGGTAGCAGTTACACACAAGTATGGTCGGTCATACAAACAACAGGTGTAAAGTTTTTCTGTCAGAGGAAGCCTCTCCTAGGACAAATTCTCATCCAGCAAGATGACCCGCGTAAGGGCAAAATACCATTTAGGGGTACGTTTCTCCTTTCCTTAGACCAACAACTATTTAAACATTCATCTTACTTCTACTTCTTAATGATATTAGTCATATTGTATGGACACAGTCAGAGATACATTAAGCTTATAGGGTAGTTCTCCTGGGAACATCTTGCTATAGATCCCTGACTACAGTGCTCAGGCCAAATTAATCTTTCCTAACCCTAGCAGGGTCCTAACCCAGTTGTTACTCTTTGGATCATGACAGAATTTGTCCATGACCATGCTCCTAACTTATAGTTAAGTATCATAGCACTTGGCCTCGACTATTTCAATGCCAGGGTAGCTCACAGATTGCCCTGGGCCTATCCAGTCACTTGTTGGGACCCTATTTTGGGGGATCTAGGAACTAAGGACAACTGAGGCTTAAGTCAAGAAAACAGATGCCCAGGAGTGAATACTATTCGGAGTTAATTAACTCCCAAGTTATAAAAGCAGCATTGTCTTCCTGTGTCTTCACAAAAAGGACATTGCTCTACAGTAAGTATGCGAAGAACATAAGGAGAAGGGAAAAGCAATATATCACTTACAAATACAAATCCAGAGTCCTTCGAAGGATCTGATCTTACAAGTCAACAGAGTGATTTGAGGATAAAGGTGATTGACTGGTTAGGGGAGCAAAACACAAAATAGAGGTTACGGATAAACACAGAGGAGTGGGAGTGCCTCGGTAGTACTGTGATGGGTGTAACCCAATAGGCCTAAGCTCCCTATTCTTGGGGGCACTGTGATGGGTGTAACCCAATAAACCTAAGCTCCCTGCAGCCAGGGAGAAAGGACAAACCAATGTTATCCTATACGCAGGGAGGACAGAAGACCCCCCACAGGATGCTAGAGTGCTCCCATATAGAGATCTGAGAGCCAGAAAGCTCCTAGTTCACTGGGTAGGGAAGGGAGGACACTAGTGTGGGTGGTTTTTCTGCTACATTTCCTTCACCATGGCTGGGCCCACCTGGATCCCTAGCTCTACCGCTCTCCAAGCCCGAGGTCACACAGGGAAAGGGATTCCAGAAATTCCTGATGAGGAGTCATCCCTGTCCCTCAGATTCTTCTGGACCTAATTCATTTGTCGCTGAATTTTTCCACCCCCTGAAAGTAATTGTAATAGCCAAATACAGGTGTCTTTCCCCCTCTCTCCTATCTGCCAGGTATTGGGTAGGTATTCAGGAAGTACTTACTAAATCATATCACCCGTCTCTTTGATTTAGTGCTCCAGCTGGTGTCATCTTCTGCAGCCATTGCACAGTGTGTCCTTTCAACAGTCTGACTTCTGCCCCTTCCCTGTGTGGGGCATGACCTATAGTTCTGGCATCAACCAGGAGATCCTCGGGCCCTTCTACAGACCTATTGGATTAGTCTTTATTCTGTTAAGATCAAAGTGATTCATACAAGTGTTTATATTTGAGAAACTTCAGCTAGTGATTTTGTAGCTATATCCAGAAATAGTCACTCCTCTAATTCTGGTCCCTAAATAACTGCTACAACAATATTTATGTTATTCTAAGTTGTAATATTCTGAGTCCTGAAAAACATTAGTTTCTATAACTTTTAGTTCTTTCCTTTGCATGTCTCTGCCCCATCCCTGCTACTACTAGGATGTGGCTGGCTGGATTTCCCCCAACAATGGCAATTGCATAGGTAAGAAGGAAGTGAGCCCAGAACAATGTTCAAATGACCCATCTGAGGATAAAAGCCAAATACCTCGTCCCCAAAATTTCCCATCTTATATAAACTATGTATATCCTGACTGTGTTTCTTCATTCCTTTGCCAAGCCTTTATAGGTTTAAGTTGAAAATATGGTGAATTTTCCAAGGCCACACACTGGGTGGAAACGAAGTGGCAAGGAAATGAAACGATGACAAAGAGGGTTTCCTAATTGCACCATTGCTTGGAGAAAGACAGCAGAACCCCAGGAGGCCAGGCGGGCTCAGCATGTTCCTTGGCCCAGCGGGCAGGTCTCCACCTTTCTGGCCATGGTGGACCCTCTTGTCATGACTCTGAGTTAGTGAGAGGGAAGACTTCAGAGTAAGCCACGAGTTTTGAATCTTATTTTGCCAGCAGTGTGAACTTTGGAAAGCTGTATGCTCTCTAAGTCAGCTTCTTCCGGTAAAATAAGACTTTTCACAAATGCCCACCATGGCTGGCTGAGATGTCCAGGGCACCTTGGAGTGGGGTGGTCCCTGGGCTGACCCACCCAAACAGAGCCCCAGCAGCCACACTCTAAAATCGCCACCATGCCGCACCGCCCAGACTCAACTGTCTCAGGACTGAGTCTCACCCAGAAATTAATCTGCTGAAAATTTCAGGCATGTGGGTTTGTGACTGAAATCTCCAGGCTTTTGTAGAGATGGACTGCCTTCCTGTGTTTCTGAAAGTCCTAGCAGTCATGCTAACACCCCAAAGCTTCCACTCAGTTAAAGATTTAATTCCAGCTTTAAAACCCCATTAAAAATTCTGGACTTCCTGGAGCACGTGGCCACATTCACAGCCATGAGACATCTCAAACTCTACAACACTGATAAACCAGGAACAGCACAGGAAATTGGATGGAATGCAACATAGAAGGCAATGAATCCTGATTAACAAAATATGAACACAGAAGGCTTAACCTATAACAACATCTTAGTAATCTCTTATTCAAGAACTTAGTGAAAACAACAATTTTTTGTTGGAATAAGCATTATAAAGTAAATTTGCTATGTGCCTAAGGGGGCAGGTTTCCTTCTAATTGGGAAGGAAACTGAGGATATTGGTGAAGGGAATGTCACACTGGTGGTGATGGAACACTAAACTCTTAAAACATCTGTACAATGAAGAACTTTGTAAACCACGGTGATTTTAATAAAAATGAATTTAAAAAAAGGAATGTCCACCATGCTTGCAGAGTCAGAACAGATGATAATGAGAAAAATAGACCCTTCTCCACATTTCAAACAGACTAACTCCAGAAAGCAGGAGATGCCAAGAGGCAACTGAGTCTGGAGGATATGACATAGCCATGGAGTGCATTTGGGATGTTCTTGAAATTGTCATAGTCTTTCTCAGTAACCTTGATAAACCTGGGAAAATGCTCCAATGTGCTCACGTTCTTGAGATGGTCTCTTCCTTGCTTTGCAGATGATATGCTTGAGAATTTCTGCTGCTGTACTCTCCTGTCAGTTGCTACTAATGCCTATCTGATATTCTATGAAACAGAGCTCTCGACTTTGTTTGGGGCCCAGTCTTTGGAGCACAAGCTCTGGTGGGCCCACCAGTGTAATAAAAACTGAATTCTCCCACTACTCAGAGCATGCCATTTGGTTTTTCCCTGGATCTTAGTGAGAATTTCTGTAACAATAAGATGGAACCAAATTAGAGGTCTTCAACTCTCAGAGCTGCTCACTGTCAACTCCTATCAATTAATCCTTCATAATGCCAGCCAGCCTGGTTCACAAATATCCATTGACAAATATACTCACAAATATCCTGTGAGGCAATGAGAAAACTTTCAGACTCAAGGCTCAGCTTCTCTTTCCAGCCTTCTATAGAACTTCTTTCAATGTGCTAAGAAATAGGATACTCTTATTTATAACTAATGGAAGTATTGTTTTTTACCTGTTCTTTAAGAGTTTTAGAAGTGTTAGTTGATAATAGAAATTAAGTAGCTTGCTTTTCTATGATTAATTTTATTATATTAATTTTTACTGTTAGTTATTTAATTTGAGTATCATATTTTTATTATATTTATTTAAAAGAAAGGAATAGTTCTTATTTTTAAGAATCAATATCTTTTTCTTCTGATAACATAACCTGAGATTATCCATGAGTTGGGGGGGTGGGGTTTGAAAGGAGTGGGTATTGGAGTCTGTGGGAGGGAAGTGGGTACACTGGTAATGAGTATGCTGTTGAGATTATATACATGGAAAACTATCACAAACATACTTGAGGCTTGAGATTATTGTTCAAATCTCAAGTCCATCATGTCCATATTCAAGCCCATTGTTTATGGACTTGAGATCTTTATTGCTAAAGTGCTTCAAGGCTATCCTAAATTCCTTTCTTGTCTGTTTTTGAGCTATATCCTGCAGTTCTCAGGACTGTCCCCCTGGCAGTGTGCAGGGAAACTTATGTGGCCCTGAGAATTTGACTAGAGTTGCAGACACAGCTACATGGAAGGGAAATGTATTACTTCTTGTGCTATCTCTCTGACCCCTAAATTTATTTATTTGTTTGTTTGCTATTATTATTATTTATTATTATTGTGGTCATACCCAGCTGTGCTCAGGATTTATTTCTGGTTCTGTGTTCAGGAATCACCCCTGGCAAAGCTTGGAGGACATATGAAGTTCTGGGATTGAATCTCAGCTAGCCACACACCAGGCCAACTCCCATCTGCTGTACTATTTCTCTGACATCATCCCCCACTCAACTAAATTCCATTTTGACCATTGCTGTCTCTAGGCATAGTTGGCCTCTCCCCTTTTCTAGCACATTCTCATTATTTTGCAAAATAGATGACTTCATCCTATTATTTGTTCATGAGCTATTTGTTTAATTTTGGATTTTAAACAAAATGTTGAGTATATAGTTCTGCTTAATTTTTTTATGTCAAGTGTCATTTTTAGTCTTTGCAAACTACAATGTAATTATATTACTTTGTAATTTTCTTATAGAACTTAAAAACATTTCTAGTATATTTTCACTTTTATGAAAGAACATAAATGGAAAATGTTAAGTAGTTTAATTACATTTAGGGAAAAAGTAAAATAGTCCAGAGCAATCATATGTCCTGGCAGCCACACCTGGTAAATTGGGCGCTTGCACAGATTCATCAAGAGTAACTTTCAGTTGGCTGACCATATTCTGACTCATTTCCTCTGAAAGTTCATGTAAGAGACATCACATTATAAATTAAAGATTTGGGGCTTGAGTGATAATACAGTGGGTAAGGTGCTTGCCTTGCATTCAACTGACCTGGTTCAATCCCTGACACCCCATGTGGTCCCCTGAGTCCCACCAGGAATGATCCTTCAGCACAGAGCCAGGAGTAAGCCCCAAGTACCTCCAGGAATACCCCCAAAATTATAGATTATTTTTATTGAAGAGAGAGAAGGAGGTGGTATTTTTTTTTACTTTATAGCTTTTTTGTTTATGTTAAATCTTACTTTGGACTATTCAGGCTTTTATATATAATTGTAAACTAGAGAATATGATTTGTTTATTCTTATAGCAAATGTTGCACCTTTTTATAATGCTTTTCTTCATGAATGCTTACTCTTCTACTAAACTGAGGTTTAGTGGGAGAGGACTCTCAAGTGGTGCTCAAAAGATATGGGAGTCCCACAAGATTATTCATAGCCAACTTGGTAGTTCGATCCAAGGGTCCAAGGATATGAGACTCTCAGGCCCTATAGTGCTGGAGATATCTGGTCACCCAGCAGTGGAAGGGGCCTTGAGGGCCACACCTGGTGGCAAACTCCCAAACCCTTCAGGGCTATACCAAGTGATGCTCAGGGAACCATGTGGTGCCAGAAATTTAATCTGGGTCAGGTGCATAACTATTATACTATCTTCCACCCCTTAGATTTTTGTTGATATGCTAGGTAAATTCGGGTTTAACTGAAGATATCAGTTATAAAACAGACTCCTAGAATTTTAAGCTATTAGGTCTGTCAGGAATATTTTGTCTATAGTAAAATATCTAATTTCTTGTCAGGTTTGGAATTCTATATTCTCTAACATTAAAATTAGCTTTTTAATTATCAATATATAATCCCAAATCAGATAACTTATTCAGTCCAGGGTAATAGGTGACTATTAGTGAACAAATATTTTCATAGCACCAAGAACAACCCACAGTTAAATTATGAATTGCAAAGATAAGCGTTCTTTTATAATAAAGAGATCTAGGGGCTGGAGCAATAGCGCAATGGGTAGGGCATTTGCCTTGCACACGGTCGACCCAGGTTTGATTCCCAGCATCCCATATGGTCCCCTGAGCACTACCAGGAGTAATTCCTGAATGCAGAGTCAGGAATAACCCCTGTGCATTGCTGGGTGTGACCCCCCCAAAAGAGAGAGATTGAGTGGCCACCATTATAATGGAGTGATCAAAATCAGTCTAACAGCGAGTCAACTAACCATATGTGCCTCCCTAATGTGATGTCAAAAGCACTGTAGCACCGTAGCACTGTCATCCCATTGTTCATCAATTTGCTCGATCGGGCACCAGTAACGTCTCCATTGTGAGACTCCTTGTTACTGTTTTTGGAATATTGAATATGCCACAGGTAGCTTGGAAGGCTCTGCTGTGCAGGCGGAATATTCTCAGTAGCTAGCCGGGCTCTCCGAGAGGGACAGAAGAATCGAACCTGGGTCAGTCACGTGCAAGACAAATGCCCTACCCACTGTGCTCCAGTCAAAAGCAAACAATAAATAATTTATCAAGTATTAATATGTGATAACTGAACAAGTGTAAATGAATTAACTATTTTTGTCTTTTTGGGGCATACACAACTGTGCTCAGGGGTCACTCCTGGCAGGGCTTAGGAACCATATGGGATACAGGGGATTGAACTCAGGACAGGCACATACAAGGCAAGCATCTTACCTGCTGTACTCCCCGACCAAATATTTATTTCTCAATGTTTAACTTGAGTCACCAAAGCATTAAACCTAACTTCCAGCTCTCAGGAATCACATGGGAAGGAGAGAAAGTTAAATGACATGGAGGTGTGGGTTAGAAGTTTGAGTCAGTGGTTAAAAGAGGCTGTGTGTCCCCTGGTCCTGTCCACCTGCACCATGGCAGAATAGGCAATCTCCCAGACCCTGGGATGTGCACACAGTTATTGCAGCCCCCAGTATGTAAGACCCTTGTCAAGCGTGACCACCAGAATGAGTGCATGCACCATAATCAAATGAGAGCGCCACTGTACAAGTGAGATGCGTGCAACCCCCAGCAAGCACCGCACTAAGTGTGTGTGTGTGTGACCCTGTGTGTGTGACCCTGATCACTACCACAACAACAGCAACAAAGATGAGGTAAGAGGGAAATGACACCGAAGGATCAGTCACTCAAATGTAAGCAAATCCAGTCTGTGAGTATATTGGACTCATTAAAAAATCAAGTTAATGACAAGATATATATATATTCCAACACCCATCCCTCCAACAGTGTATATTAGCATACAAGACTCAAACTGTAACAACATGTTAATGATCTCCAATACAGGGGATTTCTGGCTCCAAGATGAGACAAAATTCTCACATACTTTCCTCTAAGGAAATCTTTTTGGAACATTTTTAGTCAATTATTTATAACAAGCACTGTCGTCCCGTTGTTCATCAATTTCCTCAAGCGGGCACCAGTAACATCTCTATTGTGAGACTTGTTATTGTTTTTGGCATATCAAATACACTATAGGTAGCTTACCAGGCTCTGCCATGCGGGTGGTATACTCTTGGTAGCTTGCCGGGCTCTCCAAGAAAGATGGAGGAATTGAAGGTTGGCCGAGTGCCAGGCAAATGCCCTACCCACTGTGCTATCGCTCCAGTCCCATAACAAGCAATACAAAATAAATTATTTAGCATCTGCCTGTGGGGCAGGCCTGAGTGATGGTAGAAAATCTTGAAATAATGGTGGTGGGAAGGTGTAATGGTGGTGGGATTGGTGTTGATATGTGGAATGTAATCAATTACTATGATCAACTCTTTGAAAATAATTTTTTAAAAAAAATCAGGTTGATTGGGTAAAAATATTGCAAGACTGAAAGACTGGAGGACTTGGAATGAAGAATTGCAAGGCAAATATATCCACATAAGAGAATTCTTGTAGTTATTTAGGAAATTTAAATATGGATTGTACATAGTGACTCTTAACGAATGACTTAGTTATTTTGGGTAATTATGTACTATCATTATGCAGGAGGTTGTATTATTTTTAGAAAACTGAAGCATTCAGGGATGACCTGTTGTTATAATGTCAAAATTTACCTCTAAATACATAATAAACATAAACATGTTATATAACTGTACATCTACCTGCTTATTACTCTATTGTTTATCAATCTTTTGACCTTTAAACCACCTTTTATCTAGCCAGACAGAAGTTGAGAGAAAAGAGTGCATAAATAGGGCAAGATGTTAACAATTGTTTGTTTGATTTTGTTTTCTAGGTTTGGGGCCTCTTGCAGAATGCACAGCAACTGCTCCTTTCTCAGCATCCAGCAGGCGTTCCTGCAGCATTCATGGGCTGGGGTGTGCCTCCGTCCTGGGGGCCATGTACACAGATGTGCTCCAACCCTTCGGGCCATCTTCCTCTCAGATATTCGTAATTGCTTAGCAATGCATATTGGTTTTTTTATTGAGCTATTCTTTCCATTTTTCCCATGAGTTTGAAAAATACACCCACAAAAAATCTACATTTATATCTATATCTATATTTAATTTCCATTGCAGCCACACAATGTAGCTGAATGTGTTGGTGTTGTTAAGGTACTTAGGATGCACCATGGAGCTCACACGTGCAAGTCAAGTGATCACAACTGAGCTATTTCCCCAAATCCTCAAATGCATTTTTATTCATGTTGGGTCACCCTGATGGTGCTGGGGCTATTCCTAACTGTGCTTGGGAATTATTCCTGGTGGTGATGTACATTGTTTGGTCCCCGGGAGCAAACCCCATCCTCTTGCTGCAAAGCATGCTCTCAGCCCTTCGCTTTCTGGCCCCCTCAAGACTTGTTTGTTTTCTGGGGCCACTTCTGGGGATTCGTAAGGCTTACTCCTGGCTCTGCACTCAGGGGTCACTCCTGATGAGGCTTTATAAATAATCACTGCTAATCTCACAATGGAGATGTTACTGGTGCATGGATGAAAAACAGGACGACACTGCTACAGTGCTAATTCCGTGGGGGCATGGTTAAATAAGCTTATTAAAATAAGCTACCTTACAAAGTTCTGAATGCTAAACTGCTTCATTTCTAGTGAACTGGAGCCATTCTCATTGGTGTCTCAAGGCTCTGTACATAGAATCTTATTAACAACATGATCAGGTCCAACCCCTCTATGGGCCTGTAAAAGCTCACCTGGCATTTCCATTGCCTAACTTCAATAAAAACTAAATTAACTCAGGAAATTTGAAAGATAAAATCAAGTAATTTATGTAAAAGAAAAGACAAGATTAAGATTCTATTGGAGAGGCTGGAGAGAGAGTACAGCAGGTAGGACACTATCTTGCATGCAACTCATCCGGTTTTGATCCCCAGAATCCCGAGTGGTCCTCCGAGCACTGTCAGGAGTGACCCTGACTGCAGAGCCAGGTGTAGGAGCTGAGCACAGTTATAGCTGGCTCAACAATGAAAATAAACAACAACAATAAATTATATTAGTAATTTTAACATTATTTGTACTTAAAATTAGTCTTAAAATAGAGGATGATAGCTATTTCTGTTTATTTCATTGTGTTTTATCATTTTTTTGTGTTGTATTATTTTTTCATTAGAGGTCAAATTAAGTTATTAAAAGTAATAGGCATAGGTAATTTTGGTAGAAAATGTTAATTAATTAAATTTCATATTTATTTCTAGTTTGTAACTAGACATAATTCACATCTTGTGCCTATACATATTATCATGCATTAATTTTTTTGGAGAGAAGGAGTTAGGTCACACGCAGTGATACTCAGTGTCTACCCAGGTGGCTCTCTGATAGTGCTCATGGATCACGTGGTCCATGCTCCCAGCCCTTTCAGTTACTTTCCTGACCTCTATATATTATTTTTGATAAAATAGGTCTTACTTTATGTCTCATAAAAATTAGGTGAATTGCTTTTGTGTACTGCCTCTGCAATTTCTTGGACTATTTTTAGGGATTTTTAATCATTTTATCTGGTTTATAGCATCTTCCACATTTAATAAAATGCTATCTGTGTGATATCAATCTATAGCCTTATAATTCATATGCTTGTTCTGTGTATTTTTCTATATTTGTAGGGATTTTTAACTTGAAATTTTTAATTTTTAAATTTTTTGCCACACCCAGAGGGTGCTCAGAGCTCACTCCTGGCTCTGCACTCAGAGATTATGCCTGGCAAGACTAGGAGAATCATATGTGGTGCCAGGAATTGAACCAAATTTAACTGCATACAAGCAATTGCCTTACCTGCTGTACTACCTTTCCAGCCCTATCTGGGTTTATTTTGTTTAAATAAAATAAAAGATACCTAACTGAAGAAATCTCAGTTGCATAACTATGGACCAATTAGTCATAGCTTCATGATGTCACTGATATGATGTTTTATATATCAGAGAAACTGGAGTGATTTTAATCAGTTTTTTGAAGAAAGACTAGGTCTAACTCTATAGTTCAGCTTGTAAATTTCTTTTCATGGTGAACCAGACTGGATCATGAGAAAGGATCTTCAACAGCTTGCAGGCTTTTCACATGTTTGCTGATCAAGAAAATGTGAGACTCTAAGTAAATATTAAAGCTTACAAATAGTAGATATATGTTCCATCAAAGGAGCATATATCTCCTCTTTTCAAAAGACCAATGAGACTCACAACTAAATCTAGGAAGAGAGCAACAGCTGCAGAGAGGCTGCCTCACTCTGTGCCAGCCTGTCTCGTCCGAGGCACCTTGGAGTAGGGTGGATGAGCCCACCACCTGCCCCAACAGAGCCCCAGTAGCTGAAAATCTCCAGCACCCAATCACAGCCATGCTTACGGCAGGTCTTCAAAGGCTTGGGACAAGCCTTTCACGCATGAGAATGAATCTGCTGAAAAAAGCAGTTATGTGAGTTTTGTGACTGAAAACTCCAGGCTCACCGCAGAGTTGGAAATGGACACTCTCCCCCTATCTTCCCGTGCTTCCCGCAGTCACTGCCTCTGGTGCCAGATGAGCTCATTAACAGCCATGATTCAGAGACTCACAAACCTCAGGAAGACCAACAAGCTGCAGAGACCCGTCCAGACCCCAAAATAATTATTCCATTAAAAATTTAACTCCAGATACATCACCCTATTTAAAATTTTAGAATTCCTGGAGGACACAGTCACGAGATCTCATACTTTATGCCAAATCAGGGTCAGCAGCATGTTTCAACCCCTGTGACTTCTTTCAGCCCCTCTAGAAAGGTTTTTTTTTTGGCCAAGCGACTTTTTTTGATATACAAAATATATGCTCAGGAATGGCTCTGCCACCCCTGAGTGTCCATGATCCCAGAGGCACATAAATCAATCTCAGAATGCAGTGGCTGCTGGCAGATATACTCCTGGACTCTGAACTAAGTAAGCTACGGCCCCATGCACCCATGGGAGGGGAAGGGTTTCTGTCCCTTGGCCTTTTCCCCCCTGGACAGCATGGGACTGCCACTATTCAGAACCAATTGGACAGAGAGGTAGGAGTTTGCAGTGATGGGATGGGATGCATGGGGAATCTTGTGATGGGGGAGGCAGAACCGGACCTGCCTTCTGCCCAAATGAGATTCCAAACGGTCACCCATGAACAGCTCCTCCACTCCTGAACAGCCATGATCCCAGAGCCACAGAAACCATTCTCAGAATGCAGAGGCTGCTGGCAGAAATACCTCTGGACTTAATACCAGAATTCCAAATCTGGGCAGCCGCTTTCTCAACCATGCAACATCATCTACTCTTTGTTACCAACAATAGAGAACATACAATCTAATGATGTCATTCTGACAGGTCTGACTGTTGGGGGAAAAACTCCATATAATGATAGTAAGTTTCCTGTCGAAAATTGAATGTAATCAAAGTAAGAAAAGAGTAAAGTGAAAATTATCTGCCACACAGGCAGAGGGGGAGTGGGAGGGTGTGTATGCTGGGGTTATTGGTGGTGGAACATGTGCACTGGTGAAGGGATGGGTGTTTGAGCATAGTATGACTGAGACTCGATCCTAAAAGCCCTGTAACTGTTCTCACAGTAACTCAATTAAAAACTAATAAAAAAATAAAAAAGAAGAACCATTTTATTAAGTCAGGATGGTGTCCAATAAAAGCAATGAATGATTGGGGAAAAAAATAAATAAATTTCACGTTCCATCAAAAAATAGAGTTTTAAGGTGGTATTGGGTGCTATTTAATGTTACAATCACAAATGGGTAATATTTTAAGATGATTGATTAATGTTTGAGTAAGAACATTCCTATCTGTGTCCCTTCCAGTCCCTGCTCTCTCTGGAATGCGTACCTCTCTTGCTCATCTCTATGTTTCTTTGCTTACTTATCCCCACTCTGGAGAAACCTGTGTTCTCTCTTGAGCACATATTCCCCTCTTTTTCTCTCCTCTCAAATTTTTCTAAGAAAGTTTCATTCAATAAAAACTACCTTACTTTGCTAAAAAAAAGAGCATGTTTCTAGTTTTGAAAAATTTGGGCTTATGATTAAAAGAGCAATAGTAACAAACATTAGTGAAATATAATCAACATAATTTATGATTACCTGGATTTTTGGATTATTGATAATGTAGGTTTGAAATGATTGTCATCTAACCTGCACTAACTAATAAGTCAAAACCAGGGCAAAATTGGTTATAAAACAGCATGAATACACTAATCATCAAAAAGATGCAAATCAAAACAACAATAAAATATCATCTCACACCACAGAGACTGGGACACATCCAAAAGAATAAGAACAATAAGTGCTGGCATGGATTCTGGGAGAAAGGGAATATAATTCTTGCTGATGGAAATGCCAGCTGGTCCATCCTTTTTGGAAAACAATATGGACATTCCTCAAAAAACTAGAAATTTAACTCCCATTTGACTCATCAATACACTTATGGGAATATACCCCAGGGGCCCAAAAACACACAGCAGAAACACCATCTGCACTCTTATGTTCGTTACAGCACTATTCACAATAGCCAGAATCTGGAAACAACCTGAGTGCCTGAGAACAGACAAATTGATAAAGAAGCTATGGTACATCTACACATTGAAATACTACGCAGCTATTAGGAAAAATGACATTATGAAATTTGGACATGGAGAGTACCATGTGGATTGAAATTAGTCAGAAGGAGAGAGACAGATATAGAATGACTGCATTCATTTGTGGTAGATAAAGAATATATATAGAAGACTAATATCTAAGGCCAGAGAAAATAGGGGCTAGGAGGATTGGTTAATGGTTGGAATCTACCACAAGTTTGTGTGGAACGGAGGGTAGGTAAGATAGAGAAGAGACCAGCATGACAGTAATAGCTGGGAATAATCATACTGGACAAGATCTGAGGGTTAAAAGTAGGTAAAGGAATATTCTTGATAACCTTTCAGTATCTGTAGTGCAAATCACAATGCCCAAAGGGGGGAAAGGGAGATGGAGAAGGAGGAAGAGAGAGAAATCCTTGACATAGAGGCAGGCTGGGTGGGGGGAGTGATGGAAAGGAAACTGGGGACACTGGTGCTGGAAAATGTACACTGGTGGAGGGATGGGTGCTGGAATACTGTTTTACTGAAACCCAATCATGAACAGCTTTGTAAGGGTCTATATCACAGTGATTCAATAAAAACACTTTTTTAAAAAAAAGGCCTGAATAACAGTTATTCTCAGTAGAATTACAATCTAGAGTTTAATTTAATTTAAATTATATTGGTGGTATTCTTGAACCCAAGATTAAAATGATTACATGTAAATATATGTTTTTTTGTTTTGTTTTGTTTTGTTTAGCTTTTTTTTAGGGGGGGGGTCACACCTGGTGATGAACAGGGGTTACTCCTGGCTTTGCACTCAGGAATTACTCCTGGCGGTGCTGAGGGGACCATATGGGATGCTGGGAATCGAATCCGGGTCGG
The DNA here is from genome assembly GCF_027595985.1 of Sorex araneus. Taxonomy (NCBI): domain Eukaryota; kingdom Metazoa; phylum Chordata; class Mammalia; order Eulipotyphla; family Soricidae; genus Sorex; species Sorex araneus. Next base: position 334,468,676 of record NC_073302.1, on the reverse strand, counting down.
CCGCATGCAAGGCAAATGCACTACCCGCTGTGCTATCTCTCCAGTCCCAACATGTAAATATATGTTATTTTTTAAAAATAAAAGATGGTTTAGCACAATTGAGATTTTATACACACACACACATATATATACATATATATATACATATATATATATATATATATATATATATATAAGACCCAGAGAGATAGAACAGTGGGTAGGGCAGTATCCCCAGCACCACAGATGGCCCCTTTGACCACTGCTGAGGGTTACTCCAGAGAAGAGCCAGGAGTAGACCATAAGAAGGCTGGGTGCAGCCCCCAAATCAAAAAATAAACAGGCCAGAAACCTAAAACTAAATTATAGATATATATACACACATATATATGTATGTGTGTATGTATGTATGTATATGCCAAAATGTCATAATGTCTGTAGAACTAGAGATACTTTTACTAAATTTGGACCTACAGCTAAACAGCAATGTTCAATTAAGAGATAGAAACATTGGTTACAAACTCGCCAGTCAGATTGACAGGGAAAAAACTAGTTTTGTACAAACTATCTGATAATAGTGTTCATAGTCCTAACACAAATAGGGCTACTACAATTTCCCTACCATTTGAGTCACCAAATAAAAAATATAAAAGTTAATGAGATATGATAAGAACCTTTCTCCAAAAATCTTCATATGATTGATTTAATGCTGCTACTATGACTGATGATGAAGAACTAATTTGTGATTTTAAAAAAGATCTTCTTATGGACCAGGAGATCATACAGTCATCAGGGCACATGTCTAGAATGCTTCTGACCCAGGTTCAATTCTTAGCACCACATGGTCCCCCAAGCACCACAAGATGTAACCCTGGAGACCCTGAGCTCTATCTGGATCACCCTGGGTAATTTCAGCACCTCTGGGTCCAAGAAGCAATAAGACATCCTTGAGAAAATAACCACTGATGGGGTCTCCAGGCCTCTTCCCTTCCCCACCCACTAAATCTTCTAATAAGTGTAACCCATAAAGGTGTTAGTTAAATGGATAGGTGCTGAGAGATAGCGAGGGATTAAGTTGCTTGCCTTGCATGCAGAAAGAAATCACACATGGTCCCTGAGCACTGTCAGGAATGATCTTGAGCACAGAATCAGGAGTAGTCCCAAGTTTGGCCAGCTATGACCCAGAAGTAAAAGAATAAAGATGAATAAGTGAACAGTTCTTCTACTTCTGGGAATATAGAATATTATGTACTTTCCCTTATTCCTATTGACAAGGGCAGTTAGAACCCTGATACTCTCTATAAAACCATCTTTAAAGGACTGAAATGTGGAAGAGAAGGTACAATATGATGCAGACGTCCTTGAGTTTTGTTTCTACCTCATTAATCCCAGACTAGGAACCGAAAAGTGAAGTTCCCAGGAAATACCAATAAGTACAACACCACACACAAACACACACACACACACACAAAGAGAGAGAGAGAGAGAGAGAGAGAGAGAGAGAGAGAGAGAGAGAGAGAGAGAAGTGCAAGAAGCCTCAAGAAAAAACTAAACATAGGGGAAGGCAGAGCCTAGCAAGACAAAAAAAAATCTGTAGACAGCACACCTTCCCTCTAGACAAATTTCACAGAGTAACTTACACTCAGCCACATCAGCAAAGCCCTACAAGGGATTCTAAGTTTCCACCATTCCCAGTCCTACCATCCTGGAGCCCGAAAAGGTCTAGAACTTTCTCCATATACAAGTGAAAGGTCTCTGTTCCCCATTTGGCCCATTGGGTGCTAGTGGAGACCAGATGGGGAGCAGTAACTTACCCAGACCAGTACTTCTGGGGGACCTCCATACCAATTTTCCTTTGAGAAGCCAGGCTCCTACCCCTTCCTGGCTGTAATTATGAACACATGAAATAAATGGGAAAGAGAAAAGAAAATCTAAGCCATTGGTGATTGAATTGTGGTATTGTTAATACAACCCTCTGGTTGTCAAGTTCTCCATCTTATAACCATGTTGTTCTCGTTTATCTAGAATGTCCCTGAATGGTATTTGGATTGGGGGATTTGGGCCACACCTGGTAGCTCAGAGGCTACAACCAGCTCTGTGCTTGGGGATTCCTCCCAGTGATGCTTAGAGTGTGTGGGATACTGTGATGAAATCAGAGTTGAATGCATGCAAAGCAAATACCTTAACCCCTATATTCTCTCTCTGGCCCATGGAATGTCTATGAATATTAAGGTCTGAGGTTCTATAAATAAAGCATCTTGGTCTTGTGTTTCAATGTAGAAGACAGTTGGGGTTGCTGATAACTAACTGAAAAACCCATCCTCTACCAGAACCCTGGCTGAGTGTGCCTTGCCTTCATCTAAGCAACCTATGGTGATTCATGTTGATACCTTCCTTCGCTGTGTGATGACGTATAAAGTACACACACTGGTACTGGCCCTAAAGACATTGCAGGGACTGGGATGAGCTAGCTATTCAAACAAGCACAGATGTGTTTACTTCTGGGTTAAGCCCTACAGCTGTGGAGCTCCTCAGACTCCTCCTCCTCCTCCTCCTCCTCCTCCAGGAAACCCAGCAGGGATTGGGGACTGTGTGGTGCTGGGGATGGGACCAGGGTCTCTAATAGGAGAATTATGTGATCAGCCAGTTGAGCTATTCTCTTGCCCTGCTTTCCTAGTCTGCTAATACCATATTTATCGGGATCACTTTTGCCTGTTGCTGGTATTGTAAGAAGCACCCATCTTTTCAGGTAAGTTTCAATCCTTTAGTTCTTTTTACAGATATTTCTGGTCTTTGTGTGCATTTGCCATAAAGCAATTGGACAATATGCTCTTTCAAGATATTATCAGTCACTTGGACCACAGAGATAGTACAAAGATACAGCTCTTGCCTAGCATGTGGTTGTGGTTAGAATGCCAGCACACTCCAGAACCTAATCGCTGTCATGCTCACAGCCAATCTCCACAGGCCAGACAGCCTCATTCATGAGTGAATCTGCTGAAAAACTCAGGAATGCAAGTTTTCTGACCCAAATTTTCCCATGGAGTCAGGAATGGGAGACCTCCATAATCCCCTGCTCATCCGGGAGCCTGGCAGTCAAACCCACAAACTGCCTCGGTGCCATATAAGCTCATTAACCGGCCATGATCCAGAGACCCACAATTAAATCTCAGAAGAGATCAACAAGCTGCAGAGATGCCTCCAGACCCCAAAGTTACCATCCAGTTAAAAATTTAACTCTAGCTGTATCACCTTATTTCATCACTATCATCATCCCGTTGATCATCAATTTTCTTGAGTGGTCTCAGTAATGTCTCCATTCGTCCTAGCCCTGAGATTTTAGAAGCCTCTCTTTACTAGACCTTCCCAATGGTGCCACATTGGAGGCTCTTTCAGGGTCAGGGGAATGCATATCACCTTATTTAAATATTTAAAAATTCCTAAAGTGCATGGCTGCAAATGCTGCTCATCTCATACTCTACACCACTGATATACCAGGAGTAGCACAGCACATTGGATGGGATGTAAAGTAGAAGGCAACCAATCTCAATTAAAAAATATAGCACACAAGGCTCAACCTGAAAAAAATAGAATGCCAGCACACAGTCAAAAAGCCATATGAGCATCACCAGGTGTGGTACCTGAGCAGTGCTATATGTGGCTCAAAATTTAAGAAACAAAAACCAGAGCAACCAAACCTTGAAGTACTAAACAGATAAGTGAAAAAACAAACTTTTTCCATTGCAAGTTGTAAAGTTCTTCTGCTTTACTGAAGGAGTTCTAAAGAATCCCTTACTACAGGTTTCCTCTCTGATTATAAAATGGATTCCTGAGGACAAAGATGTAGTGCAGGAGTAAGGTGCTTGCCTTGCATGCAGTTGATTGTAGTTTTATTTCTGGCACTACAAATGATCTTCTGTGAGCCACCAGGTATGATCCTTGAGCACAGAGGCACAAATAAGCACTTCTTTCCATCAATTATTATTGCCCACATGCTCAAGACTAAGAAGCTTCATCTAGCCGCCTGAATGAGCACTCCACTGAAGCCTCTCCCTCTGCGCTTCCGTGACTCTGCCGTTTGCTCTGCTTCTCATTCTTGGCCTGGCTCTGTGGGCCCAGTGAGTAGCAGTCCCTCCCTCTTGCTAACTGAGCCCTGCCTTATTCGGGTCTCTGGCCCCCACCCACCCAGTCAGCTAGGTTTGGTCATCTCTGGCCTCTGAGTCCTTGGCATGAGAAATCCAGCCCAACCCAGCAGTCTGGCCACACCTTAGCAGTTCTCTGGAATGAGGCTGAAGAAGATAAATTAAAATGGATCAAATGGAAAAATAGCAGCATCAGATCTGTGATGGCCAAGGACAGGGGTGAGAATGTTGGCGTGATGGTAGCCAGCAAGGGGGCAAGAGAATTTTAAGGATGATAGAAACATTCTATAGTGTAATTGTCATGGTAAGCTATAAGTGTTCTCAAGTGACTAAATTTCACACTTAAATTTAGTAATTTGTTTTTGTTTGGAGAAACATACCTGGCAGTACTTCAAGGGTCTACTCCTAGAAGAGTTTAGGAGGTCCTAACGTGTTGGGTATTGAACTCAGAGTCTAACACATGGAAGGCAATTGTTTGACCGCTTAGTCACATCAGTGGCCCCAAATTAGTAAATTTTATTATGTGTAAATAATATCTGTATTGGCCTTTTTTATGACTAAGTAGAGAGATTTTCTTATGTATTTGAAGTATCCAACATCTTTTGGTAATGCCATGAATAGGCGATTGAGAGCTGTCCATATTTTCCTATTTAAATGTGCTTAGCAAGTAGCAGGCTCTGTACTAGGCACTTTCTCATTCTAACTTAGAGCATGTAGCCCCCAGGAAAGGGTTTACTCAGCCCCCCCATTTTTTCTGCTTTTTGGGTCATACCCAGCGATGCACAGGTGTTACTCCTAGCTCATGCACTCAGTAATTACTTCTGGGGTGCTTGGGGGACCACATGGGCAGCTGGGAATCGAACCCAGGTAGGTCAGGTGCAAGGCAAATGACCTACCTGCTGTGCTATCGCTCCAGCCCCCTCAGCCCCTATTTTATGGATGATAAAACTGAAGCTTCATGAGGACCAGTGAAGGCCAAGAAACCTAAAGTTAGAATTGTATCACTTGTAACACTTGTCATCCTGTTGTTCATCGATTTGCTCGAACGGGCACCAGTAACCAGTAACGGCTCCGTTCATCCCTGTCGCATGCTAATGTAGCCCAATGGCATCTGCTAGTTCCAGGAACACGAAGAGCCTCAAACCATTCATTTAGGGTCTTAACAAAGAAGTCCGACCATCTCATAAGTGGGCAGCCAGGCATTCTTTTGACGTCCTGTGGAATCCAGTTGGAAACAGCTTTAATCCAGTGGTGGTCTCCAAGTCGCATTACATGTTTGGCCATCTGATTTTTGATACCTTGGCAAACGAGACAGCATCCCTGATTTTTGATTGCCGACAAAGGTTGGAACTCTGGATTCCTTCCCTCATTTGAGTGAAATGTGATATTCCAAGCATAGCTTTCTATTCCTCTTTGGGAGACCTGAATAGCATTCTTATACTGTTTTCACAGGACCGAGGTCTCTGAGGTGTATGTTAATTCAGGAAGAACAGTGGAGTCAAAAGGATGTGCCCAGAGCCAGAGATTCGTCGTCCTCTTACCAACTTCTTCGACGCTCTTGAAAGCATTCCACACTGCTCTCTTCCTCCTGCGCAGCTCAGGTGCCAGGTCATTCATCATGTTGAGCATAACTACTGCATTAGGAGATGTTCATTCTTTTGAGAGCAAATGGAATGTCAGGAATTAGTTCGTTTCTCATGAACATTGTCTTAATGAGTTTCCCCTGCACTCCAACCTTTCCACACTCACATTTGAAGTCAGCCAGCATTCGTGCTGCTTGGCTAATGTTTGGTGTTATTAGAACGATGTCATCAGTGAAGTGGAGGTGGTGTAGTTGCCAACCATCTATCTTCACTCCCATTCCTTCCCATTCCAGTTGTCGAATGATGTTCTCGAGGGTGGCACTGAAGAGTTTCGGTGAAGTTGTATCACCCTGCCGAACCCCTCTCTTTATGTCAATGATCACTTTCTTGTAGAATGGTGAGATCCTGGTGGTGAATCTGTAATACAGCTTGCGAAGGTACTGAGTTTGAATGCCCTACTTGGCTAGGGCTTCCATGACCGCTTTAGTCTCAACAGAATCAAAGGCCTTCTTTAAATCAATGAACATTAGACAGAATGGCATCTTTTTTTAAATTTTATTGAAACACTGTGAGATAGTTACAAGCTTTCATGTTTGGGTTACAATTACACACAATCAAACACCCATCCCTCCACCAGTTTACATTCCCCACCACCAATCGAGCCCACAGAACGGCATCTTGAACTCTCGAGAGATCTCAATGAGCTTGGTAACTGTGTGGATATGGTCAATTGTGCTGAATCCTTTTCAAAACCCGGCTTGCTCACATGTCCTTCGTCTAGTGTTCTGCCAATCCTATTCAGGATGACTCACGTGAACAACTTGTAGATGATGGACAACAGGCAGATCAGGCGATAGTTGCCAATGTTGTGGATGTCTCCCTTCTTGTACAACAGGACGGTCCTGCTGGTTTTCCATTGGGACGGAAGCTTGCATTCAAACAGGTAGCGTGGGGAGAGCTGAGCCACTGTACTGACAAGTACTGATGGACGATTCTTCATGTGTTTGGATCTAACCTTGTCTGGACCCGGTGCTGTATGCTTCTTTACCGACAAAATGGCGTGTTGGATTTCAGAAGGGGGAATGCTGGGAACGACATATCCATCCTGCGGAATTTAGTATGTGGGCAGGTGGACGTGGCTATCAAAGAGATCCAAGTAGAGTTGTAGATAACCTTCTCCGTTGCCTTTCTGAAAGATGTGATAGATCCATCAGGACATCAGAGGGCAGTCATCTTGGTCTTGTAGTTGGTGAAGGACAGATGGGCGTTGCGAATATTTTTCCCAGCTTGCGCCAAACCACGTTTCGAATGAGCTCAAGAGTTTCAGGCATCTTTTTTGTGGCTTTCTCTCTCTCAGCATTCCTTGCGCAGTCATGGAGGTGCTGAACCAGTCGATCGTATTCCTCATTGAGTTGTCAATGATTCATCTTCCCATATTGCTGCAATAGCGCCAAAGAGCTCCCAGTTGGTGGTCGTTCTGGAAGTTCTCTTAAACTTTGCAGTCCTTCCTCCCCACTCTGTGAAGTAGAATTTTGCATGAACAAGATGGTAGTCTGATCCCGTTTGGGATTAGAATTAGTTAGAATTAGAATCCATATTTCATACTCCAGGGGATAAATATAACCAAGTGCCAGGATGTAGTAGCTTTGCTGTCAATGCCAACAGATGCAGTGCTCAGGTCCATTCCTAGCTCTGTGCCTAGGAGTGACTCCTGACAGTGAAGAGGGCCCGTCTGTGGTTCTGACAGTTGAACCAGGCTCAACAAAGTGAAAGACAAGCACCAGTTTATTACTGCCTTTCTTTCTATTAAAAAAAAATGTAGCTACCGAGAGTATTGCGCCCACACAGCTACCTGTGGCGAATTAGATATGCCAAAAACATATCTAATTGGCAAGCTACTTGTGGCGAATTAGATATGCCAAAAACAGTAACAATAAGTCTCAAGTCTCACAATGAGAGACATTACTGGTGCCCACTCGAGCAAATTGATGAACAATGGGATGACAGTGACGATGACAGTGACAGTAAAGCGCTGGGGTTTATAAAGCTATTCATGACTTTTAGCTATACAATGTTCCATCACCAATCCCGCCATCAGCACTAACTTCTCTCCAACAGTCTTCCCGTATTCCCTTCTGTGGCCCCCGACCCCCCTTCCCCTCCAGCCTACCCTTCTGACAGGCACCTTTATAAATCCAGCTGTAAAAGTCTGGAAATCACGCTTCCGATGTTGCTGACTCTGGCTTGGCTATTTGGTTCTATCATTTATTCACACCCCTTGATCCGTCTCCTGTCTGTTCTCACCCTCACCTCAACTTCTTTCCTTCTCTTGCCTATGCTCTGGGGGCCCCAGTTGATTTCTACCGAGTACTTCTGATGTACCAGGCACTGAGGATGCAGCAAGGAACAAAACCTCTGCTTCTCTGTAGCACAAACTGGGGCTCCTACTAAGCGGAGAGAAGCCCTTGCCACAGGGAACCATCCGCACCCAGCCCGAGTCTCAGCCCTGCTGCTGCCCCAGCCGAGGGACAAGGCTGCCCACCTGGGACTTATTTCTCTTTAGCTTGAATTTACTGCAATGCAAACAACCATGTGTAAAGGGAAGATAATTGGCAAAATTATCTCTTCCCCCAACCTATCATTCCTTCCAAGAGGGAACTCAAACCCTAATCCTCAGCTCTGACTTTTAACCCAGGTCAGCGGGAATGGTCTAGCCAGTTTGCTGCTGGAAAACTCCACCTGGGGTCCAGGCCTCTCTGAGAGACAGCATTTAGCAGCTCTTTCTTCACCTCTCTCTGCAATTTGTGCTGTGCCGAGGCCCCAAAAATCTGGGGTTAAGTTTATGCTCACCATCAGCCTCTGCCTGCTCACCCCCATATCTCACCAAGTTCCCTAGAAGTAAGATTGGTTTCATGTCTTGTAACTCGACTGGTTTCCTAACTTTTCTGGCAGAATATATTTTTTTTGTTGAAATAGCAAGTCCTGTCCTGCATGGTCCCCTCTTTTAAAGGTTAGAATAAAACAAAATTTCGAGCATGTCAGTTGCTACAATTGCTGAATTAGAGCTAATTCTGGGATCCACAGATCAGGAAAATCTTCGCCACGATAAAGCATCTTTTTTTTTTTCCTTCCTATTTTTTAGATTAGTTTTTCTTCCCATGACTCGGGCTGGAGCGATAGCGCAGCGGGTAGGGCATTTGCCTTGCACGCAGCCGACCCGGGTTTGATTTCTCTGCCCCTCTTGGAGAGCCCAGCAAGCTACCAAGAGTATGTGGCCCGCACGGCAGAGCCTGGCAAGCTAGCCGTGGCATATTCAATATGCCAAAAACAGTAACAACAAGTCTCACAATGGAGATGTTACTGGTGCCTGCTCAAACAAACTGATGAGAAATGGGATGACAGTGACAGTGACAGTGACCATGACTCAGTTCTCAAATAGTTCTGAAAATAATCCTTTCCTCACTCAAGTCACTGTTTGGTGAGAGCAAAGTATTCTCAGTGAATAACAGTAAGACTTAGTAAGAATACAGTCATCTTTGACTTACCTGGAGGAAAATATTGCATTTTATTTTACTGGATTTTGGTTTGGGGACCACACCTGTCAGTGCTCAGGGGCTAGTCCTGGAAGTGCTCCGGTAATCAGACCACGAGGGGCCACATCCAGGTCTCCTGCATGCAGAGTATGCCTTGAACCTGCTGAGCTCTCCTCTGGGCCCAAAATATTGTATTTTAAAATAAACAACAACTGGAAACAAGACCTCTTTATCATTCTCCATATTGCCTGCATCTACAGTAGGACAGATCAGCACTAGATTTGTGTTGCCTGGTCCTCTCGAGGTGCTTCTGATGTGTACACGGCTTGGACCCGTAGCTCAGCACAACAGCCTGCTGTGGAATTTCGTTTTTGGAGGGGTGGCCTTTGGGGCCATGCCTGGCAGTGCTCAGTGTTCTCTGCTGAAGAACCCAGCTCAGGGATTACTTCTGTGTGATGCCACAGATTGAACCAGGTTGGCAGAGTCCATGCAAACACTTACTCACTGTATTATCTCCGCAGCCCCTGGAGAACTTCTTGATTACCCTAAATAGCACTCTTAGCATCAAAGCAAGAAGAAAAATGAGTGGTTTCCTGCTGTATCTGAAAATATTTTTGTAAACAACCTGCTCACATTTTTTACAGAAGGATAGAGATCGGATATAGACAGATGACAGTTCTTATCTGGAAGGAAAACAGGGCTTACTGTGATAAATAAACTTGGGACGTGACAAAATCCAGAGCCTCCTCTCTCTGCCATCATTAAATTTTTAAAAAATTTAGTAACATGGACTTTATCAGAGATATTTATGATCAACTATAAATTAAGTTATTTTGAGCTTAGCAATGAGCTCTTAAATGAGAGTGGTGCAGACCCAGCCTTTAGGGCTAAGTGGCTTAGGGTTAATGATTTCCAGGGAATTAATGAGGAACTTTTCATGGTGCCATACAGAAAATAGGCTTTTCACAGATGTCAGTAATATGTCATAAATAAATGACTTATTTTAAAACCATTTATTAAATAATATTTAAACTATGTCAGACAGTATTTGGAGTGTTTCATAACTATTTCCTTATGCTCTTTTCTCTTTCTGCCATGAGGCTGAGCATGCAACTTAGCAATGACAGTACATAAATCAAGAGAGACTGAACAGAGTGCCCAGGGCAGCAGGCCTGGCTGGCCCATCTTTTGGGCTGACATGGTCCCTAATCCTTAACTGTGGTCACTGACAGTTGGCAAGGCAGGAGAGTCCTCTGCAGGCAGTACCCTTATTGTGACCTCATCTGTCCTCACGATAACCCCATAAGCTCTCCCAGCTTTATCTGCTCCCAGGCCCAACGAGATGAAACTTTGATTGTTTTCATGGCCACACCTAGGTGTGCTCAGGAATCACCCCTGGAGGGAGTCCGGCAAGCACAGGGGGAGTCTGGGCTTGAAGCCAGGCTGGCTGTGTGAAAGGCAAGTGCCTTACCCTTTGTACTGTCTCTAGTCCCAAAACTTTGATTTTTTTTTTTGTTGTCTATTTATTTTTAAACAAACACAAGAAACCTAACATGTAAAATCAACTTTAAGATTTGACTAGGCATTTAAAAATATTTTTAAGTCTATCATTAAATAATTTATGGGCAATAGAAAGATAGGTAGGTAGGTAGATAGGTAGATAGTAAGTAAAGTGAGTAGGGAGCTTGCCTTGCACACAGCCGAGCTGGGTTTGATCTCATATGGTCTCCCATATGGTCTCCTGTGCACTGCAAGAAATGATACCTGAGTGAAGAGCCAGAAGTAACTCTTGAACACTGCTGGGTGTAGTCTCAAAACAGAACAAAACAAAACTTTAATACAATTCAATCTAAGACACCTGCATTTTCTTTCTTTTCTTTTTTTTTTTTTTTTTTTTTTTTTGGCTTTTTGAGTCACACCCCGCGATGCACAGGGGTTACTCCTGGCCCTGAACTCAGGAATTACTCCTGGCGGTGCTTGGGTGACCATATGGGATGCTGGCAATTAGACCGGGTCAGCCACCTGCAAGGCAAATGCCCTACCCACGTGCTATGGCTCCAGCCCCAACAACCGAGTCTTACAGAGATATGAACACTTAGAGTGGGTAAGTAACTGGCCCCAGGTGCCAGGGGGTTCAACAGTGTTCCTGCATGTTCAAGCTCAGATGCTTCGGAATTCCTGAGCATGTTGTTTGTGAACCAGACATGGGCTCCTAAACCATTTGTTTGAGTCTAAATATGAGATCATCTACTTCCTAGCCTGGGAGAACTTTGGGATAAAGACTTTCCCTCCCTGTGCTTCAGATAAGTCTGTAAATGGAGATGATAATGAAAAATACAGTTTTATCCAACTGGAAGGGTTGCCTGGAGGATTGAATGAGGAAACCTAATGCAGCTGATAGCGCCAGGTAGAGAGGAAGCATTCGACAAATATGAACTGCTAACGCTCTTCCAGTTTCCTTTGTAATCCTTTCCTGTTTAAGACACCAACACACACACACACACACACACACACACACACACACACACACATCTTTTTCATCTGCAGCTGGAATGAATGTCATCAATATGAGAAACTGAGCAATAAACGATCCTTTAGGAAAAGCCAGTCGGTCATCTTCTAACCTCAGGACCCGAGCCCATACCACCTCTCCACTCAGCGGCTGAAAGAGCAGCCCGATGGACACTGGCCGCACTTGGTCTCTGCGGGGAGGGACGGACACTCTCCATGTGCTGGACGTGGGCCTGGGATGGGTCCGGGGAGGGAAGGTCACTCTCCATCCCCTGGACGTGGGCTTGGGTGAGCGCCTCGCCGGGCCCCGCTCGAGGAGAGTCTGGCCCGTTTTATGGGGCATTCCTGGCCCTTGGGCTACGGCCAAGTCACCGTTTAAAGAGAACTCGGTTTCCTGGCCGGCTTTAGAACCGTCCTTCTTTTCGTCCGCCGCGTTTGTTGACCCCGGGCCGCCCGCGCCTCCCGCAGCGCCCTCACCGCGCCCCCCGGCCCCGCGGCCCCTTTAAGGGCTGCTCACGTGCCCGTGACGTCAGCGCGGGAAGCACTGCCGGAAGCGACTTCCAGATCCAGCGGCCGCGCGCTTCCGGGTCTGCAAGCGCCCGGGAGTTGGACCCCGCCCCGGAGTGGACAGCGCCCGGGGTGGACCCCCGCCCCGCGCTGACAGGTGAGTCCGGGCGGGCTCCTGCCGGGTGCCGGAGCCTGGGCGGAGTTCGCAGGCCGGGCCGGGGTGACCCTGGGACCCCCGACCCACCCTGACCCGGCAGGGGCGACCCCGACCCATCCTGGCTGGGACCCTCGGGAACCGCGCCGGTGAGAAAGTCAGCACTGGGCAGGAGGAACAGGAATGGGCAGGAGAGGGCAGGAGTGGGCAGGATGGACAGGAGTCGACAGGAGTGGAGGGACAGGAGTGGGAGGACTCTGGGAAAAGGTGGGCAGAAGGGACAGGAGTGGGAGGAGTGGGAAAGGTGGGCAGGAGAGACAGGAGTGGGCCCGAAGAGCCCAGAAAGGAGCCCCTACCGCTGCCCCGCACGGTCAGAAGGGCAGGTGTCTTTATCTTCCGTTTTCTTCGTTTTCCAGCCAGACTTTGTGTCTCCCGCGGCCTCACCATGAGCTGGTCACCTTCCCTGCCAACTCAGACCTGTGGGAGCTGGGAGATGAAGGAGCGGCTGGGCACCGGGGGCTTTGGCAACGTCATCCGTTGGCACAATCAGGTAGGGTTGGGGGCTGCAGAACAGGGGTCCTGGACAGGTGCTCACTGAGCTGTGTTGGTGGGAGCCTAGCTTGAGTGTCAGACTATGCCACCTTTAAGTAAATACTAAAAAATAAAACTTCCTGACTCAAATATTTGTAGTTTTTGGGCCATACCTGGCAGTGCTCAAGGTTTATTTCTGGCTCTGTGCTCAGTGATCACATGTGCCAGGGTCAGTCGCATGCAAGGGAAGCCCCGTACTCCCTGTACTGCTGCTCCAGACCTTTCACCTGTACTGCTGCTTCAGACCTTTCAACTGTACTGCTGCTCCAGACCTTACCCCCTTTTTTATTTTGTTCTTCCGCCACTCCTGGTGCTTGGGTGTTCCAGATGGTGCTCGGGACACCAGGGTGTATTGTGCATTGATCCTTTGCCTTCCTGCAAAGCCTAACTCCAGCATCTCCCTGGCTTTGCTGACCCTCTCTTAAAGCATAGTTTTTTTTTTTTCTGTTTTTAACCTCCCCATTAGGACAGGGGGCTGCTAGGGCTGCTCTGAGCAGTGTTTGGAGGCCATGCAGTGCCCGGAAGCAAATTCAGGGCTTTATGTATGCGAGGCACATGTTCCAGCCCTTCATGCTGTCTCCCTGTCCTTACAGTGCTCTTTCTATGAGTTAGAGTTGTATGAGTTAGAATTTGAAGTACTATTACTGATGTCAGATTTCAGCAGTCTTTTCCTAACCTGTGTGTGTGGGGGGAGAGGGGGGTCAAGGAGATGGGGGTGGGGGAATCAGTTATGGTGTTGTGTTCTCAATTTTTTTTTTTTTTTTGCTTTTTGGGTCACACCCAGCGATGCTCAGGGGTTACTCCTGGCTTTGCACTCAGTAATTACTCCTGGCAGTGCTTGGGGGACCATATGGGATGCCGGGGATCGAACCCGGGTCGGCCGCGTGCAAGGCAAATGCCCTACCCGCTGTGCTATCGCTCCGGCCCCGTGTTCTCAATTTGAGTATTGTTTACCTTTGTCTTTAACTTGCCACTTTCATAGTAATGTACTTTGTATAGAATAAACTCCTTTAGGGGCTGGAGCGAACACAGCGGATAGGGTGCTTGCCTTGCATGCTGCCTTACTGCGTTTGATCCCTGGCATCTCATATGCGGTCCCCCCTCCCCCCACCCCCTGCCACCAACCCACCAGGAATGATCCCTGAGCTCAGAGCCAGTAGTAGGCCCTGAGTACTACCAGGTGTGTCCCAAGAGAAAAGAAAAAAAGAAAAAACCTTCAAAACAAACAAACAAAACCCCAAAATTCAAAACACCTGTTTATACAGAATTTTCTATGTATTATAATTTACACAGAGTTCTGGGGCCGGAGCAATAGTACAGCAAGTAGGGCATTTTCCTTGAATGCAGCTGACCTGGGTTTGATCCCCAGCATCCCATCAAGGTCCCTGAGCACCATCAGGAGTAATTCCTGAGTGCAGAGCCAGGAGTAACCACTGAGCATTGACAGATGTGAACCCTGTCACTGTCACTGTCATCCCGTTGCTCATCAATTTGTTCGAGCGGGCACCAGTAACGTCTCTCATTGTGAGACTTATTGTTACTGTTTTTGGCATATCCAATACGCCACAGGGAGCTTGCCAGGCTCTGCTGAGCGGGCGCAATACTCTCGGAGGCTCTCCGAGAGGGGCGGGGGAATTGTACACGGGTCAGCCTCATGAAAGGCGAACGCCTTATTGCTGTGCTATCGCTCCAACCTCTAAAGACAAAAAAAAAAATTACATAGCATATATCTTAGTGGACTGGATCGATAGCACAGTGGGTAGGGCATTTGCCTTGCACGAGGCCGACCCAGGTTTAATTCCTCTATCCTTCTCAGAGAGCCCAGAAAGCTACCAAGAGTATCCCACCCGCACGGCCGAGCTTGGCAAGCTATCCGTGGCGTATTTGATACGCCAAAAACAGTAACAACAAGTCTCATAATAGAGATGATATGCCAAAAACAGTTACAAGAAGTCTCACGATGGAGATGTTACTGGTGCCCACTCGAGCAAATCAATGAACACTGGGATAACAGTGCTACAGTGCTATATGTATTTAATCATCTATCTATGCCAACATTTGGTTATCTTATAGTAAGTATTGTATGCTGTACTAATGTAATGTATTATATTACATATTATAGAACTTGCAAAAAAGAAACATTTCAAAGGATTAAATAAATCATTTTAATGTTAAAATCCAACTTTTTAATATTTTAGGCTTGGAGAGATAGTACAGGGGCTAAAGTGCATGCCTTGCCCCCAGTGCCCTGGGATTGGTTCCTGGCACAGGATTAGTCACCCAGGCACCCCTAACGTAAGCAGAGAGCCAGGAGTAAATGCTGAGCACCACCACGTGTGGCCCCCAAAACAAAATAAATAATGAAAATATTTACCAATTATGTGTTCACAAAATTGTCGGTAATACTTCACAGCATGAAACGTTTGGATGCAAATAAAAATTAGAATCATTAAGGATAGTGAATACAAATCTGTATTCTAATAATTTTTATAATTTTGAATTATCTGGGCCAGATTAGAATTTGTAATTGATTCGTTTTTTGGGCTGCACCTGGCTTGGAGATCACTCCCCCCGTGCTGGGATTGAGTCTGGGCTGCCCACCGGTGAAACTTGTGCCCTGCCCCTCTGACAGTCATTCCCCATGATTGATTGCTTTGGATTGGCCGGGTTCTTTTGCTTTTACACTCTTTGTGTCCTTTAAGAGTTTCTCCCTCTGAAGCCTCAGTTCTTCTATGCGCCTGTTTGCTTCTCCAGATGTCTGTATTCTGATGGTCTCTGCAGGGTGCGGGGACCTTAGTGTCACGCAGAGCCAGGGCTGTGAACTGAACAGACTTGAACTGTATTTGAGCTCACTTCACCATGGGCCAGATTTAGTGACCTAGTGACGTGACCACAGCAGACATCTCCCTGCAGCTCCATGGAAACATCTGGTCCTTTCAAACAGAGTTGGTCGTTTCTAGCTCACATTGCTGCCCTGCTGTTCTCTGGGCTTACGCAGTTATTGTCGTGTGGAATTTATTTTTGGCCTTATATGTTAGGGCCTGGGATTCTGTGTGTATATGGATTGGTTTTCTAGAATCATTATTTTGAAGCCCCTTCCTCAAAAGTCTTCACTTCTTGGTATCTTTATTGTAGAAATGCCAGGAGCCAGCAGAACATGCTGTCCTGCAGGACGGCACCAGCCCCTCCCCCAATGCACTTTGGGAAAGAAATGCTTAGGTCCGCGGGGTAACAAAGAGGCCTGGAACTCTGCATGTGGGAGCTCCGGCTCCCGATCTCCGATACCTGAGTCTCTGCGCAACTCTGGGTGTGGACCAAAAATTATATATATAGCCAAAAAGCAAACTCCTCATCCTGGCATTTGAGGAGCCTCTCTGCCTGCCAGCCCCTTGTCACCCTCTCTCAGACGAGCCTCTCTCCCAGACAGCTCCATATAAATCTGTCCTTTTTCCAGGATTGGCCCTGGGCACCTACTTAAACCACAGTGGTCCTTCGTCCCAAGGAAATGAGGATTTCTTGCATCCATTGTGCTCCTTCAGTATCACCTGGCACTGGGTGGCCATCTTTCTCCCTGCCCTGCAGCCCACCAGCCCTGAGGGTGGAAGGACTTTGGGTGCCAGAGGAGGGCAGAGAACAGTTCTCCATGGGGGTTGGGGGGTGGGGGGGAGAAGGGTTTCCGCTATAGTTCTGTGTTCCTGTTCAACCATGGTTCTTTTTGTGTAACATATGTGTCAGGACCACAAGTCATCATTTACTCAATAAGTATTTTGTTTTTGTGGACAGAATGTAATTAAAATTATTTTGATTATTGATTAAGACCTTTCTGGAAAAAGAGCAAGAGTCATTAGTTGGTCATTATAAATACTAAGTCCTAACTATGCTAAATGTGACCCGTGAGAGTGTAGTGAGTCCTGGGGTGCGGGTTTAATCAGGGAAATCGCCAAGGAAATGGCGCCTGAATTACTGGGAGATGCTGGGCAGGAAAGTGGGGAGAGACTTCCAGATACATGAAGTAGCTGTTCTGAGCCCCTCAGGAAGGGTTATTTATGGCAACTAAATAGGATCGGAAGGCCAATATGATGGAGCGGGGGAGGGAGGGGCTACAGGGCCGAAGTGTGGCACACAGCCTACAGAAGACGTTTGTTTGATCTCCTGCTGATTGGAAGAAGCCCAGAAAGTGCAAAGAAACCAGTTCTGTGGAAAAATAAAACCACCTTTCACCCCCGCCCCAAACACCTTAGTAGGTAGCATTTATCAATTTCTACGGGATAACTTCTCTTCCCTATTTATTTCAAATCCACTGGGGATTCCTCAGCCAGTTCTTGCCAGTTCCTGTCTATTTAACAGCTTGCTGGACCCTGCTGCTAAGGCCCTTTCTCTAGCGGGGCCAGGTGAGGGGCTGCACCAGGCTGCTGGCCTGGAGGGAGAGACAAGTGGTCACACTTGGAGAGCTAATTTGAGGGTAAGATCGAGAGGGCTGCTAGGGGAATAGGAAGCAGAGAGCCCGAGTGAAGCGATCAGCTGTGCATGCTTGGTCCTGGGAATTCTCTGCATCATTGTGGGTTTCAGCTGTGTGCACAGAGGCTCCATGATCAGTGTCTGGGTCACGATACACCTGAGCTCAGCCCTAAAGAGCACTTGGGTTTGGGTGTTGATTATTTAACCACTCTCAGGGTTAATAGTTATGCTTAACATGACAACCATATGCCTAAAACTCCATGTACATCCTCGATTTTGTCCACAAAAGAATACTTTTACTTTATCATAAGAGAAACTGCATGAAAGGACCTAAGTGTTGGTATTCTTAGTTACATCATTGATGCCTAATTGTCAGGAATATTTTACTGAGAACTATTTTGTGCCAGCCTTGGTCTAGGTATTCTGCATGTTTTATCCTGTTCTGCAGGATAGTCCACAAAGGAAAGGAAGTACTTTTTTCCTTCATTCCATTTTAACAAATAGTTTTTGCTGTTGTTACTTTGTTTTGTCTGAGCCACACCCAGTGGTGCTCAGGACTTACTCCTGGCTGTGACTGTGTTTGGGGTAACTCTTGGTGGGTCTCAGGAGACCATTTGTGTTGCTGGAAGTCAAACCATGATACTTGACACATGTCATGTTGGAGTGCTTGTACTCGGCCACAGTCCCTCGGTTGAGGTACAGGTGCACCTACACTCAGCGGGTGCAGCGCATGCCAGAGGTGCACCTCCCAAAGTGCTTACTGTGCCACTGGAAATCGCCGTGGTGCCTAGGATTGATGGCAGCTGAGTTGCAGGTTGTGGTTGGTGCATTGAAATCCTAGGAATCCATCCCATGCCGAAAGCTTGCAAGACAAGCTCTCTCATCCGAGGTGCTCTGCTCCCAAGCCCTTTCCTCCCCTTTATAGCTGAGGGGACCGAATGCAGAGTGGTCAAGCCTTTATCCAGAGGGACAAAGCTGGTCAGTCGGAAGAGCTGGCATTCAAGCCTGTGTCTCCCCCAGCTCATGTTTTTAACTTCTCTAAGGTGAGTGTGATTAAGGACACCCCAGGACATATTCAGCTCTCCTCAGGGATCCTTGGTCCACCACAGACTCCTTCATTTGGAAGCACCGAGGGGAAAAAACTCACTTAAAGGACAAAACACTTAACTTGGTTTAATTCATGTTAAACACAGGACTCCAAAATGACTGCTTGGAGTTTGTAAGGACAGTAAGAAATTACCTCGTCCCTCTGTGTCTTTGCTTGTTTTGCCCAGTGAGGCCTTGCAGGGTTTGCTCCAGCCACAGGTCAGCACCAGCTGTCAGTATAGTCTAGTCAGGATAGACTTGGGGAGACCTTGATTCAGTGCTGCTGAGTGAGGGAAGATCTCAAGTGACTTCAGGCTGCGCCATTTTAGGAGGAAGGACCCAAAGCAGTCACACAAACCTGGCTCAGGTCCTGCCTGATACTTGCTAGCTTTGTGGCTCTAGGCCATCACTTCCCGTTTGGCTCTGAGCTATTCGACTCTCAGCTCTCAGCATGTTTGGGCAGGACATGCAGCAGCTTTCTAGAAGGATCTGGAGTCATTCCAGGGTACTTCCCAAATATCATGTTCTCTGTGAACTTTGATGTAAAAGAGGCTCTGAAGGCCCGTCTTGGTTCCGAAGCTGTCCTGTGAGAATGGGGTGAGGTTATAAATGTGCTAGCTTTGTAAAGATGTGAAGGTTAGGTGTTACTGATGATCCTTTCTGTAAAGCCCTGCTAACTTTTGTTTACCCCCTTCATGGACAAGACTAAACATTCTTCAGCTTCTGAAGACATTATTCACTAAGAATGTGGAGACCACTGGGCTAAGTGCTCTGAGGGAATACAGAAAGTAAAAAGGTGAATCTTTCCTTAATGGAAATAGAATAATCGGTAATGTATTAAATCTGTCATCAAGCATCAAGTTATGTGGGAATAATAACACACTCATAGAATGAGCTCTCTCATAGAAAGAAACACAGTCTAGGGCCAGATGGCCAAAGACAACAGAATCTGAGAAACGGTCTACAGAGCTGAGCTTGACCATGACGTGGGGTGCAGTGGGGGTCCAGAAGTGGGTGAGCTGAGGGGGGACACCCTGGTGGAGGGTGCGGGGTTGGAATACTATGTATGAAACTCTGTCACTGAAATCACAGTACCTAGCCCCCCCCCAAAAAAAAATAAACCTTAAAAGTAATCTAACTGATCAAACGGTTTTACTTAATTATTTTTCTGTTAAGTGCCATGATTTGCAGTGCCCTTACTGGTAGGGTTTTTTTTTTTTTAACTTTTTATTAAACACCATGTGGAAAGTTACAAAGTTCTCAGGTTTATGTCTCAGTTATACAATATTCAAACACCCATCCCTTCACCAGTGCCCAATAGTCCACCACCAAAAACCCCAGTATACCCCTCGCCCCCACCCCCTACCCCCTACTGTATAACTAATGAATTTCACTTCATTTGCTCTTTACCTTGATTACATTCCATATTTCAACACAAAACTCATTATAGTTGTTGGAGTTTCCACCCAAGAGAGACAGACCTACTACCAAGGAAGCATTTGATAATTAGTTTTCCATTGCTGGGAATGAAGAGATATGGAGCCCCACTGCTACAAGTACATAACTATTCTTCTTCTTTTTTTTTTTCCTTTTCCCTTTTTTTTTTTTCACTCTCATCCCCCATCCCGCGCCTTATATGGTGTACGCCACGCCGCAATGGCCGGCGTGGGGCTTTTGCTTAGATCACAGTCCAGAGAGGTGGCTGCTACATTAATGACCTTCAATATTTCAACAAAAACTTACTGTTATTATTTGGAGTTCCCCCCCCAAGTCAGACCTGTTCAAAAGGATCCGTTCACTTAGCTGACAATTATAGATGTTAAGTCGCGCAGACGCTGCTGCATCTGCACGGTTTTGGATTTCTGTATAAAGTCCAGGGAAAAGTCTACCAGAAATTGCATATCCCAGTTTGCAGTCCCAGTGCATTGTTATTAGAAGCTGCGCTGGATGCCCAAAAGAGTTAGGTCTCTGGAATCAAAGTCTTTAGGCGCAGAGGGTCCGTTTCCCTTTCAGCAGCTCCAAATTTATCTGGGCCGAGGGCGTGCCGGTTACACCCCCTTCCCATGAGTCCCTGGGAGCCCCAAGTGTAGAAATCGAATACCTCTGGGTTAGGATTCTCAAAGATGGCGCCTGCCATGCGGTTGCTGCCTCTGCTGTTTTGCCGCCGCCGCCATTTTCCGTGCAGGAAGACAGGGTGGGAAGGAAAAAATTCCACCCCCGGGCAGCACAAGGCTGAAGCCTAGTTTGCAGTCCCAGTGCATTGTTATTAGAAGCTGCGCTGGATGCCCGAAAGTGTTAGGTCTCTGGAATCAAAGTCTTTAGGCGCAGAGGGTCCGTTTCCCTCTCAGCAACTCTGAATTTATCTGGGCTGGTAGGGTTTTATGGGTACAGTATTCCAGCATCACCCCCTCCTCACCAGGTCCGTGTCTCTTCTCTCCTTCCCCCTCCCTCCCACCTTTCTCCAGCGCTGTTCTGTAGAGTAGTTCTCAGGTTCCTTTGCCTTTGGGCATTTTTTTCCTTACTGTGTTTCTCCATCGCTCATCTGAGAGAGATCATTCAGCTGTGCCTCTCCTTGGGCACTTCACTGGGCATGATACCATCCTTCCATATAGCAGCAGACTGCATGATTTGGCTTAAAGCCGAGAAGTGTCCATTGAAACCCAAAGTGTCCCAGAGGAGCCATAGTTTCTTTGTCCAGTCATGTGTTCTTGGGCACAGACTCTGGCTGCTGTGACTGGGGCTGCAGTGGACTGGGGGCGCCAGTGTTTTTCTGAAGACAGTTTTTGGGCTCTTGGGATAGATACCAAGAAGATGCATTGCTGGGTCACATGGATGCTCAATTATTAGTTTTCTGAGAAGTGTCTATATTGGTTCCAAAGGGATTGAGCCAATTGGCATTCCCCCCAGAGTGGATGAGGCTTCCTTTTCCCCATAATCCCTCCACGTTTTGTTCCTTCTGATGTGTGCTAGTCTCACTGGAGCGAGGTTCTATCTCATTGTTTTCATTTGCAGTTCCCTGATGATAAGTGATAGAGCATTTTTTCATACGTATTGGTTGTCTGTATGTCATTTGTTGTTTGATTTTGGGCCACCTCTATTGGCATGCAGATCTTACACCTAGCTCTGTGCCCAGCCAGGGTGGGTTCGGGGGACCGTTTGTGGTGCTGGGGATCAAACCTGGGCCTGCCACATGCAAGGCAAGTGCCTTGCTTGCTGTTCTATTGCTTTGGTCCCATCTGTATGTCTTTTTCGTGTTTTCATTATTATTTCTTAAAAACAATATGGGTTCTGTTTATCAAGGCTGTATTATTTGGTTAAGCTGTGCTGGGAGCTTGTTCATTTCCTTTGGCTACTCGGAGGAGAGGGAGGTCTTTTGGAGAATATAAAACCTGAGCAAGATCTTGAAAGAAGGTAGGTAATAGTGTAACAGAAGAGAAGGCAATTCGGATAGACAGCATGTCCTGGTGGAGCAAAGACAGGAAAGGCACCAAGGTAGCAGGTGCTTAGGCAAACGGATAGCCTGATGGGCAGAACTACTTGCCTTTTGGAATGAGGACCCTGACACTTACGTGAAGGTCAGTGTCAGACACAAGGTAATGGTGAGGAAGTGCATCCAGACCAGCTTTGCCTCTGAGTTCCTCTGTTGCACCAAAGGGCCAGGGTTCGAGTGAAAGCTCTCGGCAAAGCTGTGGAATCAAGTGAAGTTACAGTCAGACCTGGATCTGGACTTGGATGGCAGAGTCGTGTCCATGACACCTCTCCGGCCCCAACCTGGACCTATGCTCTGAAACTTCCATCATGAGGGTTAAGGTGTAGGTGATTTCTGCATTACGCTGGCTCGTGTCCTGGTGACATGAGACTGTGTGTGAGTCTGAGCAAGGGCGAGAGTGTGCCTCTGGCCTCCTGGGAGATCCTCCTGGGCATTTAAAGAAGAGTGACTTGGGGTTACCTTCTAGTCAGTTCCTTTGTGCTTTTGTGCCTTTTGGTACTTTTCAGTGGTCAGGAGAGGATGCAGTGTTTCCCAAGTCTGTCCGTTCTTCCTTCCCCCTTTCTTTCTTTCTTTCTTTCTTTCTTTCTTTCTTTCTTTCTTTCTTTCTTTCTTTCTTTCTTTCTTTCTTTCTTTCTTTCTTTCTTTCTTTCTTTCTTTCTTTCTTTTCTTTCTTTTCTTTCTTTCCTTTCTTTCTTTCTTTCTTTCTTTCTTTTTCTTCCTTTCTTTTCTTCCTTTCTTCTTCCTTCTCTTTCTTTCTTTCTTTCTTTCTTTCTTTCTTTCTTTCTTTCTTTCTTTCTTTCTTTCTTTCTTTCTTTCTTTTCTTCCTTTCTTTTCTTCCTTTCCTCTTCCTTCCCTTTCTTTCTTTCTTTCTTTCTTTCTTTCTTTCTTTCTTTCTTTCTTTCTTTCTTTCTTTCTTTCTTTCTTTTCTTCCTTTCTTTTCTTCCTTTCCTCTTCCTTCCCTTTCTTTCTTTCTTTCTTTCTTTCTTTCTTTCTTTCTTTCTTTCTTTCTTTCTTTCTTTCTTTCTTTCTTTCTTTCTTTTCTTCCTTTCCTCTTCCTTCCCTTTCTTTCTTTCTTTCTTTCTTTCTTTCTTTCTTTCTTTCTTTCTTTCTTTCTTTCTTTCTTCCCTTTTTTTTTCGGGGGGGGCAGTTTGTGGACAACACCTGGTAATACTCAGGGTTACTCCTGGCTCTACACTTAGCAATGACTTCTGGTGGTGCTCAGTCGACCCTGTGGTATGCCAGGAGTTGAATTTGGACTGGCAGCATACAAGGCAAGCACCGTATCTATTGCACAATCCTTCCACTGTCCCCCACCCCATTTCTATACTTCATAAAACCCTGACACTTAGGCACTAGTTTTGTGTTTGCTCATATAAAAGAGAGATTCTGAGGGCCTTCATTATCAGTTACATTCAACATAGGCAGTACTGTTGGCCTTTTCCTCCACTTTCTCAAAATACAAACAGTTCAAAAGTTTGTCCCATAGACAGAGTTCACTTACTGAACTTGCTAGTTCAGATCCCATAGAACTGAGTCGAGACTCTAGAGGTTCCAGGTCAAGTAAAGAAAATCAGCATTGCTGTGTGAGTTTTACTGCTGGGAGGAGCAGAGTTCCCAGAATTTCAAAACCACTATCACCGTTTTTTCTGTGCTTCATGACTCAGTTTTGCTTTCTAGAGTTGCTGTGTTTTTAAGCAACATAAAGTTGTACTGATTGAGTTTCTGTTTCAAATGAAACATTACTCACAGGAAAACTGGAATGTTTTAGACCTAGAGGGTCACCATGTGAGCAGAGTTTATTGACGTGTGCAGCTGTGTGGGGCCATCTGAGGTACTGAGAATTGGGGTTTATTTTGCAGCCTAGCACTAAGCTAGATTAGCCACACATAGGACATTTGGATTTCCTTGCCAGTTTTTCTTGGATTTGTTCAGTGTTTATATTGCTAAGTTCTCCCCCATTTGGGTCCAAGTTTGTAGAGTAAAGGACAATGTCAAATCTCAGTCTCTAGTATCAAAACCATTCCCAGATTCTGGGTTGTCCAGGTGATAGCGGTGTCTTGCAGTCAATGTTTATGTTGAACAAATGACTACAGTTATCCACAGTTACCCAGTATCTAGACAGATTAGCTAAAATATTTTTAAGTCACTTAATAAGTCTTCCTTTTGGGTTTAATTTATCTGTTATTTTTATATTTTTATAAAAATATTGATTTTTTAAATATATTTTATTTTTTATGAAAGAAATACAATTGTCATAAGTAGAAGAATGGCCCTTCCCAGAGGCATCTGAATCCATATCCTGGCAGCCTGTACATATGCTAGGTCATGTGACAGAGGCCTCTGAGCATTGCTGGTGTGACCCTTCCCCCCAAAAAATTCATGTTCTTGGGGAACTGGAGGATGCTTCAGTGACAAAGCATCTGTTAGTGTGTTATTGATATCTTAATATGTTAATAATATTGTGAATCAGTATCAGAATTATTCCTGGATTCTCAAAGAAGTTAAGGGTGCAGATCAGCTTCCCTTATCGGGCAGATCATCCTATGATCTGGGTGGGCCCAGTGTAATGATCAGAAGAGGAGAGGGGAGTCCGTAAGCACATGATGCCATGTGAAAAACTCAGTGTGTCCCTGTAGCATGACCGCTGGAGGGATGAAGGAAGAGGAAGAAGTCACAAGCCCGGGCGCGCAGGCCCCCCTGGAGATGGGAGGGCAGGGAGCCATCACCCTGGAGCTTCGGGTCGGAGCGCCCTCCTGCCCACATCTTCACAGTAGCCCAGTGAGACTCGGGCCAGACTCTTAGCTCCAGAGTGATAGGGAAGTAAACTAGGGTTCTTTGGGGCTGGTAGGGTGCTCGCCCTGCACGCTGCACACTCCAGGTTCTATCCCTGGTGCCCTCTAAGGCCCCTAAGCCTATCAGAGTGATCCCTGAACACAAAGCCAAGAGTGAGCCCAAGCACTGCTGCGTGTACCCCCCAAAACAAAACAAATTTGTTTCTAGCCATTAAGTATCTATAATTTGTTGTAGATACACTTCTAAATTAAAAGCAATACCAATTTTTAAGATCTTTAATTGCTCAGTTGTTCTGAGGTAGCAGATCCTGAGTGTGCTGCAGCTCACACACGCCTGCCACAGTGCTCTGAGCTCACACTGGCGCTCGGCTCCCAGGCACAGCTCAAGCAGACAGTGCTCCTGCGGCTGGCGCAGGGGGTTCTTTCCACATGGACCCCTTGGTGGGGCAAGCATGTTGCTCCCGTTCTCTAGGTTGGGGAGCTAATTATGACCGAGTTGGAATTGGAACCAAACTGGCTCCCATTGACTGCCCTTGGCCAACTGCCTTCTGGAGAGACACAGCTTCACCTCGGGAGTGACCCAGGAAACTGTTCTGGCATCGCCTGCCAGGCCAGAGCGTGTGGCTGTGCTGTCTGTAGGCCCAAAGGGTTCTGCAGCAGCATCACGCAGCTTAGCCAGTGGGGTCGGGGAAACTAGGGCTTTCCAGGCAGGGGTGGTCAGTGGAGGCTTTGTGGGGAAGGGAGGAAGGGACTGAGTGTGGCCTTGCAGTGACCCCTGGGGAGGGGGGTGAAAAGAGGAAGGAAAAGGTGGGAAGGACCAGCAGACCCTGATGGCGACCTGGGACTCTCAGGAGCACAGGTGTCAGCAGGCCTTGCTCCAGAGGTCCCAGACTTTACTTGACTTCACTCCTTTTTCAGAGAGAAGCTCATTTAGAACCCCCCAGAAAGTACCCCCTTCCACCAGGCCATGGACTCCATCTTTGCAGTGCTCCCCTGGAGTGTAGCCCCCTGGGCTTCAGGGCCAAGTCTCTGGCGCATGTTTTGGTTGATGCTCGGCTCTCTGACCGCCTGAGCCTCCCCTGTAGGAGACAGGGGAGCAGCATCCCCCGGAGTGTAGCCCCCGGTGTGCATTTTGGTTGGCACTCGGCTTTCTGACTGCCTGAGCCCCCCCTGCAGGAGACGGGGGAGCAGCTCGCCATCAAGCAGTGCCGGCAGGAGCTGAGTCCCCGGAACCGCGAGCGCTGGTGTCTGGAGATCCAGATCATGCGAAGGTGAGACCCGGGTGAGAGACACGCGGGTGCTGGGAGTGGGATCAGGAGCTACGGTCGCCTCTGCTGTGGCTCAGAGAACCCTCCTCTCCGCTGCCCCAAATCAACCAGAATAGGGCATCGGCTCGGCTCTGGGCCTGGGGAGGACAGTTGCTTCGCTTGGTCTGTTATGCTAGGAAATATAAAACATAAACTTTCCTTTATCAGCAAACATTTCTTTGTTTCCTGTATTTTCTTTTTCTAAGGTATGGGTCCCCACGGTGGTAAGTTTGTTGCTCACGCATGTCCCTCCAGAGCAGAGATGGCAGTGGCCGCAAGTGCTGTTCTCTATGCAGTTGCCAGTTGCCATGAAGTCCACTGGCAACTTGACTGGCTAGTAGCCAGGAGACCAGAGCCTCCTCAGGAGGGAGGCAGCACTGGCTGCACCAGCACACCCTGCTGGCGATGAGTGTGGCCGCCCTGCCTCCTCCAAAGTGTCCCCAGGGCTTGATCCGGGGCCCTCCAAAGCAGACTGCTGCTTGGGACCCCTCCAAGTCCCGGGAGGGACAGTGGGAGGTAGAATTGTGCATGTCTGCTACCTGGGCTGCCTTCCTGCTTGTTCTCCTGGGCTCTTGGGCTCGGGCACTCTGAGAGGAAGTGGACCCAGCCAGGGGTGGGGTTCAGTCCCTCACTGCTTCTCCCTTCCAGGCTCAACCACCCCAATGTGGTGGCTGCCCGGGATGTCCCCGAGGGGATGCAGAGTCTGGCCCCCAATGACCTGCCCCTGCTGGCCATGGAGTACTGCCAAGGAGGAGATCTCCGGAAGGTGAGGAGCCCAGGAGCGGGTGGCCGAGAACTGACATGCTGAATCCCAAGCTCTGGCGAGAAAGCCAGGGTGGGACACGCAATCTGTGTGCAGGGCAGTGTCCAGATGACAGGGAAAGCCCCTGAAGATTTTACGGACAGGGAAGGCCGGGTGAGCTTGGAACATCCTTTTCCCCTGACCACCTGGCGCTTCTCTCCGGCCGTGTCTGGCCGTGATGCCGTGAGGGGGCATTTTCTCTCACTCATGGCAGCTCAGCACACAGGCTCACCATGGAGCGCTCCAGAGACACCCGCTCTGTGTCTTGGCCTCAGGAAACAGGTTCTAGGACAATAAACATAAGCCTCAGATCACAGCTTTCCTGGTTTTAATTTTCTTTAGTCTCTGTTTACAAAGTATTGTGGTTGGGTTTCAGACATACAGCCTTCAATAGCAGCCCCTTCATCAGTAATGAGTGTTTCTCTGTTGTTTTCATTTGAGGCCAAGTTCTTGTCCAGTATCAAGCTCCTTGATGTGTTGAGAGGCCCAGGAGGGAGGGCTGAGTACGAGGTGGGCCTCAGGTCCACATGGCTTCCTGTTCCAGCCTTGCCCTTGAGTGACCTTGGGAGCACAGATGGGCCAGTCCTCCTGGTCTCTCATCCCCACTCAGCTTCCTCCCCTCGGCAGTGGATGCTCCCCAACCTTCCTGCTGTCCCATCACTGCTGGGCCCCTATCCCCACCCACGCCCCCCTGGGCTCTGTGGTTGCCCTTTCTTGGAACAGGGGCTGTAGGTGAGACTGGCCTGGTCCCCGAGGCTGATTGTGCCTGACAAGATGCCCAGGCTCCTGGCATGGCAGTCAGACGCAGGGACAGCATGGGGCCAGTACCGTCTCTTCTCTCCCTGACAGTACCTGAACCAGTTTGAGAACTGCTGTGGCCTCCGGGAAGGCGCCATCCTCACCCTGCTGAGCGACATCGGTGAGTCCCAGCCCTGCTGAGCATGGAGGAAGGACAGGCTGGACTCGGGGCCGGGCCCCCAGGTAGCAGGCAGGCACTGGCCCCACTCCGAGGGAGAGGTTGCCACTCCTTGTTTCCCTGGCTGGCTGCTGATGGACTCGATCCATCTGAATGCATGTCATTGCTTGGTAATGGGTGTTTTCCACTTCCACACGGCCAGCTCTTAGCCGGCCACAGGCCTCAGAAATCCTGGTCTAGCCCTGAGTGGCTGCTGGGGTCCTCAGCAGAGGGTACCAGGTTGGCTTCCGGGGAACAATCTGCCAGGCCCTGGCACCAGCAGGAGCCACCCAGGTCAGCACGTGGTGACACCTAGGGACACAGACTTCACAAGTCCTGCTTCCCTGGATACCAGCCCTTCCTCCTGGTCTCCCCATTCCTTCAACCATTCCCCCTTCCTCCAAATATACAAAGTTATTGCTACAAGTTGATATTTGAGATATAAACTTAAAAACATTTTTTTTTTAAAAATTGGTGTTTGGGGATCATACTCAGCGATGCTCTGGTTACTCCTGGCTCTCCACTCAGGAGTTTCTCCTGGCGGTGCCTGGGGGGACATATGGGGGACATATGGAGATGAAACCCGGTGGCCCTGTCAAGGCCAGAACCAACCTGCTGTGTCAGATGTTTCGATCTCCGGGCCAAGATCTAAGCTGTAGAGTTACCCACAGTTCATCTCTGTGTTTGCCCCAGATTTAGGAATTTAGGAATTTTCTTCTCTCTCCCACTTCATTAGCTTATTTCTCACATCTTAACCTTTAATTTAAAATTTTTAATTTTTAAATTTTCGTCTTTGTTTGGGGGCCACCCTGGCTGTGCTCAGGATATTCTCCTGGCTCTGCACCCCAGGGTTACTCCTGACTGGGTTGGGAGACTATATGCAATGCCAGAGCTCAAACCCACATTAACTGCATGCCACGCAAGCACCCTGCTATTTCTGCTATCTACTTTCTCTGGGGCACCACATCTTGACTTTATAATTTGCTGTATCATGTATTGTAGCCTTATAATAAAGTAAGCTAGAGCAATGTGTGTATATATTTATTATATATAATGTATTATATATTATATATGATATATGTATTATATATGATGTATGTATGTACATTATATAGTGCTACATAATATATCACATATTATATTCTTACAATAAAGTAAAATAGAGAAATGAAACTGTTGGGTGTTTCCAGGAAGCATTCAGCACAAACTTTTCCCAGTGATATGTTGGTCTCTTGGCTTCTCTGGAAGACCTCTCTCTTCCTGCTCTGCAATGCTCATGTCCACCTGTCAGCCGCCTGCAAGTGTATTCTTAGTATTCTCAGTCTGGCTTGATGAATTTATGTTTCTGGTAACACATACAGGATTTATTTTATTTTATTGGTTTTGGGGCACACCCAGCAGTATTCAGCAGTGTTCAGGGCTCACCCCGGCTCTGCACTCAGCAATCACTCCTGGTGCGCCTATGGAATGCTGGGAGCAAACCTGGGTGCACTGAATGCAGTGCAAGCACTCTGCCTGCTGTACTGTTGCTCTGGTACCAGACAGATTTATTTTAAAATCTCTCTCAACATTATTACATTTTTGCCTTTATCGTTGTTAGTAAAGAACAAGCTGTATAATTAATTTAGCATTACACATCATTGACAACCCTCTGAATCAGAGCATATAATCCTAAGTAGTTCAGAAATAGTTGCCTATTGTAGTAAGGATTTACAGGAATTTGTTTAACCATTTTCTGCTTGACAACTTTCAGATGGGTGCCAATTATTTTAATCCAAGTTATACAACAACGTTCTTATTTATATTTTATGTTTTTTTTTAAATTTTATTGATTCACCTTGAAATATAGTTACAAGTTTTTATGTCTGAGTTACAACCACACAATGATCAAACACCCATCCCTCCACCAGTGCACAGTCCCCACCACTAACATCCCCGGTATACTCCCACCTTTCCCCCCAACCACTGCCCCCATGGCAGAAAATATTCCCCTTACTCTCTCTCTACTTTTGGGCATTATGATTTGCAATGCAGATACTGAGAGGTTATCATGTTTGGTCCTTTATCCACTTTCAGCACACATCTGCCATCCCGACGGATTCCTCCAACCATCATTTTCTTAGTGATTCCTTCTCTATTCCAGCTGTCCTCTCCCTGTCTGCTCATGAGGCAGGCTTCCAACTATGGAACAATCTTCCTGACCCTTCTATCTACTGTCCTTGGTTGTCGGTCTCTTGTTATGTTATTTTATACTCCACAAATGACTAAATCCCTTTTTTCCATTTCTTCCCTCAGATGCAATATGTCCTTGGTAAGCTTGAGTCTGGTTGACCTATCAAGCAAGAGGTGATAAAGCGGTGTTGAAGTCTCCCACTAGTATTGTGTTGCTATTGATGTCTTTCTTCAAGTCTATGAGTAGTTGTTTTAAGTACTTTGCTGGTCCCTCATTAGGTGCATATATATTTAGTATTGTTAGTTCTTCCTGTTGTACAGATCCCTTTATCAATAAGAAATGACCTTCACTGTCTCTTGTGACCTTCTTCAGTCTGAAATCAATGTGGTCTGATACTAGGATGGCTACTCCAGCTTTTTTATGGGAGTTGTTCGCCTGTAGGATTGTTTTCCAGCCTTTGACTTTGAGCCTGTGTTTGCTCTGACTGTTGATGTGTTTCTTTCAGGCAACAGAATGTTGGGTTCAGTTTTCTAATCCATCCTGCCACTCTGTGTCTTTTAATTGGTGCATTTAGCCCATTAACGTTGAGAGAGATTATTGTTATGGGGTTTTGTCCCATCTTTCTGCTGAAATTTGATGTATTTGAGGGGCTTGTCTTGTCTTAAAGTAGTTCATTTAGTTGTTCTTGTAACCATGGTTTTGAGTCTATGAAGTTCCTGAGCTGTTGTTTGTGAAACTGTGAGTTGTTCCTTCTGTTATGAATGAGAGTCTAGCTGGGTAAAGTATTTTTGGTGAAGCATTTATTTTGTTGAGCTTTTTCACTATATCCCACCACTGTTTTCGGGCCGTGAGGTTTTCATCAGATAAGTCATCTGTGAATCTTAAGGATGCTACTTTATAGGCAATTTCTTTATTTGATCTTGCTTCTTTCAGAATTTTGTCTCTAAGGTTTTGGTCATTTTGATCAGGATGTGTGTTGGGGTATTTTTATTTGGATTTCTTCTAGCTGGTACCCTTCAGGCCTCCTGAATGTGGTTGCATGTCTTCATCAGCTCTGGGAATGTCATAGCAATGATGTCTTTGATGGTTTCTTCTTTATCAGTTTTCTTCCTGTCCCTCTGCAACTCCAATAATTCTTAAGTTACTCCTCTTGGCTTCATCCCGATCTTCTCTGGACATCTGTTCCTGGATTGCGAGTCTCTTTTATTTTCTTCTGTTGTCTGGAGAGTCTCTGCGCTTTATCTTTGAGCTCACTGATTCTGTCCTCAGCAGCTGTTACTTTGCTGCTGAGACCTTCCACTGAGTTTTTTAACTTGCCAACCAGGTTTTTCAGATCTGATATTTCCGTTTGTTATTTTGTTTGCATTTTCTGCATTTCTACTTTCAAATCCTCTCGTATTTTATTGGCAGTGCTTTCCATTGCTTCTTTTGGCTCCCTAAGCATCCTCAGTAGCTCCCTTCTAAATTCCTTGTCAGAGAGGTTGTCTAGCACTTTATTACTGTTGGGGTCTTCTGGACTAGCCTCTTCAATAAGTAAGCTTGGTGGGCTTCTGTGTTTCTTTACCATTGTGACCTGTGTGGCTTAGCCCTTCATGCTCACTGTTACTATCCTGCTTTTGATGCAGTATTAATTGAGGTGGGCTTAATGAGTTATTGACTGATGTGCTTCTGGTGGTTAAGCTAACGTAGTGAAAGTTCCACGTAAGAAGGTAACTTATGGTTCTTATGGGATATGGAGGGGGAGAATAACTCAGGGTCGGCTCCAGGAAAGAGACCTGGATATCGGGCGGGTACCTGGTAGGGATGAGGAGAGAGGGTGCCTGGAACCTGTGGGGATGAGGAGAGAGGGTGCCTGGACAGCTTTGGGTGCGTACTGTGTGCCTCACTTTCCATCCCCCACAAATCAAGGATGATAACCGGCTGGCCTAGGGTCTACTTAGATGCACAGCTCCGGGAAAGATCCCTGCATACCGGGAAGGTACCTGGTGGGACTGAGGAGAGAGGGTGCCCCATTTTATGGTATTTTTAATTATATAAGCTAGATTTCCAGATGTGGTAAATAGTATGCCAAATAATATTTATGTTTTTGAACTTAATATTTATTGGCATATTTCTTCCCCCCCAAAATGCACAGCAATTGATGGTGCTTTTACCCATTTAAAATTCTTGCCAGAGCTGGAGGGATCATCCAGGGGTTGATGCACTTGCCTTGCACTGTTCAGTCCCGGCAACACCTAGCCCACGCCAGGAGTGCTCCTGGGCAGAGTCGGGAGTAATCCCCAAGCATCACTGGGAACGACCCAACAGCAGAACAGCCACGTACTGCCTGACGTGTGGGCTGCCAAGTGCCCTCCTGTTCATGTGAGAGATGCCATCTCTTCACACAGAAGCCATGGCCCTTGGCTGTCCTTGTGCCAGGGTGCGCAGGCTCCCCCCAGACATGTCTGAGCTCTTGACTATCAGCCAGAGTCTGGATTTCATGTTCCTCACAGAACCCAGAACTGGGCGTCATCCGCAAATGGAATGGCCGTGTGTCTGGAGAGTGCTCTGGCATTTCTTCCGTGCTTCCCCGTCTCTGCCTTGAATCTTCTGGACCGTCTCACCCAAGTGCTCTCTCCCATCTTACCTGCTAAGTGGAATTGAGGGTTTTGGCATTTGAGCCTCTGGAACAGAGGGATTCTTCTTAAATGTTAGCAGCATCAGCACCACCCGAGAGCTTGTGGAAACAGTGTGTGGGTCCCCCCCCCAAAGTCAGGCTTGGGGACTCAGCAGGCTTGGGGCGAGACCCAGCACTTTAGCAAATTCAACAGCTTCAGATGCTTTTGTATGGGCAGAGCCATTGCACCTGATGACATGGTAGATGCAAGGCTAGGAGTTCAGGCATGAATCAGCCAGGTTCCAGGGGCACCAAGGCCCTTGCATCACGGAGGAGCTGCCTGCCACCTGCCTCCCCATCAGTGTCCTGGCAGTGTGTCTCTCTCGGGATTTCTGATGTTATAGTGCACACACTTAATGGAAACTCACCCCCTTTCTCCTTCTCAGCCTCTGCACTTAGATACCTTCATGAAAATAGGATCATCCATCGGGATCTGAAACCAGAGAATATCGTCCTGCAGCAAGGAGAGCAAAGAGTGAGTGACCATCCCGGTGCCCTGCAGGCAGTTAGCTGGGGGAGAAGCGGGTGCTCTGTCTGTCTGTGTCTGCAGCCCCTGGACTCTCTTGGATTTTCTAGGAATTCCTTTTTGATTTGAAACTGCACCCAGCAAAGAGTTTTTGCTTGAGGCAAGTTCAAATGAACCTCATTATTAATTGCCAAGATGCAGGAATCTGATAAGGAAATGTCATTTGTCTTCCTGTCCCTGCCCCAGTGAAGGGGACCAACTCTTCTTGGAAAGAGACTTCTTGTTTTGTATTTCTTTGAGAACCTCAGCTTTGGATGCTAAGTGAAACGAGCTGTATTCACTCTGTACTGTCTGTGCGTTCTAAGAAGCAGTTGAGCTGATGGAGTCTGGTGAGGCCTGCACTGCCCCCAAATTCCTGGTGGCCACTTCTTCAGTGGCCCTCCTGGTCCCCCCCGCTGGTGTGCGGTGCTGTGGTGCTCTTTCTCCTGCTGCTTTGTACTGTGGTCACTCGGCTCCTGGGCCACCTCATCTTTGTCTATAGCTTCCTCAGCAGGCTAGACCTAACCCCGACTGTAACAGCACTCATTTCTGTTCCAGCTCACTTCTTGCCACTATTTCTAAGATTTGAGACTCAAGACATTCCTGAGAAAGAACTGGCCTCGACTTTATATTTCATGAAGTCCAGGTTTAACAATCTAGCTGGCTGGGTCTATTCTGTTTTTGTTTGTTTGTTTTTGATTTTTAACCCTCCTTTGGTGATTGGTCATTGAGCGAGGCAAAACATAAGCCCGCACTTCATTATTTTCACAGTAAATGCTTTCTTTTTTTTTTTTTTTGGCTTTTGGGTCAGACCCAGTGATGCTCAGGGGTTACTCCTGGCTTTGCACTCAGGAATTACTCCTGGTGGTGCTTGGGGGACCATATGGGATGTCAGGGATCGAACCCGGGTCGGCCACGTGCAAGGCAAACGCCCTACCTGCTGTGCTATCACTCTGGCCCAGTCAATGCTTTCTTTTACCCTAAATCTACTGAGTAAAGGTGTTCTGTGTGTTCTGTGATTCGGAGAAACTTAAGGCCTAAGACCACCTAGAAATTCATAAGAACCTCTACCCTAATAGCAGCCAAAATTATTTTTGGGGGCTGTTTCATTTTGGGGAGCCATATCTGGCAATGCTTAGGGGTTATTCCTGACTCTGCACTTGGAATTACTCCTGGCAGTGCTCAGGGGACCATATGGGATGCCAGGGATTGAACCTGGTTAACCACATTCAAAGAAAGTGCCCTACTGGCTGTATTAACGCTTTGTTCTGCAATCGGAATTCTTCTAGGAGGATAATATATACATATAATCCTCAGATTTCTTCTATTCTCCCTCCCCCCCTCCTTTTTTTTTTTTCAGTTAATCCACAAAATTATTGACCTAGGATATGCCAAAGAACTGGATCAGGGCAGTCTCTGCACCTCGTTTGTGGGAACCCTGCAGTACCTGGTGAGAAGGCGTCATCTGTGGGTATCTTTCTTACATTGCCTGTTGGGGGGCTTCTTAGAAGCTTCCAGGTCCATAACAATTCAAGTCCTCCTGTTTCTCAGCAGAGGCCCTTGGGAAGGATGTGCTTATCTGTCGTGTCAGAGGGACTCGAGTGAATCCTTGCACAAGTTTCACAACGTTTGTTTTGTCTTGAATTAAAGGGCTTGAACTAAGCTCATGCTGACCTATAGAGGCCACAGTTTCTGATATCTCTGGGCTGTGGAAAAGGAGGCTCTAAGCTCTCACCCTTCCATCTGTTTATTATTTGTTCTGAAGATTCGGGTTCTAGTTGAGTCACAGTTTCGAGTGATGGGTATAATCTGCACTTCAGGCCTCGTGCTTGGAGCTGGTGAGGCTGTGGGCAAGATGATAAGCATTTCCTTGGCCTTCAGGAGCTTAGAGTCTAACAAGAAAGGAGCAAACAACTGACAAACGACAACTGTAATAAGTACTGCAAAGGAAAGATTCAGGGTGTTGGAGAACTTTGCCTGTTCTGGACGCTGAAGGATTGGTAGGTGCAAAGGAGCCAGAGGCGGGGATGGTAAATAGCTCCAGAAAGAAGGTTAGTGCATTGGGATATCAAGTAATTCCTGAGTGCAGAGCCAGGAGTAACCCCTGTGCATCACCATGTGTGACCCCCCCCAAAAAAAAGCAAAAAAAAAAAAATTAAAAAATAAAATCTCTGGAGAATCATCAAGGGGTTTTGTTTATCTGCTTTTTACTTACTGTTTTGGGGCCACACCCAGCTGTTTTCAGAGCTTACTACTGACTCTGCATTCAGGGATCACTCCTGGTAGGGCTTTGTAAATCATATATGGTGCTAGGGCTCAAACCCAGTTCAGCAGTA
Source organism: Sorex araneus (assembly GCF_027595985.1). Classification (NCBI taxonomy): domain Eukaryota; kingdom Metazoa; phylum Chordata; class Mammalia; order Eulipotyphla; family Soricidae; genus Sorex; species Sorex araneus. The sequence continues at coordinate 334,433,116 of NC_073302.1, read as the reverse complement.
TGCCAGGCAAAACTCCCTAACTGCTGTACTCTCTCTCTCTCCCTGGTCCTAGACATCAAGGACTTTTAATTAAATTCAGAGGGATCAGGTTACCAGGCTTCTCTCTCTTATTCTCGCCATATGCAATAATGCTAGGAAAGATGGGGTGCCACTCTTGGCGAGGTGCTTGGGGTGCCATGTCACGTAGGGTATCACACTTGGGGCTTCCACATGTAAAGTGTGGGCTCCAGCCATTTGGATTTTTCCCCAGTACTTACTTTGGTTGCCCTTTTGAATCAACCGCTCTAGCAGACTCAGAACAAGAATAAAGAGAGGGCATGTTGTAAGGAGCTTGTTGCAAAAGGCAGTTTGGAATTCTAGGTGGCAGCAAGGTTGGAAAGAATGATTCAAAAGGTTCCTAGCAAGATACTCAGCAAGACTTGGTAAAAGATTGTTAGCTGGTTGTAACAACCAGTAAAATGTTGGTTGAATAAAGGAATCTGTAGTTTTAAAAAGGATTCGTGTGTGGTATAAGAAGCATAGTAATGCAATAACGAAAGGCCAAAAGCGACAAAATCTACAAACTGGTTCACAGAACTGAACTTACCATGGCAGTGAGGCTTGGGAAAGAGGGGTAATGATGCTGGGGAGAAATGAACGGGGCCCCTGAGACAGTAGTGGAAAGAAGGGACACTTGGTGGCTGGGGTGGTGCTGGCATGTTGGAGTAATGAAAGCCCAGCAAATAAAACATGAAGAGACTCAGTGCCAAATGGGCCTCAATACTCTAATTCTTTATTTTATTTTATTTTTATTTTTGGGTCACACCAAGAGATGCTCAGGGGTCACTCCTGGCTCTGCACTCAGGAATTACTCCTGGTGGTGCTCGGGGGACCATATGGGATGCTGGGAATCGAACCTGGGTTGGCTGTGTGCAAGGCAAACGCCCTACCCGCTGTGCTATCACTCTAGCCCCGGTGCTCTGATTCTTGAACTGAAGAAGCTTGTCTTTGAGGCCTTCTTGTGTGCATTGGAACTCAGCCCACCCACCAGACCCCTGTTGTCCACTGCTGACTCCTGGCCCCATGACTCAGGCCCCTGGGAACCTGTGCTGACCTTGTGGGGGGCTTGTGTCCTTGTGGCTAGGTGGGGCCCAGGCCCTGGCTTAGTGCCCTGTCCACCTGCAGGAGCTGCACCATGACCGGCACAGGCTCCCCTGACCCCTGCTGTGCCCTTCTGATTCGGGCCTCCTGGCCTTGCCGTAGAGCCTCTGTAACCTGCTCTGTGGCCTTGACTCACCATGGGGCCTTCTGGAATGTAGCTTCTCCGCCACTCATGCGAAGATCCTTTGAACCCCTTTATGTTCCCCCTGTACTTAAGGGTCTTCCTTGGGCACCTGAGGTGGCCCAGCATCTGGTCTGCCGGGACTGTGATGAGCACTTGGCCTTTGCTGCATGTGGCTCCATCGGGTGTACCCATGTGGTAGTGTTTGTGGGTGCAGCCTGTCTCCCCTCTGCAGGGCCTGGACTTCCTGCAGCCAGGGCCCTGGTTCAGCATCAGAGTGAGTGAGGTTGGCGGAACCCCCACTCACCCGCTTGCGGGGTCAGGGCCTCCTCTCAAGCCCCCTCCATGCAGCCAGAAAAGTGAGGACATGGTCTGAAGGGCTGTTGCTTCCTCTTGGGTGGCTCAGGGGTGTCCCCCCTTGCGCACTGTAGGCCCCGGAGCTGCTGGAGCAGGTGAAGTACACCGTGACCGTGGACTACTGGAGCTTCGGCACCTTGGCCTTCGAGTGCATCACGGGCTTCCGGCCCTTCCTGCCCAACTGGCAGCCTGTGCAGTGGTGAGTGAGAGCCAGAAGGAGGTCGTGTGCCTCTGCCTCACCTCGGCCTGGTCCCCGGGTGCCGCCAGCTGGTCTGGAGACTTCTGTGACAGTTTCCCAGGATGCTTCCCTGTCAGGAACTGAGAGTTAATATCATCATCTATATAAATGGCATTTGCCCTTAATTCATAGCCACAAGGCAGTTCATTTTCAGTCTGCTGTTATAAATGCAGGTAAGAAAATGGTTTATATATGAATCAAATTAAAAAAGATTTCTAGTAAATCGAAGGATATGGCTGTTTTTAAACATTACTTTTTATGGGCTCCAGAGAGACACTATAGTGGGCAGGGTGCTTGCCTTGCATGAAGCTGACCCAGGTTCAATCCTTGGTACCACATATGGTTCCCCTGAGTCCTCAGGAGTGATCCCTGAGCACAGATCCAAGAGTCAGCGGTGAGCACCCTTCAGTTGGCCCCCAAACTAAACAGTTTTTAACAGTTTAGTTTTTTAACAGTTTAGTTTTTTAACAGTTTAGTTTTTTAACTTTTTAACAGTTTTTCCCCCCAATTTTAAAAATACTGTAGGGCTGAGGAGATAGCTCAGAGAGCTGAGCACAGGTCTCAAGTCTAATCCCATGGCATCACATGACCTCCCGAGCATAGCCGGGGCTATCACTAGTAGCCCCTGTACTGCTAAGCCCGGGCCCTATGCCCTAGTGCCCCACTGACAGCACTGGGAGTGGTCCCTGCTTCCCCAGAGCCGCTGGAGAGACCCTACCCACAAATGCAGCAAAAATACTTTGTCGTATGTCAGAGAGAGAATTTGTTATTGAAATTTAAAAATTATCATTTCCCTATATCAGTTTGGTTTCATTCAGAATTGTTCTTTGAGATGTTACACATGAAATTTTTTAATTAAAGAGCCATGATTTATAAAGTTACTGATAGTTGCATTTTAGGAGTACAATAAATAATTCAACACCAGTCCCTCCACCATTATCCCCAGATTCCCTCCCTATCCTGACCCCCACTCCACGCCCTCCTGTCGACTTAACGGGCACATTACAAAGTTTCAGTGGTTGCTGCTTAGATCTTGTGTTTCAATTCTGTAGATCTATGTTTTGGGTATCTGCTCTACCCTCACTCAGATCACTGAGATAACTGTACCCTGATGCCTGTTCACCTGTTACTTCTTGTTTTATTCTCCACCCCCCACCCCCTGATTTCTTTCCTTCTCTGTCTCCTCTAAACACTAGGGTCGAGGATGATCTGAGCGTCCCCTTTTACTGCAGTCCATTTCATCATCCAGTATTCCACAGAAAAGTGAGATCATCCTGTGTCTTTCTTTCAGCTAACTTCACTAAATATGGCATCCTCTAGCTGCAACCAGGTTACAGCAAACTGCATGATTGTTCCTTGTAGCTGCATAGTATTCCATTGTGTATATATCCCACTTCTTCATTATCCATTCACTGTCATTGGACACCCAGTTTGATTCCATATCTTAGCTGTTGTACTGAGTGCAACAATGAATAATGGTGCTACACACAAATTTGAATTGTGTTGCTGTTCAAATATTTTGTTTTTTAAAAACTTGCGGGCAATAATAAGTTCACATAGTTCAATCTTGGGGCTAAAGAGATAGTACAGCAGGTAGGGTGCTAGCCTTGCTTGCGGCCAACCTGAGGTCAATCGCTAGCAACCCATATCATCCCCTGAGCCCACCAGGAGTGATTCCTGAGTTCAGAGCCAGGAGTAACCCTTGAGTATCACTAGGAATGGCCCCCAAACAAACAAGACACGTGGTTCAATCTTTATCAATATAAATCTAGCCTGACCTAGGAGGTCACTCAGAGGGCTGATGCCTAAATGAGAGTCCAGGTGCCGTTTCCCTGAGCAGATTAGGAGTAGCTCCTGGGCAACCCCAAAAGATCAGTGAAGAATGATCTCATCTTGGTCTCTTGCCATAGGTCCCCAGGAGCATTGTGTAAGGTAGGTTTTCATAGATGTTTTGTGCATGTATGACAGAGTAGCATGCATTTGTTCATTTGTATGTTTGGCGCTTTTGTGCGTATGTTAGACTTATGCCCAACAGTGCTTAGGGCTTGGGAGATCATATGCAGTGCCGGGGGTGGAGCCAAGGTTGGCAGAGTAGAAGCACTACACTCTCTCTCTCCGGTTCTTACCCTTTTCTTCTTCTTTGTTTTATTTATTTATTTATTTATTTTTGGTTTTTCGGCCACACCCAGAAATGCTGAGGGCTTACTCCTGGCTCTGTACTAAGGGATCACTCCGAGCAGTGTTCAGAGGGATGATTTGGGGTGCCAGGAATCAAACTCAGGTCAGCTGTGCAAGGCAAGAGTGTTGCCCACTGCACTACCTCCCTGGCCCTTCACTTTCCTTTTCCTTCCCATCAGGAGTGGTAGCCTTGTATGAACTACTTCTATGCGCTCTTTTAGCCTTTTCACACTGCAGGTATTTCCGTAACAAGACCAGAAACCACCACCACAGACATTTTTGTGTGTCTTCAGGCTCTTCATGTGTCTGGAGAAAAAGTAAAATGGGGCTGTAGGGATAGCACAGGGGTGAAGGCACTTGCCTGGTTCAGCCTCTGGCCCTCAGGTGTCCCTCTAGCACCGGAGTAGCCCCTCAGCACTGCCAGGTATGGTCTCCCCAGAGAACAGTTAGTTCCTTACATGCTTTTCAGACTTGCTATTGAACTTGTTCTTGGGGACAGAGGTTGGGCCACACCCAGCGGTACTCAGTGGTCACTCCTGGCTGTGCTCAGGGGCCTGTATGCAGTGCTTGGGATTGAATCAGAGTCTACAACGCATAGGGCAAGTGCTCTGTCTCTGCTATCTCTCCCACCATACGATTGAAATGCTTGGTGTTTGCAGGGGCAGAGAGATAATACAGAGGGCAAGGCTCTTCCCTTGCATCTGGAAAACATTGTTCGAATCCCCAGCACTACGACATTTGGGTCCCCTAACACTGCTAGTCACTCTGGAGCCAGAGCCAGAATAGCCTCTGAGCACCACTGTGTGTGGCCCAAAACAAATCCGAAAAAGTCTCTCTGGGTTTTCACTAAGTAGCCATTAGAAGCATTGGGTCATTTATAACTTGAGCTTCGTAAAGCAGCACGGATGCCTTGTTGGGAAACCCTTGTATACCCACAGTGACTTTCCTATGGTAAGCCCCTGGAAATAGAATAAGTCAAAGATTATGCACATCTTAAAGATCTCATGCATTTAACAAACTGCCCAACAGAAAGGATGCACAAATCACACTTCCACCAGGAATTTGCAAAGCTGCTTGTTTCTCCATATTGTTGTCAACATTGACTGTTGTGGTTTTTTTAAGATATCTTTCTGATAGCCATAAAAGCATTAACTTTTCAAGTGGTAGGCATTTGCATAATGAGAATATTTATTTCTAACAGTAAGATTAGGTCTTTGAGATAGGCTCAGAAGAGTAGTTTTCTATTCTAACAACAGTCAGTTTGTTTCCATTTCTACAGGCTTGTGGAGATGAGCAAGGCCTGTACTAGCTCTGCAGGGGGCCCGCTGAGATGCAGAGGGCGCCCTCCTGTGGGTACTTGTTTTAAAATAAGCAGTGATCCCTTCACAGTATAGATTCTGGAATATCAAGGAACTGACTCATAATGTAACCATGATAAAAAAAAAATAGAAATTATCTGTATATCTATAGTGTTTTAAACTCACCAAGGAATTGTTGCATTTCTTTGTTCAAATGCTGTGCTTTTGTGTTATTATATGATAAGTTAAAATCCATTAGAACTGGGGAAACAAATGCTATTTCAATTAAGCCTCTATGGACTCAGCATTTTTGTAGTAAATGTCAGCAGTCTGTTGTCTAGACAAGCATCTGTTGTCTACAGGAGTCTATTGTCTATACACTCAGTTTCTTAGAAGTTTCCCCACTGATGGGGCCAGAGTGATAGTACAGTGTGTAGGGCACTTGCCTGTACACAGCTGACCCAGGTTCAATCCCCAGCATCCCATATGATATGGTCCCTGAGCACTGCAAAGAGAAATTCCTGATGTAACCCCTGATTCCAGGAGTAACCCCTGAGCATCACAGGTGTGGCTCAAAAAGAAATAAAAAAGAAGTTCCCCATTGATGCCAGAAAGTCAGGTTCTGGCTCTGCTCGCTGCTTAGGGGCTGCCATAGACTGGTCAGGGTCACTCCCGGGGATGCCAGGGGCCCGTGTTGCTCAGGACCCGGCCTGGACGTCCTATATGCAGAGCTGTGCTCAGCTCTGTGAGCTGTCTCCTGCACCAAGTGACCGCTCTCCAGTGGGTTTCTCTGAAATCGAGCAGGGAGCAGTTTATGAGACGTGCCTGTCTCATTTGCTTTCAAAGAGTGAGACTCTGTGTTTCTTTTTCTGAGGTCCACATTCAGCGGTGCCTGGGGCTCAGGACCACTTTTGGGAATTGAACATCAGGCAGTATTTCCAAGGTCACCACTGCTTGTTGAAGTAAGGGACTCAAATCCAAAGTTTCCTCTGTCTGAATGTCCAAGTATTTTCTTTCCAAGACACCCAGGAAATTAAAAAGCAAAAGCATCTGAAAAAAGCATCTTATTTTGATCTGAAGATCAGAACTTCAGACATGAGGGGCATGTGTTCCACATGAGCTTTGTCCCAGGCCTCCCCACCCTTTCCTTCCTTTTATGAGTTTTATTTCTTTATCATCTGCTTTTAAATGGCTTATTAAATTTTTTAAAATTTCACTGATTTATGCAGTTTGAGCTTTATAGTAGAAAATTGTTTTAGGACCTAAGCAATAATCAATAAGCAGGAAAAAAAAAGCTACCATCTTGTTTCATTTTTGTGACTTCCTGTTGACAGGCTGAATTTCCCATTTGACAGAGTCCTGATGTGCAGCAGTGAGAGCTTCTGCCAGACAGAGTCTCCCAGTCTGTCACACACCTGCTCGGGACCCCGTGCTCTGAGCACAGAGTGCGCTGAGCCCCGGTCACCGTGTTCCCCTGTTTCATCAAGAACCGCTCAGAGCTAATGCTGCTTTTGCTTTTTAATTTCCTGGGTGTCTTGGAAAGAAAATACTTGGACATTCAGACAGAGGAAACTTTGGATTTGAGTCCCTTACTTCAACAAGCAGTGGTGACCTTGGAAATACTGCCTGATGTTCATTTCCCACTACCAAAAGGGGACTAAAATCTGTGCCTACCTCATGGGACTTTCACGGCAAGGAGGTGTGTGTTCCACACACAAATGCTTGCTTACCCATGACAATTCAATGTATTGTCCTTGTCACTGAGAAGATTCTAGACCAGTTGGGTTTAAGTTTTGTTTTGCTCTCTCCTGTAGGGCCTCTCCCACAGTGCTCCACCCTTGCTCTCTCCTGTGGCCTTGTCCCACAGTCTCCACCCTCTCCTGTAGGGCCTGTCCCCATAGTGCTCCACCCTCTCTCCTGTAGGGCCTCTCCCCACAGTGCTCCACCCTCACTCTCTCCCGTAGGGCCTCTCCCCACAGTGTTCCACCCTTACTCTCCTGTAGGGCCTCTCCCCACAGTGCTCCACCCTTGCTCTCTCCTCTAGGGCCTCTCCCCACAGTGCTCCAGCCAGATAGTAGGTGGTGCTTGGGCTTTGCAAGTAGCAGGACAGCAACTGTGGGCACTGTGCCAAGGAGCAGACTGGCACCTAGAGATGCAGGGCATTGCTGCTACCACTTAAGCTATTCCTTGGTCCTGGGTTTAAATTTTTCTTTCAAGCACTCTTTCAGAAGAATCAAGAAACCTTCTGCATTGGGAAATGTCCAAGTTTGTTTGTCATGAGAAATAATATTTAGCCATGCACATTTAGAGGAAAGTGTGTGTGTGTTGTGCAGAGTTCACGTAAATAGGAGGCATATGTGTTGCAACACATATATGTATGTGTTGGATTCTTAATTTCATCCTGTATCAAAGCACCCATTCTGCTGTAACCACTTTCCAGCTTCCCACTGCAGAAATGAACTTGCCCTTGCACCTTCTGTCTGGCTATGGCGTTCCCCCTTGAATACAAGGAGAAAAACATGAAATATACCAAATTCAGAAATAATCTGGTAAATAATAAAGAACTTTATTTGCTCCAAAGAAGAATCTAAAATTGGTTTTTTTTTAAGCATGGTTTTTATCTGGATAAAATGAGCAGTAGAGAAAAGTAGGACAAACCAAGGATATGAGGAAGAGTCAGCAGCTCTGTTTGTAGCGTCTGGACACCAAATGGGTAATCACTGCCTGTTCCTGCCACCCTGGTCTTCCCAAAGCTCTCCAGGAAGCTGTGCCAAAGGGTTGAACTGCACTGGCTCCCAGAAGGGTTTAAACAGTGACCCAGAGCTATTCTGTGCGGTTGTAAAGTGATAATACACAGTAATTACAAAGTGACACTTGACCGCCAAGTAACAGAAGGCTGTAGTTAACGAAATGACATGTTTGCAGGCACTCCAAAGTCCGGCAGAAGAGTGAGATGGACATCGTTGTCAGTGAAGACCTGACGGGAACAGTGAAGTTCTCCAGCTCCCTGCCACACCCCAATAACCTTAACAGGTGAGGCTCACTGGAGAGCACCTTATGCATGAGGTGTTGTAGAACAGGTTCTAAACGACTTGTTTAATTCTGTGCCTGAGAGCTTAGAACATACCTCCCACTCCTCATTCCCATTCAGAAATGATCATTTTTTTCCATTTTTAGAATTTATTTTTATATCTCTCATCCCTCTGTGCTATTGTTAGCAGGCAATTATTATTATTATTATTATTATTATTATTATTATTATTATTATTTTATTAGTGAATCACCGTGAGGTACAGTTACAGACTTACATACTTCCGTTCTTCCATTTCAGTCATACAATGGTTGAGTATCCATCCCTGCACCAGTGCCCATTTTCCACCATCAATGGTCCCAGCATCCCTCCCAGCATCCCCACCCCATCCCCGTACCCCCACCCCATCTCTGTGGCAGTACATTCCCTTTTGCTCTCTCTCTCTCCTTTTGGGTGTTGTGGTTTGCAATAGAGGTATTAAGTGGTCATCATGTTCGGTCTATAGTCTGCTTTCAGGGTGCGTCTCCCATCCCGAGCAGATCCTCCTAGCACCATTTACTTGGTGATCCCTTCTCTAACTGAACTGCCTTTTTCCCCAGTATGTGAGTCCAACTTCTAAGCTGTGGAGTAATCCTCCCAATACTTATCTTTAATAATCTTGGGTGTTAGTCTCCCATAGAAATGATAATTTTTCTAAATTCACCTAACAATCTGTGTCTCCTCCTATTCTTTGTTTTTTCCACCGTGTTTCACATTTAGTTTTATAGACAGACTATTCCTAGTCAATTGCAAGCTTCCCAAAGGTAGGAAACGGGCTATGGTGATGGCACAGTGGGTAGGGCACTTGCCTTGCTTGCACTGACCCAGCATTTTATATGGTCCCTGAACCTGCCAGGAGTGATCCCTGACTGCAGAGCCAGGAGTAAGCCCTGAGTACTACTGGGCTTGTCCCCCATGCCCAAAAAAGGGTAGGTAGTTATATTTTATTTCTCTTTGTGTTTCTCTTGTGGCCTAATACAGTGTTATGATCATGAAATTAATTATTGTCGTTTCACCAGCTGTTTGGGCTGTTAATTAGTCTTAACAGCCAAACTCTGAGCATCCTTACAATGGTATCAGAATTGGGTAATAGGAAGCTTCATGGAAGTCATAAGGAGCATAGATAATAGGCTGTGCTTGTCTTTTGTTTCAGGGCCACAACTAGTGGTGCTCAGGGGTCACTCCTGGGCTCAGGGTACAATATGCAGTATTGGGGGTTGATCTGAGGTCAGCTGTGTGCAAGGCAGCAGCCCTCCAACCCATGTAGGTAACCAGCATGAGGGCTTGGAGGATGGGTAGAAAGGCAGTGTGTGGACCTGAGCTATTAATATGGAATGACTTTGGGTGAAGTAGGAAAGGCTTTTTGGAAAGGCTTGGAAAGATACGTAGGATATTAATAGATGAGAAGGAAGAAGTTTGCAGGGAAAAGATTGGAGCGGGGAACAGCACACTTAGGGAGGCAGTGGGCATCTGTTTTTCACTTCAGTGAGAACTTTTTTGGAGAGGTACTGGGAGGCCAGCCCAGAGGGCCTGTCCAACACAGTGAACTTGCTCGTGAGCCTGCCGAGTGCTTCTGAGGAGGAGGCTGGCAGTCTGGCTCCAGAGGTGTGTCGCGTGAGGGAACCACTGGGGGCAGGTATGCCTAGAGGCTCATTTCGAATGCTTTCCGGTGAGCCTGTCAGAGACCTGTGGATGGACCCAGCTGAGATATTCCGTGTGAGGAGTTTCTAGAGAGCCTGAGGAGTGGTGAGTCCTGCATACCTCACTTGATCACGAACATTCAGTCTTCTCTGATGAGGTCATCTGCAGTTACCCTGAGTACAGTGGTGATAGAAGCGTGCACACCTCCGTGCATGCCCAGTGCCTCCTGGGAGTGGGGGGGGGGGGGCGGGCAGGTGGAGAGCCCACGCTGTCTGCTATCTTCACAGTGTTTTGGCACAACGCCTGGAGAAGTGGCTGCAGCTGATGCTGATGTGGCACCCCCGGCAGAGGGGCACCGACCCCTGCTATGGGCCCAACGGCTGCTTCAAGGCCCTTGATGACATCTTAAACTTGAAGGTAATCCCATAGTTGTGTTCGACCTGGGACAGCAGGGGAGGCCCCAGCTGTCACAGCTGTCATTCCAGGAGGGGCGTGCTTGCCGGAAGGCCGGTCAGGATGGCGACAAGGCTTAGCAGCAGAGTGCAGGAGTCACACAGTGAAGCTCTGGGTTCGAGCTTCATCCAAGAAAATAGTTGAGGACTGGTCATGGGCCGTGTCATTTAGGAGAGAAACTCGGGCTCTGGGGCTGTTTCTCCACCTAAATAAGGATCGAGGCCCCTGTGTCACGAGGCCAGAGCTTTAGACAGGAAGGAATATTCAAGATGGGAATATGCGGGCCAGAGTGCTCCAAGCTTGAAGCTTCAGGGACCTAGGCAAGGACAAAGTCTGTTGCAGGTACGCTGTGGTTGCAGTGACTTCTGGGTTGTGTTGCAGCTGGTGCACATCTTGAACATGGTCACAGGCACCATTCACACCTACCCGGTGACTGAAGATGAGAGTCTCCAGAGCTTAAAGGCCAGAATTCAGCAGGACACCGGCATTCCTGAGCAGGACCAGGAGCTGCTGCAGGAGGCAGGCCTGGCCCTGATCCCCGACAAGCCAGCCACACAGTGCATCTCAGATGGCAAGGTCAGCACTGGCTGCCCGGAAGGCCTGCATTCCCTTCTCAGTCACCGGCGACTATACTCCCTTCAGACTTTCACTTTCCTTGGCTGTTGGTCATAGGCATGCTGCTTGTTTTTCCTGTTGTGTGTGTTTTGTCTCTGATGCTCGGCCTGTCCATTCCAGACACACGCCCTACTCTGCCTTTCTGCCCCCCTGTGTGGCCTGATAGATGGTCACTTCACACTTCCCGTTTCCATCCACCAGTCAGAGTGCCTTGATTTGCTTTTGTTGCCGTGCTGTGCATTCTTCTGAGCCAGCTGGGCTCCTGACAGTGGTCAGCCACTGCTGCCCAGAAACCCCCTGATGGTGGCCACGGCGAGGCAATGCCCACCTCAGAGTTGGTCAGCTGAAGAGTAACTTTTGGGTAGACAGTGACAGCTGACATCTCAGTTTTATAAAAAGACACTCAGAATGCAGTGAGTTGTCAGAAGCTGTAAATAGGTAAATTGGATTGTCAGTATAAAGGAACAGGAGAGGGATAAAAGGCAGCATCACTGGGAAAGGCTTCAGAGACTCAGTACCTGCTGAGGAGGTGTGGAGAGTACTCAGAAAGCTTGGGGGCTTTGAACCATTCGAGCTCACCTTGTCTCTGTCCCTTTGCAGTTGAATGAAGGCCGCACACTGGACATGGATCTTGTTTTTCTTTTTGACAACAGCAAAGTCACCTATGAGACTCAGATATCCCCACGGCCGCAACCTGAAAGTGTCAGCTATATCCGTAAGAACTTCATTGTTTTTAATTCAATTTTGTGTTTTGGGCCACATCCAGCATTACTTGGAGGCTGCTCCAAGCTCTATGCTCAATGGACCATGTGGTGCGGGGGCCTGAAGCCAGGTGTCCAGCGTGTGAAATATGAGCTGTGGTACTTTGAGCTATTTCCAGCCCTGGTGTATTTTGTTTTGTTTTGTTTTAATTAGTTGTAATACTTGGGACTGTTGGAGGGAAGCATGTGACCATGGAGCTCAGTTACTGAGCCCTGGAGCATCTTACTTAGTTTGGGTATGTAGCCCAGGCAAAGACAAGTGTTCAGTCCAATTCAGACTCAATTGTCAGAAGAGGAAAGACAGTACTGCCCCAAAGTCTGAATTTGAAGCAGATGGCAAATTTCCAAGTTTTATTGATATTTTAATAACAATACATAAACAGGAGACAAAATAATCTCAAGTACAAAGTAATATACTATGGAAAATACACCACCAAGGCTAGAGAAATAATACAGCAGGCAAGGTGCTTGCCTCTTCGGGCTGGTCCCCAGCACCATACTTAGTCTCCTGAGCACCACCAGGAGTGACCCCTGAGCGTAGAGACAGGTGTAAGCCCCACACACTGCTGAGTGCAACTCAAAAACTAAAGCAAAAAAAGAAAAGCAAATGACCTTCTCCCCCAATTCCTTTGTGTCTCCCAGGGAAGCGGCTGCTATCAAAACGTTGACTCTACTTACCACAGTGTTTTGTGCATTTATAAATTATACTAGACACATAATTTACATATTTTCCTTTCCCCCTTAGATAGATGTACTCAATATGTGCTGCTCTGTACCTTCCTTCTTCCCTTAATATATTTTTGGGAGATTTTTTCCCTGTTTTTGCACATCGAGCTACCTGTATGTTTTATGATGGTAAAGTACTCCATTATATAACCATCGGATAATGCATTCTCTGCTCCTGTTTTCTCTCCCTCTCTTTTCTCTCTCTTTTTTCTCTTTGTCACCGTCTCCTTTCTCTCACACACATGCATACACACACACACACACACACACACACACACACACACACACATTAATACATTTGTGAAGGTCCAAAGTCTGAGAGCTACAGACTTATTCCTTATGTAATTGTCTTCTAGTCCTGGCAGTTAAAACTTCTTAAGGTCTTAAATTTTGTGGACATAAGAGTTTGTATTGAAAGCATGAGCTTGTATCCGTGTGAGTACCTCCTATGGCCCACAGAGTGTTTCTTCAGTGCTGGAGAGACATGCTCCGATGCAGGGGGGAAGGTCAGTCTGTTATGGAGCCCAGAGGAGCCCCTCAGCACCAGGGTCATCCTCAAAACGCCCTCAAAAAAGTGTTTCTTCACGTCAGAGCAACAGCTACTTATTGGCCAGTGTAATGCTTGTGCTATAGACAGTTGCAGAAAGGTGCGAGACAGTCTGAGTGTAAGCGTGAGAGAATCATCGCCTGGTCGTTAGCCACCTGTTTGCAGCCCCCGAGTGCCCACCTGGCTGATCATGAGAGGGCATGCTCTGACAGCCATGTCTCTGTTCTAGTTCAAGAGCCCAAGAGGAGCCTGCCTTTCTTCCAACTGCGGAGAGTGTGGGGCCAGGTCTGGCACAGCATCCAGGCCCTGAAGGAGGACTGCAGCCGGCTGCAGCAGGGACAGCGAGCTGCCATGTACTGTTCGGCACTCCCACAGAGCCTCTGAAACGGCGCCACTGCCCCCGGGAGGGACGGGTCCAGCAGCAGGCTTTCGGAGGGACAAAAGGGAGACACTGGTTTGGCTGGGTGGCATGTGGTTAGCGGGATGGACCAGTCTGAGGCAGTGAGCCAGGCCAGCACCCAGAGCAGGAGTGTAGTCTGAGGCTGGGCTGGCCCAGAGTGGAATAGGGGACTCAGAGGAGTGTGGAGGCATTTGGGTCAGCAGCACTCCCCGCTGGCCTACTCGGATCCCTGACCTCCGTCCAGTCTGGGTGCCGGCCGCATACAACCCACAAGGCTAGGAAACAGTCTCGTGCAGCTATCCATGTGCTGGGACTTACAGCAAGATTTGAGGCAGTTTTGTCCCTGTTCAGGAAGTGGCATTTGGATCCCCAGAATCCCCCTAAACTTCTGTTTCTTACGGACCCTGCAGGATGAATCTCCTCCGGAATAACAGCTGTCTTTCTAAAATGAAGAATTCCATGGCTTCCATGTCTCAGCAGCTCAAGGCCAAATTGGATTTTTTTAAAACCAGCATCCAGATTGACCTGGAGAAGTATAGTGAGCAAACCGAGTTTGGAATTAGTGAGTGGACTCTTTGCATGAGCTTAAAGAGAACTTTTATTTGTTTTTCTGGAGGCTTTTCTTTTTTTTTTTTCCTTTCCCTTGTCCTCTTATAATTGAGTTGTTTATTTTTGTTTTGGTTTTGTGGTATTTTCAGTTTTTTTCTCCCCTAATGTTTTTTTTCCAGCATCAGATAAATTGTTGCTTGCATGGAGGGAAATGGAACAGGCTGTGGCGCTCTGTGGGCGGGTAAGAGACGCATTTTCCGTCCCTGTCCTCACTAAAAAGAACGAGGCTTTCCATTGCTGTTTCCGACTTTCTTGTGGGACAGCAAGCTTTCCTTTTATGTCATAAATCAATTTTCCTCTTCCTGTTTTTTTGGCCTAACTGGCCAGCCGGGGCCCTGCTGTACAAGTCCCAGAGGGCTCAGGTGAGAGCTGGTCCTTACTTGAATACAAAGCGAAATGAAAAGTCTGCTGGGGCCAGGAAGGGGAAAGGAAGGGGATCACCTAGGTCTCTCATTGTAAGAAAGAGGCTTGAATGAGTGATCAATATACCTTTTAAATGTTTTCTCTAAAATTTAAATTAATTAAAAACCAATTGAATATCAAATGTAAAATAAATCTGAGGTGTTTCTGCAAGCACTCAGCCGTGTTACGGTTCTCAGGTGAAAAGCGCTCCCAGGTAGATCACTGGGAACCCCTCATTATCATCCATGCCAGTCCGATGTGGAGGCAAGTAAGTGCTCTCCGCTGTCTGGGCACTCATGTGCCATCTGTGAAGTAAAAGGGTCTGGGGCTAGAGTGATAGCACAGCAGATAGGGTGTTTGCCTTGCACTCGACCAACTCTTGCTTGACCCCAGCATCCCTTATGGTCCCCCTGAGCACTGCCAGGGGTGATTCCTGAGCGCAGAGCCAGGAGTAACCCCTGTGCATTGCCAGGTGTGACCCAAAAAGCAAAAAAAAAAAAAAAGTGTGCGAGTGAATAAAGAGAAGAGACTTGAGTGTCCACTGGGCGTCTCTCCATGCCAGCACTTTACATGCTCCCTGTTTTCTAATTCCTGCTGCAGCTCAGAGAGAGCCAGTTCTGTTGCAGTGAAAACAGCAGGTACCTGCCCAGGAATCACATAGCTGGGAAGGGACAAGCAGAATATCCCAAATCCCTAAATCTCTGCTCCTCCCGCACCAGGCAGAGACCCAGGTGGGCTGGAAGCTGTCCCGCCAAACCTTGCCTCACAGGCTGCTGTTATGTCAGTTGACACCAGCATAGCTTCTTTACTAGGAGAATGAAGTGAAGCACCTGGTGGAGCTGATGATGGCCCTGCAGACGGACATCGTGGACCTGCAGAGGAGCCCCATGGGGAGGAAGCAGGGAGGCACGCTCGACGACCTGTGAGTACTACTGCCAGGTTCCCTGAGCCACCCCCACAGAGAGCTGAGTCCGTGTAGCCACTCTCGAGTCTGCCCACCTGCTGTGGATCTACACAGCATGGCCCGAGACCGTGTGGTCAGTCTCTCCACCCTGACCCTCATGTCCAGGCCCAATACCACGTGGGTCAGTCTCCCCTCCCTGACCCTCAGTGTCCAGGCCTGAGACCACGTGGTCAGTCTCCCCGCCCTGACCCTCATGTCCAGGCCCAAGACCGCGTGGGTCAGTCTCCCCACCCTGACCCTCAGTGTCCAGGCCTGAGACCATGTGGTCAGTCTCCTTGCCCTGACCCTCAGTGTCCAGGCCCGAGGCCATGTGGTCAGTCTCTCCGCCCTGTCCCTCAGTGTCTAGACCTGAGACTGCATGGTCAGTCTCCCTCCCTGACCCTCAGTGCCCAGGCCTTAGTCACCAGCGTTGAGAAGGTCAGTTCCAAGAGTGCCTCTGAGTCCTGGTTCCTAAATGGACCCAGGAGCAGAGAAGAGAAAACCGCTTCTTAGAGAAGTTCCAGTCTAGAAATCATGTCTTTTGTGGGTACAGGGGTGCAGGCAGGGAGGGCAGACCCAACTGTGCTCAGGGCTCACTGCTGGCTCTGTGCTGAGGGCGCATCCTGATGGGGTCTCCGGGATGGAACTCAGGTGGGCTGTGTGCCAGACAAGCACCTGCTCGTGGAACTGCCCTGTGGCCCTGGAAACTGAGTCTTTTTCAGGTATCCAACCTCAGTTTCTGAAGGGAAAGTGGTGCCCTGACCGAGTGCCCCCACCCAGGATGCTGGCACACAGACTTGGGGGAGCGCGGGGCCTTCCAGCTATATCCTCTGCCACCCCCTTGGAGCTCTGCCAAGTCTCTGGTGCTCTCGCTGACCTTCTCAGGATGGGGAGCCAGGACAGCAGGGGGGTGGTGATTTCTACTGTTTAACCCTTTATCCACTCATTTTCAAATAAACTGTCAGCCAGTCCCGTGATAGGAGCCTGTGCGTCCCCTGGGGCCGGGCCTGGCGTGGTGTTCCCATTGCTGGAGAATTCCAAGGCAGAATTCCTTCCTTAAACTCTCCTCCTGGGCGATCTCACTCCTGCTGCTGCTGTTGCTTCTCTCAGTGACTTTGCTGGCAGGAGCTCCTGAGCAGTGCTTCAGAGGAGACAGGGGCCTGTTTGTGTGTTTCAGAGAGGAGCAAGCCAGGGACCTTTATCGGAAGCTGAGGGAGAAACCGAGAGGTGAGTGGGGTCTGCCCACCCGGCTCCAGGTATTGCAGGCACCTGAGGAGCTCACCGGCCCTCTCCTCTCTCAGACCAGCGAAATGAAGGGGACAGTCAGGACATGGTGCGGCTGCTGCTGCAGGCAATCCAGAGCTTTGAGAAGAAAGTGCGGGTGATTTACACTCAGCTCAGGTATGGGGCACGGGGAGGCGCTGGGGCTGGGCGTCCTTGCGCTGCCCGCTGGCTTCCTGATCGCCGGAACTCGGCCTCCCACATCCTTCAACCCGAGTGCCTCCAAGTGAACGAATGCCTTCCTGTGTGTTTACTGTCCACAGTAAGACTGTAGTCTGCAAGCAGAAGGCCCTGGAGCTGCTGCCCAAGGTGGAAGAGGTGGTGAGTTTAATGAATGAGGATGAGAAGACTGTCGTCCGGCTTCAGGAGAAGCGGCAGAAGGAGCTCTGGAATCTTCTGAAGATAGCTTGTGTGAGTGGAAGGCCACCAGCCCATGGCCCACAGGCACTGGGTTTTATTTATGCCTGCACATGAATAAATTCTAGAAGGTCATCGTGTCACAGTTCTCAAGGTGCTAGCAGACCTGGGATTCCTCTTGGACTCTGGGAAATGAGGGGACCCTTCTTGCCTCTTTCAGCTCCTGATGGGTCTGAATATTCCTCAGTTCTTGCTTCTGCCTCTGTTTTCACAAGGACTCCACTCTCTTTTGGTGTGTGTTACAAGAGCATTTACCATCAGATTTAGGTCTCGCCCAGCTAGTCTAGGATGCTCTTGTCATCCTTAGCTACATCTAAAAAGACCCTTCTCCAGACAAAGTCCTATTCCCAGATTTCTGGGGTTAGAACACAAACCTATGATGAGACCCATCAGCCAAGGGGGCTGTTCCCTCTGTCTGCTGCTTACTGGGTCCTCCACACTCTGTCCCCATCAGCTTCATGCCAGTCACTCAGAAAATGTAACACACAAGAGAAAGCCAAGGATAAAGAAAGGAGCAAGGTAGAATCATATTCCGGGAACCAGGGCTGAGAAAGAATCCCAGTTCTGAACACCGCTACGTAGCAGAAGAGGATGAAAAGAGAATTACGTAGCCTTTCACCTCCAAGCAGCGATGGGACAGTAGATGCTTGCAGTGGGCGAGGATAGCCTTAGCCTCACCCCTTGCCTTAGCTGGCCCTTGCCTTCACATCCATTTGGCATCTGCCCGGTGCAGACTGGAGGCCCAGCAGCTAACAACTACAGATGCAGGAGGCAAGGAGGTTGGCGGGGGGCGTGGCCTGAGGTGTGCAGAGAAGCAGGAGAGTGTTAGGGGCACCCCAGTATTAGTCTTAGTGAGGGAGCCAGAGGAAGCCGAAGTTAGGGGCATCACTCACAGAGGATGAGCAGCAGTGGATATGGACGCAGGGAGCAGAGAGAGCTCCAAGACAGGGACGCTGTGAAGGCTGGTGTGGAAGCAGGCCGGGCAGCAGAATACTCGGCGTGAGGTGGCAGAGTGCCAGCCCAGAGGGAAAATTGCAGGATTTGTCTTTTCCTTTCATAGAGAGGAAGTGACAGGCCCCCATTTGTGTTTTAGAGAAATCACTGGCCACCAGCTAGAGGGAGGGTCAGTGACTTTGGCAATATCACCTGACAGTGGAGCTGGAGTTGGGTGGCCCGTGGCCATAGGACAGAGTGAAGAATGGTTTGGTTTGTGTGTGTGTGAGGGGGGACTTTTGTGGTTTTCTTATTTTGTTTTTGTTTGGGGGCCACACCCAGCTCTGCTCAGGGCTAACTCCTGGTGATGCTCAGGGAACCCTATGCGGTGCTGGGATGAACTGGATCGGCCTCGTGCAAGGCCAGCACTTACCGCATACCCTTCTCAGCCCCGCACCGTGCTTTTGATTCACGCCTGGCCAGGAAGTACTCCTGGAAGTGTTCAGGACTGTGTAGTTCTGGGTCCAAACCCAGGCTCCCGCCCTTTGGGCCATCTGTCTGGCTCTGAGTTTGTTGTTTTGTGGAGGTCGGGATCTTGGGCCACACATGGCGCTGCTCAGGGTCTATTCCTAGCTCTGTGCTCAGGAGTCAGCCCTATCGGTCTTTGGGGGGATTGTCATAATTGGTGCTAGAGATCAAGCCAGGGTCATCCTCTTGCAAGTCAAATTTTTTTTTAAAAAATGTTCTTTTTTACTGAATCACTGTGAATTGCAAAGTTACTCATGATTGAATTTCAGGCGTACAATGTTCCAACACCAATACCTTCACCACTGTCCACTTCCTACCAAATGTCTCCAGTTTCTCTCCCGCCCTGCCTCTGTGGCAGGCATTTTTCTTTATTTTGATCCCTGTACCCCGCTTCCCCATGCACTGTGCTTTCCAGTGCTATTGCTGATGGGTGTCATGCTTGACACTTTACCTCTTTCAGACCTAGGTCTGTTCCAGAGTGACCACTTTCCTATTATTGTCATATTGAACCCATCCCTGACCTACTGACTTGTCCTCCCTCCCCCCTCTCCCCACTCTTGCCACCTGCCCCCATCAAGGGCAGCTTCCTACTAAGAACCTCAGTTCTTAGTCCTAGGACCAAATTCTGCTCTTTATTTTCACTATCTCTGGGCTTTAGTTATTCCTGTTTCTTCCTACCCCACATTTGAGGGAGATAATTTGTGTCTATCCCTCCCCCTCTGATTCACTTCGTTCAGCATAACTCTCTAAATATATCCATGTATCAGCAAATGTCATGACTTTGTCTTCCTTCTGGCTAAGTATTGATCCATCATGTGTATGTATTACAGCTCCTTTATCCAGTTATCTGTACTTTGGCGCCTGAGTTGTTTCCAGATTTGGGATAATATGGATAGCGCTGCAGTGAACATAGGAGTGCAGATGACTTTTGTCCATTATGTTTTAGAATATACTTCCAGGAGTAGAACATCTGGGTCATATGGAAACTTAGTTTCTGAACTAAGTCTCTACCCCTCCTGGTATGGGTTGTTTGTGTGTTTATTGGGGCCACGCCCAGTGGTGCTCACGGTTCAACCCAGGGCCTCTCACTCACACTGCATCTGTTCTGCCTATTTCACATCTCCAGGCAGTAGAAGCTTCATATCCAGAGAGCGCAGGAATGATTTCCTAACACACTTACAGGCACGGGCCTAAGTGAGGAGTCAGACAGCAGGGAAGCTCAGTGGGAGGACAACGGGCAGGGCCTAGCCGGGGGCAGGAGGGACTAAGGGAAGGTGGGGTTCAGATTGCACACATACACACTGTTGGTCATGAGACCTGAGCTACTCTTTGAGACTCACAGACTTCTGCTGTCACCTGCCCTTTAGATTTTGTTGGCTTTCTTTTTGGTTTTGTCAGAGCAAGGTCCGTGGGCCTGTCAGTGGAAGCCCTGATAGCATGAACGCCTCTCGCCTTAGTCATCCAGGTCAGCTCCTGTCTCAGCCTTGCACAGCCCCCGGCAGCTTACCTGAGTCGGCCACAGAAAGGTAAGTAGCTGTGAGCAGAGCCTGGACCCCAGCAGGCCATGGCGCTGGCAGGACATGTACATTTCTTATCAAAGAAAGGAAGGGCCAGATTAAATGAAACCAGTGTCCAGAGCTTCCTTTTCTGTCGGGATCTTAAAGAACTGTGGAAATGTGGTGAAATTGCTTTGTATATAAATTTTTTTCCTTTCACAACCTGTGTACCTGGGTGTTTTTGGTGTGGAGGGCACAATTACTAGTGCTCAGGAGCTGCTCCCAGCTCAGTGCTCCACACTGTCAGTCCTGCCAGTGGCAAGATACCATGCAGTACCAGGGCTTGAACCCAGATCTTCACGCTCTCTCCCGGGCCCCCATTTCAAACATTGAAAAACAAGTTGAAAGTTATCTTTAGGTTTTGGTAGTTTAGAAAAAAATATCTAGTTAACAGCTAGTTCAGCATCTAGTTAAACAGGAGTTTATTTGCCATTTTACCTGTTGAACAGTGATGCTAGATGTGGGCTTTCGGAAAGTACCTAAGATTGGTGACTAGCATAGGACATGGTGCTTTAGATACTCAGCAGCAGAGTAACTGTTAAATCTTTAAATCCTGTCAGTAACTCTATAGCATTAAAATTTTTTCTTAAAGATCTCATTAACTTTGTTTTTTGGCTTTTTGGGCCATACCTGGCAATGCTCAGGGGTTACTCTTGGCTGTGCACTCAGGAATTACTCCTGGCAGTGTTGGGGGGCAGGTGGGGGGACCATATGGGATGCTGGGGATCAAACCTGGGTTGGCCACATGCAAGGCAAATGCCGTACCTGCTGTGATATCGCTCCAGCCCCCTCGTTGACTTTACTAATCAGTTTATGAGTCAGGAAGCAGCCCATCAAGCAAATAAACAAATAAAGTCCATCAAGCAAAAGATACACAGAGTGGAAGGATTTTATAGTAAAAAAGTGAGTTGAAACAAGGCCATTAGCAGAAAAAAAAAAGGATTAGATCAGGCAAAATCATTGTTCATATGGGGAGGCGGGGGGTTTATCATATAGATTACTCACTAATTTTTATCACATTTTTAATTCCTGGCTCAAGGATCATCCCAGTACTATATGGGGTGCTGGGGATCTAGGGTACTAGGCTGACCATTCAAGGCAAGCACCTTACCTACTATGTTTGTAGCACCATAGCTTATTTTTCTTTTTCTTTTCACTTTTTTTTTCTTTTCACTTTTGTTTTTGGAGCCACAACTGGCCGTCTCAGGGCTTACCTCTGGCTCTGTGCTCAGGGATCACTCTGGTGGGACTTGGAGGACCATATGGGGCGCCAGGGGTCCAGCCTGGGCTGGCTGCATACTAGGCAAGCTCCCTACCCACTGCTAGTGTTGTGCTGGCCCCACATAGCATATTTAAGCAGAATTATCATGGGAAGTCTGTGATGAACACTTTCTAATACCCTGTCATTCTCTGTAGTGAGGAGTTGGTGGCCGAAGCACAGACTCTCTGCGCACAGCTGGAAAATGTGATTCAGGATGCTGTGAACCAGCAAGGCCAGAGTCTAAAGGTGAGGGACTGTGTGAACCCCAGCTGCGCTGTGGGAGTGGGGAGTGCACTGACTTCCAGGATAAAGCAGGAAAACCCTTCAACCCCCACCCATCACCCACCCCCTGGTCTTGGGACTCGGAGCTGAACAATATGAACAATAGTGCTAGATACAGGGAAGCTAACCTGAGGGAGAAATAGCCGGAAGAAGGTACATTAAGACAGGAAGATTTAACTGCTGAGAGGATACTAAAACAATCTCTGCCTTTTCAGTGGCCTTATCTTGTCAGTACAGTCCCCTACCAGTATACCCCGACTTCTCAGCTTCCGGAAGACTTGGAGAAGAATCTCCCTAAGTATCCTCTCAGCAATTTCATTGGCATCATCTGACATTTTTTCAAATGTTCTTCTCCAGTTTGGGACTTTTTAGATCTTTGTGCTGCTCTTTGCATGTAGGTTTCGATCCTTTCCCTGCTCAACTACTCTTCAGCCAGAGGGAATGGAAGGCTTACCTGGCCTTCTCTGCTGAAGCTGGGTTCAGTTCAGTAGCTGAGGCCTCCTCACCACTCTGAGCATAGATAAGGATTCTCCACTTGCAGTACAGGAGCTGGTAGACTCCAAACTAATCCAGGGGTAGATCCTGCACTGTCACAGACATTTAGTTGGAGTGCAGTCATGCCCTGAGTAACAAGACTGCCTGAAAGGCCAGGGTTCAGGTCAACTCCCAGCTGTGGGGGTGGCCTCAAAAGCACAACCGAGATGTGTTGGTGGCCTGTGTGTTAACCTGCCTGTTGATTTCAGTCTCTAGACTGGAGCTGGTTACAGACTGAGGAGGAGGACCAGAACAGTCTGCAGCAGGCCTCTTGACTTGAGTGACCCTGGTGCCCAGCACTGCTGTCCACAGTGGTCCCTCCTGGAGCCATGTGTTGCCATGACTTTCCCTCCCAGCTGTGGACTGGACATGGCACTGCAACAATCTGTCGCTACACTGGATGCCCTCCATCTCCAAGGCTGCTGGCCTGAGTGTTTAGGGAGACCGAGCTACAGCTGCTACTTCCTCCACTCTGAAAAATGTCTGCAGCACCTGGCTTGCCTCACAGACCACTGGACAAATGTCTAAGTGACTCTTGGAGAACAAAGTACAGATGTGCCAGCTGGTACCAGCCTGCCTCCTCCTGAGCCTGACTGATCACCAGAAGCCCCGATCCACCTGTCTCAAAGAACTTTTGTTTGAACTGGATTGGCTTCTCTGAACAGGCTTTTAAATCATAGATGTGTTCTGGCCTATCCTTTCTTCCTCTTTTTATCGCACTGCTGCTAAAAAGAAAACCCTTTGACCTATGACTGTGGTGGTTCTCCTCCCTACAGGAAGACTGTAAGTGAATGTTAAGCCCTCCTCTGAATTCTTTCAGCTACACAGTAACTTACAAGAGTCGGATGCGTGGCCAACCACATCCCCCTTCTTTCATCCCAGAGATGGAAGAGCTAGAGAGATAGCACAATGGACTGAGTGCTTTGTATGTGAGAGATCCAGGTTCCATCCCTGGCACCTCACAGTCCCCAAGCACAGAGCCCAGAGTAGCCCCTGAGCACTGCCAGATGGGGCTCTAAACCAAAGAAAAGGACGTGTCAACCACTAGCCTGCTAACCTCTGTGCTCAGACCTATTCTTGTTCAGCTGCCCTTTGATGTGGTGGTAAACAGGGATTGCCTATCATATTATCTAGCAGTATTATTAAATTGATTTATTTTTAAAGATAGTTGATGTTTTGTTACATGTCTCAACCACTTACACAAGGCTCCATAATCCATTCTGCAATGCCTATGGTTAAGAATTTGGAGCCCAAAATCTATTAATGAAGAATTTAATAACTGAATAGTGCCTTGACCAAACAGTACCATACGATTTGCACTGCTTCTTGGACATTCCAAAACTACCCATCTACATAAAAGCAGGAAGACAAAATGAGCTCAAGTGAACACAGATAAGTTGATTTGGAAAAGAACGTTGAAATAAGTCTCATGAAGTTTCATAGAAGTTTCATGAAGTCTCACCTAGAGAACTTAGGAAAAAGAAGAACAAAATAAGAGCAAACAAAAGATAAAACAAATGTAAGACAAATAAATAAGTAAAATAGAGGGTGGAGAGAGAAAAATCAGTAAAATGAGCTGATATTTTTGGTAAGGTTGATAAAGTGAACAGACCTCAAGCAAAGCTGAAGAAAAAGACAATACAAAACTTACTCAGTTAGGAATGGCTAGGGTACTGGCACCACAGCATCAAAAGAATGATCTAGCATATGCACATGGCAATATGGATGAAATGTACCAAGTCCTTGAAAAGCATAACTATTCAACTCATCAAATATGAAATAATATGAAGAGCTATATAACCATGAAACTAGATTTATAATTTAAAAGCTCCTGTAAAAGATCTTCAGAACATGATCGTTTTACTGGAAAATTCAACCCAACATTGAAAGAATACTAATTATGTGTTATCCCACAAAAAATAGGGGGGGAAGGAGCTGGAGCACAATAGTATAGCAGATAGGGCGTTTGCCTTGCACACAACTGACCCAGATTCAATTCCCAGCATCCTCTCTATGGTCCTCTGAGCACCACCAGAAGTGACTCCAGAGTGTAGAGCCAGGAATAACCCCTGAGCATCACTGGATGTGACTGAAAAAAGAAAAAAAAATTAAATTAAAAATAGGGGGGAATGCTTTCCTGTTTATTTTATGATGCCAGTATTTCCATATCAAAACTAAAAAAACAATAGTACAGAAAAGGAAACTACTTGTAAGTATCTTCATGAATGCAAAAATCTTTAACAAAGTATAACCCATGATCAGGTGTGGCTTAATTGATGAATGCAAGTTCATTCATAAATCAGTGTAATCATATCATGAGACTGAAGAGGAATATTAGTTGCTGCAGAATATACTACTAACATTTAATGCCTACTCATAAACTCAGGAATAAAAAAAATGCTAGAGGGCTAGAGAAAGAATACAGTGAGTAGGATGCTTGCCTTGCATTCAGCTGAACCGGGTTCAATTCCTAGCATCCCAAATGGCCCTCCAAGCACCACCAGAAGTAATTCCTGAATTCAGAGCCAGGAGTAACCCCTGAACATTACCAGGTGTGGCCCCAAAACCAAAAGGGGGGGGGCGAGGGGAGGGGAGGGAGAGGGAGGAGAAAACATTCTCAGATCACTAAAGAGCATCTTCACATGAAGTAAACATTTTAAGATGGAAAGTTTCCCCCTTCCCTTTAAAAAGGCAGTGATGGGGGCTGGAGTGATAGCACAGTGGGTACAATATTTGCCTTACATGCGGCTGACTCGGGTTCGATTCCCAGCATCCCATATGGACCCCTGAGCACTGCCAGGGGTAATTCCTGAGTGGAGAGCCAGGAGTGACCCCTGTGCATTTCCAGGTGTGACCCAAAAAGCAAATAAATAAAATAAAAAGGCAGTGATGGCATCCCTTGTGTCTGCTATTACCCATAGTACTAAAAGCTTGGACTGGAGTGATAGCACGAGTAGGGTGTTTGCCTTGCACGCAGCCGACCTGGGTTCGATTCCTCTGTCCCTCTCGGAGAGGCTGGCAAGCTACTTAGGGTATCCCACCCGAACAGCAGAGCCTGGCAAGCTACCCGTGGTGTATTTGATATGCCAAAAACAGTAACAACAAATCTCACAATGGAAAAGTTACTGGTGCCCGCTGGAGCAAATCGATGAACAACAGGACAACAGTGCTACAGTGCAGTGCTACTAGAAGCTCTAGTCAGAGCAATAGGGGGGAGAATTTAAAGAAAACAAAAGGGATTGGAAACAAGCAAATAAAACAGTTTGTATTTATAGATGATGTAAGGTTTATGTGACAATCTCAACCTACCAAATTGGGGGTGGGGTGGGAGTGGGCTGGGGAACTCTCAAGGATAAAGTCTGCTCAGCAAGTTCACAGGCTCTGAGATAGATAAACACAAAAGTATGTGCTAAGGGTGGAAGAGATAGTACAGCAGGTAGAGTGCTTACCTTGCACACGACCAACTTGGATTTGATCCCAAGTCCATATGGTTCCCTGAGCATTACCAGAAGTGGTAACTGAGTGCAGAGTCACTGAGCATCGCCAGGTGTGGCCAAAAAACAAAGCATAAAATAATCTATACTTATATATTTAATATATTTATATGTTAATATAACATATTTATATTTAATATATATTTATAAAATATAAATAAGCATATAAAAACAAAACTAAAAACAACATAATTATTCAAAATAAAATGCATAAATATAAAGCAAATATAAAATGCTGAGAACTACAAAATGCTTTATCAAGTAAACAAAATTACCATGTTAAATGGATTGAATTATTTTGTATGTTCTTCACAAAGTGATAATCATGCAGGAAAGACAAAGGAGCTATAAGAGCTTACATAATATTGAAAAAGAATGAACCAGGGAAACACCTCCAAGGGTTAGAGTATATTGTCTGCATGCCAAAGGCCCACACTGGCCCGCTGACACCACATAGACCCTGAGCACCACCTGAAATAACTGTCGATCACCAGCAGACACAGTCCAACCACACAACCACCACCTACCACTCCCGCAAGCAAGAATGAACCAGAAGTAAAGATGACCTGATTTTAAGACATGTAGACCTGATAATCAAGATTGTGATATTGGAGAAAGAACAGGAAATCCAGAAACAGCTCCACACAAGTACAACCATCTGATTTTTGCAAAGATCCAAAATTAATTCAGTACAGGACAGTCTTTTAAACATACGATTGAATATTCATAAGAAAAAATTGACTTAACACTTTTCACCAAAATTAGCTGAAATGGAGCATACAGATTTAAATGCAAAACATGAACTTGATGAAATTTTCAGACATCAAAAGCATAACCCATACGTATTTGAAAATTAAAGTGGACGTGCCAAAATTAAAAACTTCTGCTCTAAAGACCAGATAGATAGTCCAAAGGGTTAGAAGTTTTCCTAGCATGCAGCTGACCTGGGTTCGATCCCAGGCCTCTTAGTATGGTCCTCTGAGTACTGCCAGTAGTGATCCTTAAGCAAGCCTGAGTACTGCCAGGTGTGGTTCGTCCCCACAAAAAAAAGACTTAGTCCTGGAAGATACTCTTGAGAAATGAGAAGCTAGAGTCTTGAGAATGTTTGTGGACCATATATCTAGCAAAGGATTCATCTAGAATAATTAGCAGTTCTCAGGGGGCTGGAGTGATAGCACAGCGGGTAGGGCGTTTGCCTTGCACGCGGCCGACCCGGGTTCAAATCCCAGCATCCCATATGGTCTCCTGAGCACCGCCAGGGGTGGTTCCTGAGTGCAGAGCCAGGAGTAACCCCTGTGCATCGCCAGGTGTGACCCAAAAAGCAAAAAAAAAAAAATTAGCAGTTCTCAGAACTAAAGGGCTTATTTTTTTTGGTCTTGTTTTTACTAGAAATTCTATTAAAATGAAAAAAAAATGGAGCTGGAGAGATAGTACAGTGGGTATGGTGCTTGCCTTGCATGTGGCCAATCAGGCAGTTCATGTGGTCCCCTGTGCCCCTCCAGGAGTAGTTCCTGAGTGTAGAACCAGAGTGACCCCGGGTGTGGCCCAAAAAACAAAAGCAAAAAAACTTCAATTTTTGTAAAACAATGAACGGTACAAATCCCCCCTCCCCCCCAGAAAAGAGTTCATTGATGACAGTTGAGCACTTAGCATACTCATTTTAGAAGCCAGGGAAAGCTCAAAGGGCTGGAGTCCTGTTCAGTTTCTGGCACCATGTGGCCCCCAGCAGCGCCAGGAGCATCCCCTGACAGCACAGGTGACCTAGAAACAGCAGAAGGCCCATCTCACTGCCACTGGAGAAATGAAACTTAGAACACAAGTTACATCACTGTATACTAATCAAAATGGCTAAGTTGAAAATAGAGACAGATTCAAGTGTTTGTGAATCTGTGGGCTGATGTCTCACACATTGTTTCTGAAAATATGAAGTGGTACTCTGAAATAGGCAGTTTTCTAAAAGAACTAGAACTGAGCTTAAATTTGGGGGGTTGTGGTGGTCATGGTGGATGGGAAGGGAAGCAGTTCCCTGGTGGTAGGTGTAGTGTTGGAACAATCTACACATTAAAATATCATTAACAATATATATATAATTAACAACTGAAGCTATAGCACAGTTGGTAAGGCACTGGCCATACACATGCCCGGCCCATCTCATTCACCAAGCCTACCAGGAGTGATCCTTGAGTGCAGAGCCAAGAGTCAGCCCTAAGCACAATAGGGTGTGGCCCAAAATATATGTATTTATGTATATATGTGTATACATATATATATAGAGAGAGAATTGAGTTTTAGGCAAATTTACAGGGCTGTTAAATATATGTTAATATATATTTAATAGCCTACACGACTGTTATATATGCACATTTACAGGTTTATATATATAAGCCTTGTAAATCAATAAAAAATTGTATCAGTAAAAAATGGTAAGGAAAACTTACAAAAGTAAACTACCATATGGCAGAAGTCACATTCCTAGAATTCCCCAAGGAAAGAAAATCTGTGAACAAATGACCTATTTTTTGAAGCTCTCTTTTTAGTAGCCAAACATTAGAAGCGAAATTTCCTATCATAGGTGAATGATTAAGCCAGCTGTGATCATCTAAAGTAATTCAGAAGCATGACCTATTTACTGATAATGTATCAGCTTGAGTGGATCTCAAGAACATGATGCTGAGTGGGAAAAAAAGCCATCACGACATCATCTACTACTTTTTCATTTGTGTAGCAATCTCCAAATACTACAGAGGAAAAAGGGAAGCCAGTGGTTGCTAAAAATTAGGGGTGTTGGGGGCTGGAGCAATAGCACAGCGGGTAAGGCGTTTGCCTTGCACGCGGCCGACCCGGGTTCAATTCCCAGCATCCCATATGGTCCCCTGAGCACCGCCAGGAGTAATTCCTGAGTGCAGAGCCAGGAGTAACCCCTGTGCATCGCCAGGTGTGACCCAAAAAGCAAAAAAAAAAAAAAAAAAAATAAATAAAAAAAAAAAATAAAAATTAGGGGTGTTGAAGGGAAGAGTGGATGTTTTGAGGTCTAACACGACAAGGAATTTTATAATGGTGATAGAACAATTCAGTATTTTTATTGTGGTCATAGATACAGATCCACACATGATAGATACACAGATCTGTACATGACCAAAATAGCATCGAGGGGACCAGAGATAGTACAGGAAATAAGACCCTAGCTTTGCATGAGGCCGTCAGCCACAAGTCTGGGCATCACTCCTGAGCATGGAACAGCCTCCACCCACTGATGTGTGTGGCCCCACCCCCTCCTCCAGAATGGCAAAAATAAGGCATTCAGATTACACCCAAGTTTACTTAGCTGATCTTGAGAGTGTAGTGTTATTCATAAGTTCTACCCATTAAGGGAAAAAAATAGGAGAAAGATTCTGGGACTTCTCTATAATATATTTGAGACTTCCTGTAGGCCTGTAATTGTTTGTAGCTTTCAGTGAGTCTACAATTTTGAAAGTTTTAAAAGGTCTTTGAATGAAAAAACTCAGTTGTGGATGAGTTTTGAGGTGAGTGTATGAACTGTAGTGGAGTGGGAAAAGTGTTGAGGTGAAGAAAGGAGGAAAGTAGTAGAAATGAAAAGATCATGGGAATG
The DNA here is from genome assembly GCF_027595985.1 of Sorex araneus. Lineage (NCBI taxonomy): Eukaryota > Metazoa > Chordata > Mammalia > Eulipotyphla > Soricidae > Sorex > Sorex araneus. The sequence goes on along the minus strand of NC_073302.1, from coordinate 334,403,721 downwards.
TTGCATGATCATTTAGAAATAAATTATTCTGCATGTTAATAAACACTCCATGTAAACTAGTATTAATTTTATTTTCTAGTAGGCAATGCTAACTTTAGCTTTATTACTCTATAACCATCCCAGATTAATAAATACTAGATCACAACTCCTTTACCATCTGTGTCATTTCAACTCCATCTTCAATGCTCTAAGCAAATATGGCATAAAGTTGGATGACCTCATTAAAGAAGTTTCTAGAAAAGTGCTGTTCAATAGAACTTTGTATGTTGTACTGTCAAATCTGTAGCCACAAACCACATTTTGACATTGAAATGTGTCTAGCGCAGCTGAAGAACTGAAAACCTACTTTCATTTTAAATGTCAGTAAGAGCAGCATTGGAAATAACTACTGTATTGAACAGTGAAGTTCTGTTAGAAAGCTGTCTTTAGGAGGTATATTTGGAGTAGGTCTAGCACAAAGACTGAAATATATATTACTTTTTAAAAAAAGATTATTAATGTATCATTTACAAAGCTATTGTAGTTGAGTTTCAGGCAATGTTCCAACACCAAATCCACCACCAGTGTTGACTTGAAATATATGTTTAGTAAATCCTAAATGCATATCTATCCTAAGTGTGTATGTATTTATCATAAATGTATATTTAATCAATCCTAAAAAGCCTGAATACTGCTGAGTGTGGCCCACCCTCACCCCAAATAAAATTTTCTTTATTTATTTTTGGGCTTTGGGCCACACCCAGTGGTGCTCAGGGCTTACATGTGGCTCTAGTCTCAGGGGACCATAGGGTGTGTCAAGGATCAAATCTGGGGCAAACATGTGCAAGGCACTATCTTTTTTTTTTTAATTGAATTACCGTGAGAACAGTTACAAAGCTTTCCAGTTTAGGTCTCGGTCATACAATGATCAAACACCCATCCGTTCACCAGTGCACATTTTTCACCACCAAGAACCCCAGTATACCCCCCCATCCTGCCCCTCCCCCTGCCTGTGTGGCAGATGATTTCCACTTTACTCTCTCTTTGATTACATTCAATATTTTGACAAAAGACCCACCATTATTATTTGAAAATTTCCCCAACAATCAGAACTGCCAAAAAGGCATCATTAGATAATTTGTTTTCTATTGCTGATTATGAAGAGCATAAAAGATGGCTCTGAAAGATGGCAGCCACCGCACCGCTGGGATGGGGAAAGCAGAAGGGACAACACCTTTCCCCACCAGGGGTGGCACAGCGCCATAGTTTAATGCACAGTCCAGATGCATTTCTGCCAAAAGCCACTGGGTTCTGAGATTGGTTTGTGAAGGCACTATCTTTTTGACAACCCAAATAATTTTTTAAGTCCCAAAAGTCCTGTTTTCTACAGTGGGATCAATGTTGCCAATGAATACCATAAACTGAATGCCATCTACTGACCACAGTGGTATATTACAGTGTGTCAGGTGATAGCTGTGTTCTCGTTTGCATGTATGAACCAGGTGATCCCTGAGCTATCCTGCACTTGATCCACCCATATTGAGTTTAATTAGCTCTTAAGATTTCTTCATAAGGACTATTCCCTAGGGCTGGGGAGCTGCTGGCTGGCCTGAAGTGCATGCAGGGGCCCTGGGTTTGAGTCCTGACACTGCACAGGCCCTCAGACATCAAGCCAGAACAGCCTCTGAGTACTGCTTGGTGTGGCCCAAAAGAAAAAGTGATTACCCTTAATTATATTTTATCTTGGAGGGTTTGGGGCCATACCCAATGGTACTCAGCTCTTACTCTTGGCTCCATGCTCAGGGATCACTCCTTCCAGGACTCTAGGACCATATGTAGTGCTGGAAATTAAAGAGGGGTTGGCTGGCTAATGCAAAGCAAGCACTGTATTTATTCACTGTGCTCTCTCCAGCCCTTGATCCTTCATTTGTTTGTTTGTTATTTGGGCTATCCCCAGACATGCTCAGATTTAATTCCTGACTCTGCACTTAGAAATTACTCCCAGCTAGGTTGGGGGACCCAGGGATGCTGAGGATAAAACCCAGTTTGGCTGTGTGCAAGGAAAATGACTGACCCACTGTATGATCTCTCTAGCCTCCCATCCCTTAGTATTCACTGACATTAGTCAAATAAACTTGTGTGAGGGTATAACCACAATTTCATTGTATCCTTTTAAAGTGAAAGCCAAATTCTCATGGGTCATATAAAAAAAGGAACAGATAAGTTGGTGAGGCTGTCATTTTGTGCCTGAAATAAAAACTAAGGGCAAGAGAAATGGCTAAATCTCTTGGCATAGTGTGTCTAATCCATTTGTTTTGGAGGATTATTATTAAGACATTGTGTCATGGTTTAAATGATAGAATATTTTTTCTTAGTCTACATTAAACAGTGGTGTTTCATACCACACATGGGTTTTATGTTTTTAAAAGTATCCCATAGTCCTTAAATATCAACAGTATAAATGCTTTTATTATCCTTATTTATCCATGAAGAAAATGGTGCAAGGAGAGTTTAAATAAGCCTAAATTAAACTTAACCTTCTTGAGAGAGCCAAGAAGTCCCTCAAGATGAGTGCTTTTCCTGAGGTTGACAGAGAGTGGGAAGGGGTTGGATTTTTCCCCACACAAATTGCCTCCCACTTTGTGAGCACGTGCTCTTGCACAGAATACGGGGCAGGAACACCGAGACTGGTTTTTGTTTTTATCTTTACCTTTTAATGGAGAATTAGACTTTGGCTATAAAGTGATTTGGTCCTTTGGTTCTTCCTTGAATACTCCGCCCCAAAACAACTCTCTTAATTAACTTTTATATTTCAGTATAGCCAATCACGTTTTTTCCTCTGCTTCTGCTTTATTAATAAAGCAAATCCCCTACCTCATTATATTTCACCCATACATGTCAATGAAGATTAATGCTCCTTTCATGTGTTTGTTTTGTTTTGGGTCACCCCCGGTGATGCTCAGATTTCCTTGTGGCTCTGGACTCAGGAAGTACTCCTGGTGGTGCCACATATTGGCAATCACCCTATCTGCTGCTCTAATAATGCTCTGACACTAGTGCTGTTTTTAAAAAAAAATCACTAGAATGATGACAATTCGTTTAGTTATAATTCATCCTAATCAAGTGAGTGGGACTGCATCATAATTTCAACATCAGTGTGGCCTGAGCAACACCACGTCCTGAGGCCTCACAGTGAATTGCTGGTCCAGATGGCCAAGAGTCATGAGGAGAGCCTCGAATTTCCTGAGTACTATTTGGGAGACACTCTCCCCTACCCCTGAACCCCCCCCACACACACACACACTGAATAGAGGAATGGAAAAAGTAGGGAGCAGCCACTTCCCATTGATTGGGGCAGAGTACTCAAGGAAGAAATGAAGGACCAAATCACTTTATAGTTAGGGTCCGAATTCAGTCAAGGAGTTCTGGCTTTGGCACACTGCATCAATACTGTGCTGGTAGACCTCACTGGGAAACTCCTTTAGGGGTGCTGCACCCCAGGAATAACCAAGAATTGCCTACAGTGATGTGGTGGTGGTAAGTGAAAGCCACAAAGATGTGAGGAATATCTTCCTTCTGCTGGCAAACATCCTAGGGGCACATCAGAGCCAGGAAGAACCTCTTCTTTCTCTTCTAAAGTCCTTCCAGGGATGACTCCAACACAGCCTAAAAATTGGACAAGAGATTATAAGAGCTGTAAAAAGCTATTCCAGTATCAGACATTGAAGGATAAATTGGTTATTAAGAGGCAATAGATTAATAATAAACAGTCCATGCCATGACTACTTAGCCTCTGAGGTATGCATCCTACTACACACATTTATGCTTCCATAAACTGAAAACTAGTGTTTCCACCTACAGATATACCACTAAGATATAGCTTATCTTTATTGAAGTAAAATGTTCCTCACCCTTTCCCAAAACTCAAGATATATAAAGACCTAACAGTCACTAGGGCCATGCCAGGTTTTGTTGATTATTTCCCCAATTTGACCTAATTGTATGCTTGTATATAAAATAATGTTGAAGAGGGAAAGGAATATGTTAGTACACACAAATTTAATAAGCAAAGAGAAAACATGTAAAGGTACTACAATCCGTTTCTGTATTTGGTATCTGCGCTCTCCATGAAGGAAGTCTATATAAACAGTATGGCTTTTCCTACCATCCATCCTATGTTTCTCCTACCCACAGCCAAAACCTCAGGGCACTGGAATTCTTTTCCTAGTGTAGTGGTTTTCATTTTTGTTGGATCTGAGTCCAAAACCATGAATCAGTTTTTCTGAAGTTTTATGCTGTATTTCTATATTCACTAAGCTTTTTGATTTGTAGTCACTTCCGACAGTGCTTGGGGCATATTCCTGGCTTTGTACTCAAGGATCACTCCTGGTGGAGCTCTAAAAACCACATGTGGTGCCAGGGATTGAACCCAGGTCCACCACATGCAAGGCAAGCACTTGACTCACTGTATTATGGCTCTGACCCACCTTTAACTTTTAAAAAACAGTAGAGTGCTCCCCAGCAGTGCCAGAAACTGGCTCTTGAGGTCAAGTGCTTACAAGGCATTCATCCATCAGTTGGAGCTTTCTGCCTCAGCCCTACATAATGATATTTGACTAGATGCATAGAATACCACCTGTAAGACAGGATCCTGTCCTTTCAGAATGTACCCCAACTTGCATGGTTGCCTTTATCCAACCATTCCTGTTTCAGTGATCTGAGTTACTTCTAAATGATAAGGGTGTGGGTGTACTTCCTTTGCAGTGAAGAGTTCCGTGATCAGAAACCATTACTTCTATGGGGAATGGAGTTTTGTGAATCCAGTGATGATTTTTTGGTTGGTTTGTTTTGGCTTGGGTACCGCACTCAGTAGTGCTCATGGCTTACTCCTGGCCCTCTGCTCAAGGATCACTACTGGTAGTGCTCTGTACCACATGAAATGCTGGTGATCAAACTGGGATCAGATCACATTCAAGGCAAGCACCTTAACACTGTGCTGTCTCACGAACCCTTTTACATTTGTTTTTGCATATGTAATAGCCTATGATTCATCCATGGACATACTCAGAATGAAGTTTTATGTGTATTATATGTACTTGAAGGAAATACTGACTAATGGCTTTCTCTAGTCTTATTCTGATGACTCATAAATCTACATTTTTATTCTTAAACCTCAAATTTATGTACCTTTCTGTGACAGACATAGCTAAACACATCAAAAGTGAAAAATGCTGCATATAGGACTGTGAGATGGCTCAGTGCTTTGCATGTTGAAGTCTGGGTTTGATCCCTGGTGCTGTCAAGAGTGTGCCTCAAGCACTGAGGTGGGTGTGGCCTCAACACCAGGGCACTTAATATATTGTTCCCTGCTTCCCTGTTGTATATATTTAAAAATCTCAATTTGCATTGCTATGCATTATCCCTTATCTCAGAGTTAGACTCATCTTCACATTCATCGAAGACTGCCCATTTTCACCTCTTAATTATACAATATATTTCTCCTTTATATTCTTGTGCTTCAGTTTCTTAGTCTCCCTGCTTCGGGGTTGTTTTTTAATACCTCCCACTTAACAAAATTCCTCTACTGCACAGCTAGACTGATTTTGCTAAATGAAAAATTTTAAATGTCAATTAAACTACATGAAGCCTTCCAGGGGCCCTATCACAAAGTCTATAAAGTCTGAGACTTCCAGTGACTAAAATCTAATCTCCACAATCTAGTATATGCTGATTCATACCTGGGTATCTAACTGCGTATGACACCAGCTTCCTATGTATGCGCTTGCCCACTAATATTCACTGTGCCATGTCTTCTTTATAGGAAGTTTCTCACACTTTTCACCTGATCTAACCCTGTCCACTGGTGGCTCTTCCTGATTGCTGATTTGATATCTTCCTGATTACTAAACTAGTTGGAGGTCCCCTTACCCCTAATCCCTAGGAATTCTCTTCCCTCATCTGTTCTTACTTCCACAGTGATTTATTTATTCCTAACTCATGTTTCATTCTCAATAACAGGATAAACAGGGAAAATAAGATATTTGCCTAAATACAGATTCAAAATGGAAAAATGGTTGGTAGTAATACATATCTTTAAAATATTAAAAGATCTTTAAAAACAAATAAGCATTTACCCCCACTAAAAAAAGGAACAAAGTCTATAAATAGGAAATTAGAAAATGTGAAAACACAATATACTCTAAGTATAGAGCCAGGAGTACGCCCTGAGTACTGCTGGGCATAGTTCAAAAACAAAACCAGCAGCAAATAAACAACCAAGTAACAGCCTTGATAATTTAAAAAAATTATATTTAAGGTTTTTCTTTTTTAGGTTTTTAGGTCCCACCAGGTGGTGCTCAGGGCTTACTTCTGGCTCTGCACTCAGGATCCCTGGCAGGCTCTGGGGAACTTATGGACTGTTGGGATCAAACCTGGGTTGTGTGTGTGAAGGCAAGAGCCCTACAAACTCTCCAGCCTGATACTCACCAATAAGGAGAATCTTAAAACCATTGTTTCACTTATTTATTTTGGCTTTGGGGCCACCCCAGAGGTGCTCAGGGCTTACTCCTGGTTCTGGGAACTCCCGGCAGTCTCAGAGGGACCTGTGAGATCCCAGGCATCGCCCCTGAATTGGCCTTGTGCAAGGGAAGCCCCCTCCCTTCTATACTATTGCTCCGGTCCTTAAACCAGTCCTTACTATTGAAAAATAATGGGAATAGTCCTAAATCATTAGAAGATGATCATTTAGAATCATTTAGAAGTCCTAAATGATTAGAAGACTCAATTTTCTTTTCTCCTTTTTACACTTTTCAGATTTTTCTCTAGTAACCATGTATCAGCATTATAATAAGCCTTTGCTTTATTTACACATACACAAAAGCCTGTAATTGGCAGTTCCATATGAATTCTAGAAATTATACTTGTAAAATAAACCTTGATAAAGTCATATTTCCACTTGTCAAGCAGAATTGTACTTTTCTTAGTTATAAATCATATTTTGACTTTCAGTCCTCATTATCTAAATTAGGATTCTCTTTCTTCAGATGTTTTTTTTCAACTGCAGAAGGCAAAGGAATTTAAAAATAAACATCTGTTGGAGCTGGTTGTCACATCTGTTGTAAATGTTTTGTAATGAAGATTTTCCTACTATCTGCATATCCCATATCAGGGCCTTGCAGCTCTCTGGGATGGAAGAATGCCATTGGACCACTGTAGCAGGGTCTGAATTTTGGTTTTCAGAAAGTTCTGAGAGTAAGAATGAGTTGGTGTTGCCTAATCATGTATTAAATTCATCATGTATTCAATGACTTCTCATTCTGTGTAAATATGATATATGAAGGGGCATTCTAGCTCTCGCTCCACTATCTTAGAGTTCCCATCATTTGAAGTTTCAACCTCAGAATCAAATTTGGATTCATTTTTTTCTCCACTATAAGGTGAGAATTTCAGAGAAATGTATTGGAAAAACTGAGATAATGCTTCAGGTTAAGAATACAGGTTTTCCAACATTGAGATATCATCACATTCCCGTAAGAATAGCACATAACAAAGAGTTTGAAAACAGCCAGTGTTAGCGGGATTCTGGTGAGAATGGAGACTTCATTCCTTGTTGGTGGAAATATCATCTGTTCAGCCTCTGTAGCACTGTAGCACTATCTGTTTTTCATGAATTTGCTCAAGTGGGCACCAGTAATGTCTCCATTGTGAGATTTGTTGTTACTGTTTTTGGCATATCGAATACGCCAGGGACAGTTTGCCAGGCTCTGCCATGCGGGCGAGATACTTTTGGTAAATTGCCCGGTTCTCCAAGAGGCACAGAGGAATCAGAAGACAAATAATAATAAAGTGTTTTTTCATGGATTTCACATTTTCATTATTATATTATGAAATATCACTGTATCACTGTCATTCCATTGCTCATCAATTTGCTGGATTGGGGACCAGTAACGTCTCCATTGTAAGACTTGCGACTATTTTTGGCATATGGAATCTGCCATGGGTAGCTTGCCAGGCTCTGCCAGGGGTGTGAGATACTGTCAGTAGCTTGCCTGGCTCTCTGAGAGGGATAGAGGAATTAAACCCGGATTGACTGAGTGCAAGGCAAACGCCCTACCTGCTGTGCTATTGCTCCAGCCCATTATGAAATATATACATGTATATTTCATGTTCAGCCTCTATGTAAAGCAATAAGGAGGTCTATCAAAAGCCCATGTGCTGCTTGTGCCCATGTGGTCTAGCACATGTGCCCAAGCACATGTGTTGCCCAAATCGCCCCTCTTTAGATGTATCCTTTCATACTTTTGTGTCTAGCTGATAAGATGCTTTCTTGATATATGGGAACTGGGAATGTCTTCTTAATTGGGAATGTTTGTTTTCTTGATAATTTGCCTTTGTTTGCCTTTGTTCGCTTTGGAATGTTTGAAGTTACTTTTGCCTTTGGAATTGTTTTTCTTTGAGCTTGCTCCTGAGGCCTACGCGCCCAGGATGGATATATAAACCCTTGGCTGCAAACACCCAGGGTCGAGCTCCGACTTGACTGCGAAGTCAGGACACCTCGGCCCCAGCTAGCAGGAATAATAAAGTCTCGGTGTGCGCTTTGCAAAAAAACCAAAAAATCGAAATGAAATTACCATACAGCCCAGTGATATCACTTCTTGGCATCTATGCCCCAAACACAAAAACATTAATTCCAAGGGATATGTGCACATCTGTGTTCATCACAGCATTTAGTGTAGTTGGCAAAATATTGAAAATGCCAAATACCCAACTATAGCCGCAGGGCTCAAAAAAATCGTGCTCTATCTACACAGTGGAATACTATGCAGCTTAAGAACAAGAGATACCATGCTGAGTGTGGCCAGAAGGAAAGGCACGATTCAGAATGATCTGTCCCGGTGCTGGGACTCTGACACTCAGCACGATAGCAACGAAGGGCCAAAGGCAGAGCGGCTGAATCGGGCCGGGGGCTGGGACCCTCGGGACGGAAGGGAGGTGGTGGATGTGGTGTCGAGCACGGGTAGGGAGAACCATCAGGAATACAGTAAATCACTCAAAGCCAATCAGCTAAAAGAAAACGAACGCTCGAGTTTTCTGCCCCGGCGCGCTCGTGGCCACAGGAGGCAGACTACTAGCTGGAGGAACCAGCCGAACCACCCGGCCCTCACCCACGCCCTGCCCCGGCGCTTGCAGAGACGTCACCGCGCGGCGCCGAGCCCCGGGCCGCCATTGTTGGGCGTGTCGCGCCTGCGCCGCCGTGGCCCCGCCCCCCAGGTCCCGCCCCCTCCTTGGCGCTTGGAGAGGGGCCCGGCCGGCCGCCGGGCCACCGGGTGCGCTGCAGACCACCATGAGCAAGCGGAAGGCGCCGCAGGAGACGCTCAACGGGGGAATCACCGACATGCTCATCGGTGAGCCGGCCGAGGCCGCTGTCCCCCCGGCGCCTCGGGTCCCGGCTGCCCCCGTCCTCTCGGGTCCCTGCTGCCCCCCGTCCCTCTCCGGCTCGGGCCCCGGCTCCTCCCCGCTCCCAGTCACGGCTGTCCCCTGTCTCCCCCCACCTCCCGGTCCTGGCTGTCCCTCGTCCCCCGCCCTGTCCCAGCTGCCCCCTCCCCGGGTCCCGGCTGTCCCTTGTTCCCGCTGGGTCCCTGCTGTCCCCCGTGCCTCCTCCGTCCTAGCTGCCCCCATCCCCTTCCCCGGGTCCTGGCTGTCCCTGTTCCCCCCGGGTCTCTGCTGTCCCCTGTGCCCCCTCCCCGTCCCAGCTGCCCCCACCCCCCTTCCCGGGTCCCGGCTGTCCCGTGTCCCACCCGAGTCCCTGCTGTCCCCTGTGCCCCCCACCCCCGTCCCAGATGCCCCCATCCCCCTCCCCGGGTCCGGCGGCCCCGTCCCCCTCCCCGGGTCCCGGCTGTCCCCAGTTCCCCCCGTGTCCCTGGAATCCCCTGTGCCTCCCCCGTCCCAGCTGCCCCCGTCCCCCCTCTCCCCGGGTCCGGCTGCCCCGTCCCCCTCCCCGGGTCGGGCTCCTGGCCGGCACTGCCCCCCCCCCCCCCCGGTCTCCCGGGAGCCGGTTTCGCGTGTTCGCTGACCAGCCTCCTCCCGCCGCCTTTGCAGAGCTCGCCAACTTCGAGAAGAACGTGAACCAGGCCATCCACAAGGCCAACGCCTACAGGTGGGACTGTCCGGCTTCCGGGTTGGGCCACGCCTGCCTGCCCAGGGGTGTCCAGCGGGGCCTCGCCCTGTGCCATCCCGCCAGCCCCGCTGCCCGGAGTCTAACTGGAAATAGGCATTATTTTCCGATCGTCATTCGTGAGGTCCGGAAAGGGCAGTGTGCTTTTGATGAAATCTGCCCAGTGAAATAGCCGTGGCCCAAGTAACTAAGTCTAGTTCTTTTCTTACCTGTTACTGGGAATCCCAGAGACACCATCTGAGCTCTCGTTTCTCATTCCCAATCCAATCATGTAATTTCCATGTAGGAAACTGCACTGTCCCAGTCACCACCTTGTTTCTCCTGTCCATCTCAGGAGACCCTGGCCTACCCATTAACCCCACACCCACCTGCTCCTCTTCGGCCTTTGAGCATGTCAGAGTCCCTCAGTTTTGCAAGATAGGAACAAAGCCCTCACTGTTGTTTCTCTCTGGTAGACCCTGGCTCTCCTAGTTAACTTTCTTGAATAATGTGTTATTTGTTTGAATGGCCTCAACCCTGCTCATTTCTTATTTTCAACCATTCTTCTGAAAATTCTACTTCTCATCTTTTGGACTCTTGGTTGCTTTAACCACTAGCTCATTTCATTAAAATATTACCCATGACTTACTTGAGGAATACCTTTCTGTTCTTTCACCTCTTTTATCTGTTAATGTTGGTAGTTCTCAGAGACCTCCTTTTTTGCTTTCTCTTCTTTCCTACTTTCCATGACCTTCTAACAGTTAGAACCTTTAAAACAAGTGGATTATTGGTGCCCTAGGCTTTTATTTTGCACAAAGTCATTATTTCTCCTCCATGTTTCATTCAAAAATCTGGGAAGAAAAATTCCTTATAGCTGCAGTGAAATGTCTTTGGGTAGTTATATTTGGTATATAATATAAATAAATCTCAGGGCTAGGACGAATGGAGACGTTACTGAGACTGCTTGAGAAATTCGAGGATCAACGGGATGATGATGATGATGATGATGATATAATATAAATATGTATCTTGCTATATACATATATACAAGATATAGCAAGATACATATAAATCTTGAGAGTTTTAAAGTCATACTATTCTGGGCTGGAGCCATAGTATAGCAGGTAGGGTGCTTGCCTTGCACGGGGCCAACCTGCATTTGATTCCTGGCATCCCATGAGGTCCCCAGAGCCCCACCAGGAGTGGTCCCTGAGTCCTGAGCACTGCTGGGTATGATTTCCCACTCTACCCTCCCAAAATAAAGTCATATTCTCAAATATTTTTAAGATACTCTTAAGTGGCCTATCAGCTCCTCTGAGTTTTTCAAGTTTTACTCTGGTATGATTTTACATAAGGTGGAAAATTATTTACCTGGTGAGAGCTACTTGTTATGTGTATTGCACTGTAAGGGAATTAGGCTTGACAGGACTGAATTCTAACTGACTTTTTTTCTCTCCTGTCTCGTAGAAAAGCAGCATCTGTGATAGCAAAGTACCCACACAAAATAAAGAGTGGAGCAGAAGCTAAGAAATTGGTGAGTGTATTAGGGAAGTTCTTTGAAGAGGTCACACATGTATGAATCTGTTGGTTTTGCACTAAACTGTATATGCCTCTCTGAAGGTGTGTTTACTGGATATAGTAGTTCTAATTTTTATTTTTGTTTTTGGGCCACACCTGGCTGTGTGAACTTACTTCTGGTTCTGTGCTCAGGGATTACTCAAGGCTGGTCTTGGAAGACCATTTGGGGTGCTAGGGATTGAACCTGGGTCTGCCAGGTGCAAAGCAAGACCCCCACTCACTAAACTTTTTCTCTATCCTGGTTTTGATTTTTTTGAGATTCACTATATCTTTTTTTTTTCATAGTAGCAGTATCAGTTTATAATTCCACCAATAATTATCAGTATTTGTTAGCTCTTGTCTTTTTATAATGGCATTCTAATAGGTACAAAGCATTATGCACACACATACGTGCACGCGCACATACACACACACACACACACACACACACACACACACACACACATGATTTTGTTTTGGGGCCACATCCAGCTGTGTTCAGGGCTTACGACTGGCTTTGCACTCGGGTGGTGAGTCCCTGGAGTGGTTTGCTAGGGCCTTGCGGGATGTTCCCTACAATCTCCCTCCCACACCTCCCACCACTTATGTTGATTGGCAGTGATGGCTTTGGTGTACACTGTTGCCTAACTTTTCACCAACACAGCCTGGACCTTTCACCTCTGCATTTGGTTAAGTTTTGTCTCACCACCTCATTTACTTCCTCACTTTTTAAAAAGTGAAGTACTGTGACTTACAATAGTGTTAATATTTTAGGTACACAGTGTCACTGTATCACTCCCACCACTCAAGTTCCAACATTCCACTTTCTACCACTGTTTTCTCCTGCCCTTTCCTCCCTAATATTAAGAGCTCAGTTTCTATCTGTAGAATCTCGGGGTCTGCTTTCATTAACTATTTTCTATTCCCTTACCTTGTTTCTTTCTTTCTTTTTTTAAAATTGAATTATCCTGAGACAGATCATTACAAAACTGTTCATGATTGGGTTTCAGTCATACAATGTTCCAACATCCATCCCTCCACCTGTGTGCCTTCCCACCACCAATGTCCCCTGTTTCCCATCCCCCCCACCTGCTTCCTCCCTCTCCCCGGCCTCTATGGCAGGCACCTTTCTTTCTCTCTCCTTTTGTATGTTGTGGTTTGCAATACAGGTGCTTGCTAAGAGGTATTGTGTTTGTTTACAGTGTTCAGTATTTTTATCAGGAAGGTACATCTGGAGGAGATTTTTTTTTAACTGGGTGGCAGCTTTGGGTTGTGGATGTGACTGCTGGGGTTTCCAGAGGTACAGGGTGGTGGGGGGAGGTAGCTGTCCCTACCCCAAGAAAGCCAAGAGAGATTTCAGTCACAAAACCTGCACACCTGAATAGCTGCAGATTAATATCTCAGTGAGGTTCATTCCAAAATGGTGGAGTCTGGCCAGGGCATGGCAGTGATCTGGGTTGTGGGAACGAGCAGCCACTGGGGGCTCTGCTTGGCCGGGCCCCAGGCAAATGCGCCCCCGCTCTGATTTACTCTTGTTTAACTGCAGCTTGATCTCGCTCAAGATTGACTTATGGGTCTCTGAAGCAGGGTCAGAAGAGCTTACATGGTGGCACTAGGGTTGGTCTGTGGGGGTGACTGCTGGGGCTTCCGGAGGTACAAGGAGCTGGGGGGAGATAACCCATCTTGACCCCAAGAAAGCCTGAAGATTTCAGTCACAAACCCTCATACCTGAGTTTTCAGCAGGTTATTATCTCCATGAGGTTGGTGGATCCTGGCTGGAGGCATGATGGAGGTCTGGATTTTGGGAGCAAGCCACTGCTGGGGGCTCTGCTTGGGCGGCCACCAGGCAAACCCACCCCAGTCTGATTTACTCCTGTTTGTTCAGCCTTGCACTGTCCGAGACTATCTGCAACTTTTCATCTCTTTTATTTATGGGCTCTGGAGCCAGGTGGATAAATGAGCTTGTATGGCTGAGCTGGAAGTGGTCTGTGGGTGTGGCTCCCACATACCTAAATTTTAGCAATTAAATTTCTCAGAAAACTTGGTCTGAGTTTGCTGGGCTCTGTCTAGAGGCGTAGTGGCGATGTTGGGGTGTCAGGAAGAATGAGGGCACCATCAGGCTGCCATGCCCCAACATCCCCCTTGTCTAGGCTGATTTGTCAATGGTGATGCATCCTCTGGGCCACAGTGGCAGTGGCAGTGGCAGCAGCAGCTGGGACCCCAGCAGGGACCAGGATCAAAGCCAGGGCTGCTTCGAGTTGCGCTTGGGAGCTCTGGGTGGGCTGTAGCCACAAATCTGGCAGATCCTGCCCAGGGGGCACATACCCCCATGCTGGGTCTCCAGACGCGGTGCTCAGGGAGGTTTGCCTCCATAATATTTTCCATCCCCTACGGTAGTGCCCGTTGGACTGGAGAGCCCTGTTCATTCACACAAGCTTGTGCTGCCAGGGGAGTGAGCCCCCGGGACTGCCCGTCTTCACCAGGCCCCACAGCCAGCCTGCCCACGCACCCCAGCTTGCTTCTACCCAGAGCCGCTGTTGGAGAGAAATCTTTCCAGGGCACTTAGTTACTCACACAGACGTTTCTATCCTCAGGAGCCAGCTCCCGTGCAGTCCCCTCTCCCTGCCCGCAGGATTGACATGGTCAAGCTGCTCGGGGCAGTCGTGCAGACATTTTTCTTTGAGAGTATGTTTTCCTCCCTGTGGCTGTTTCTGTATCCTATTTTCTAAAACTGCAGTGTTTGTAATTTCTCATTTTCTACTTAACTTACAGTAATTTGTTAGTATTCTATTTGTAATTTTTGTTTTTTCTATGCAGCCTGGAGTAGGGACAAAAATTGCTGAAAAGATTGATGAGTTTTTAGCAACTGGAAAATTGCGGAAACTGGAAAAGGTAAGATATTTACTTACGTTGATTGTCGTATCTACACTTTTGGCAACTATTATATGTGTCTTTACAGGATGACTAATGTCATTTTGGCCAGACAAGAAGGCAAGAGGAGTGGAGTTTATGATTTAAATTGTTCTATTGTTTAAGATTTGAAATTGGGGCTGGAAAGGTAGTTTAGCCAGCAGAGTGCTTGCCTTGCACAAGGCCGACCCAAGTTCAACCCTTGGCACCCCATTTGGTCCCCTGAACCCCTTTAAGAGTGATCCCTGAGCACAGAGTCAGAAGTAAGTCTTCATTAATATTTATGATATCACAGACTCTTCTTTTAGTAAGATTTAGAAGCAGACTGTAGATTTAACTAGATTGTTATCTTTTTGTTTGGGGGCCATATCCAGTGGTGCTCAGAGCTTAATCTTGACTCTGTGTTCAGGGATCACTCACTCCTGGAGGTGCTTAGGGACCACGTAAGGTATAGAGGATCAAACCCTTATCGTATTCTTTCTCTGGCCCCTTACATTGTTATCTTTTAGAATTTCTATGCCTAAACTCCCCCAGGCATTTTTTACTGTTTTATTTTAATTTATAAAAATATAAAATGATAATAATCTGTTTTGGTTTTTCATGAATTTATTTTAATTGTTGACTCAAGAGCTAAGCTCTAGCTGCTACGTGATTTCTTCTGTCACCACCAACATTATATATGATGCTTCCATGTATGTTACCCAGGTCCCTTAGCAAACTGATGTATTTCCCTGAGAAGGTCTGAGTCTGGGCTGGAGAGAGAACAGTACCTAAGGTGTTTGCCTTCCCCAGGACCAGACTGAGTTCCAGCCCAGCACCCATTCTGCATCCAAGCACAGTCAGGTGTAGCCTAGAAATGAAGAGGAGAAAAGAAAAAGCTGGTCTTTAAAGCATTTCAATAATTCTGTTGTTTTTTTCCCTTAAAGATTAGGCAGGATGATACAAGTTCATCTATTAATTTCCTCACTCGAGTTACTGGGATTGGGTAAGAACTATTTTATTGTTCAAGTAGACAGCAGAAATAAGCTTGGTTTTTTTTGTCTTGTTTTTGGGCTACATTCATGGTGGTGCTCAGGGGTTATTTCTGGCTCTGCACGCAGGAATTTCTCCTGGCAATACTAGGAGGGCCATGTGGGATGCTGGGGATCCCATATGGCCCTCTGATCAAGATACGAACCTTGATCAGCTAGGTGCAAGGCAAGCGCCCTGCCCACTGTACTATCTCTCTGGCCCCAGGGTTGATTTTGTTTTTCCCGTTCTCTTTCATTTGTTGTTGTGTTGATAGGGGTTGCACACACAGTTGTGGTACTCATGAGAGAATTACACACTTTGGTTGTGGTGCTCATATCCTGCTTCCTCAGTGGTTTCATGCTTGGCATCAGTGCTTGCCAAGGGTCATGAAAACCTGGTGCAGTCTGTTGGATGTTATACACTACTGAGGTTCTGAAGTTCCCCCCAGCAGAGCTTCTAGGACTGTGCTTGGCATGTGCCAGTGGCACTGGGATTACCACTGAATCATCCACACACCTTTACCCAAACATGCTGCTTCCTGTCAGCTTGTAACTTTGCCCGTTTAATTATGAAATTCATTCTTCCACTGCTTACTTTACCAAAGCTGGTTCTGTAGTTGCTGCTTCTATTATAAAAGCCCTCATACATTACCTCTACTATGAAATTGATTTGATTCCATTGCTAGAAATAATTTATCTTTCCATAAGAATGGGCATAACACCTTGGGAACCCAACAACATTATGATAAATTTGAAGTTCTTATTTGTTAATGTAGCTGTTTATTATCTTTCTCCCTGTTCTGTCTTCACCCCAGTTGGAATATAAGTACTTTCAGCATTTAAATGAGTATATGGTACATAATAGACTCCCAGTAAATTTCATTTGAAGTTTTCAAGTGCCTTATGTCTGTTTTGTAAGTAAAGCATTTGAATATTATGAAACCTAGCTGCTTAGATTTTCTCAGTTGAGGATCATAGTTGTTTTTATTCATTGAGGTTTCAAGAAATTTCTTTAGATAAAATTGAACATTACCAAAGTAGCCATTTAATGTCTTAGCGAGTCTTGTTAAACTCAGTAATTTTTCTATGTTGAATGTGACAAGTTGGTTATTTGTTATAAGAATCCAAAATTTTACTTAATATTGAGATGATACTTTACTTTCTCTGTAGTCCCTCTGCTGCAAGGAAGTTTGTTGATGAAGGGATTAAAACATTAGAAGGTGAGTGTGTATAATATGTATGTATAATAGGTATATTATGAATATGTATAATAGGTTACTAATTGCAAGTTAAATATAGTCATGAAGGACTGTTAATTGCCCTAAAAGTTAAAATTTGAAAAACTACTTCTCAATAGATACAAGTGATGATTCTTAATTTTTTTATTTGATTTTGGTTTGGGGGGCCACACCAGGGACTTGCTCCTGGCTCTGTGCTCAGGGATCGCTCCTGGCAAGTTCCAGAGACCATATGAGGTACTGAGTAGTGAACCCAGGTCTGCCACATGCAAGGCATGCACCCTCCCCACTGTGCTATCCCTCCAGCCTTTAGTTTTTTATTTTTAACTACAGTAGAGAGTAGTTTATGTTGTCAAACATGTTTAGGTTTGCAACTCAGTAGAAATTCAAGAATAGTAGGAAGTTTATTTTTTTGATTGTTTAAAGGGAGTGATTTCATTTACGGTATTTTATTTAAGTTAACTTTGTTTCCTTAATCTTTGAAAGTTTTAGACAAAGTCTTTTACAGCTTAAAATCTAAGTTACATGTATTAAGAAAGAGTTTATAAGATACTTAAATACTTACTGAAGAAATTTTTGCTTTCAAAGACTGTATAATAGCATCTAGGTCTTGTAACCATACTTTTCAGTGGTGCGTAGTGTGTGTGTGTGTGTGTGTGTGTGTGTGTGTGTGTGTGTGTGTGTGTGTGTGTGTATTTCTCTCTATACAAACAACCCAAATGCTTATGGGCAATTTATATAGTCAGATTTAGTGATTGGCCTGGGTTTGAATATAATCTCAACGACTTTATTAGAATAGATGAATGGGCAAGAAAGATGGAACAAGGTTAGGGTTAAGATGCTTATTTGTGGGGCTGGAGTGATAGCACAGTGGGTAGGGTGTTTGCCTTGCACGCGACCGACCCGGGTTCAAAGCCCAGCATCCCATATGGTTCCCTGAGCACCGCCTGGAGTGATTCCTGAGTGCAGAGCCAGGAGTAACCCCTGTGCATCGCCAGGTGTGACCCAAAAAGCAAAAAAAAAAAAAAAATGCTTATTTGTACTCAGCTGACCTGGTTTAATCCACAGCACTATATGACCCACTGAGCACCTCTAGGAGTCACCCCTTGAGCACAGAGCCAGAAATAAGTCCCGAGAACCACTGGGTGTGGCACAAACACAAAACCAAAACAGATTAGAATAGATGAACATGGCACTTCAGTTTTTCAACTGTAATTCTGAATCGTGATTTCTGCCACTTCTGATTTAGTGTAGTCATAAATAAATACACCTAACAAAGTGCTTGGTGATTTAGTCAGTACTTAAAAATAACTGACTTGTAAGCATAAATTAGTAATATTAGTACTTTAAGAATTTGTCTGAGGGGCCAGACAAATGTACAATGGGTGAGGTACTTGCCTTGCACAAGGATGGCCCAGTTTGAGTCCCTTTCACCCATATGGCCTCATGAGCTTCATCAGGAGTGTTCTCCGAGCACAGAGCCAGAAGCAGGTCATAAACGCTGAACAGTGTGGCCCCAAAGCAAAACCTGAACAGTTGTGTGACTCACATTGTTGGAGCATAACTCAATTACATCTGCATCTCAGACTGGGTTTATGCTTTTTGGCTCATGACATATATCATTTACCTCAATGAAATATTGGTTAAAGAGGTCAAGAGTTGATTTTTTAAAACATTGAGTTGCATCCCTTAGGAGTGTAATGAATCTGTTACAGTGTAATGGTTTTTATATTATTTTATAGCTCGTAGCTTATAATATAACAAATACATATTCTGTCATTATCTCTCAATAGCAATTTAGTATTTGTTTTATTTTCAGTCTTTTTTTCCCTTGCAGTGCCAGCAGTCAAACCCAGGTGTTATGCATGCAAAGCATGCACGCAACTACTGAGTCGCATCCCCAGTCCTTATGTCCAAGCATAGTCCTTAGTGTTTATTGTACACACATAAATATAATAAAGATGTTTATTTTCTCATGTTAGATCTCCAAGGGATTTGTTATTTTGAATATATAAGTGATTATAGAAATTGCTTTCAGAGCATACATTTTTTGCTATTTCTTTAACAAAGTTCAGTCCTATACTTGTGTGCAGCAAAAGAATACCCAAAAGAAAATAAGTAATTTTTGGACTTAAGATACAACCATACAATTGAAAGATTTTAAATTTTAAAATGAATGTAATCAATTTCCTTTCTCAGGATTATCATTTATTTGCTTCACAAATTGTTACTTATAAATACTAATTGAATGAAGGAATGAATGAACAAATGGGCACTATGAATGAACTTAGTATTAAGTAAAATAGTATGTTGAGAAATTGTGGTTATATTGCTACTGCTACCCATAAATTAAGCAATATAGTTCTTATAAGCCTGCAATTTTTTTTGTAGTCAATGAAATTTGCTATGATCCATGTATATTTTTTCTGTTTATTTTAACTAATTGAAATTTTGATTCAGGAAGTTAAAATGATCATGACATCAGCTGCTAAGTTTTCCTGTATTGACTTAAAGAATTTCATCTAGTTCTTAATATCAAAAAATATTTCATTGTCTTTTCAGAATTATTATGTATTTTCTTGAAAGTTCTTTGTAAATAGGAACACTGAATTTAGCATTTCCTCCCCACCCAAAATGTTTAAATTTTACCTCACATTTATCTTCTATACAGACCTCCGAAAAAATGAAGATAAATTGAACCATCATCAGCGAATTGGGCTGAAGTAAGAGAATATTTTCTTTTTTTAAATTTTATTTTCATAAAGTAGTTCACAATATTTGATTATATTTAATATTCAAACACCAGTTCCACCATGATTACACCTTCCCACCTCCATATTTTGGTTGTTTCCATCCCAAACCCCAGCCCCTGCCCCAAAGCAGAACTAAAATCATTTATTTTGTATTTTTCGTAATGACTGAATCACTGAAAATGCTCCAAAAAACTTTCCTTAGAGGAGAGTTTGTGAAGATTGTTGTATTTCGCCCTGGGGCAATTAAGGCCTTCTATAAGAGATTACTAACATGTTGTTAAAGGTTGAGACCTGTGTGCTAATATATATATATATATATACACATATATCTGTATATTTCCCTCTAAGCTTGGTTGCCTTCTACTTTAAACCCCATCAGTGTGGTGCGCTACTCTTGGAGTATGAGTGGTGTGAGGTGTGAGATGTCATCGTGGTCCAGGAGTAGGTTCCCTCGTGGGTGAGGCTCTGCTTGAGCATGTGGAGAGTGGCCATGAGCATGGCGGGAGTTGAGTTCTGGAGGTTTTCGGCTGCCGGGGCTGGGTCCCTTTGGCTGGCTACTGGGGAAGGGCCTCACCTGCCGCCCTCCTGGGTGCCTGTAATGAAGCAGCCTGGTGTGGGGAGAGGGGGAAGGGGAGTCCAGCAGCATGGCTATAACTGAGAATATTTTCTTTTGATATGAAATATAAAAGCACAATTTTTATGGTTATTCTTTAGTAGACTGTGATAGTTTTTCAAACTTAACTAAATTCAGCCATTTTCCTATATAAAATTACAAATATATAATGCAGATTGTACCTGTTGAGTTTATACCTGTATTCACACATTTTTGTCATTACTTTAATTCCTTTTGGTTGCTTGACTATCCCCTCATTCTTTTGGCTCTCTTGGGGAACTTGTCTTAAAATGCATAGTACTAAGGGCATCAGTCAGCCAGCTGGTGTTTATTTCATGCTTACATTGTACAAAGCACTGGAGTAGGTTTGGGAAGGATATAAACAAATTTAGTATAGATTACACTTTGAAAAGATAGGAAGTGACTATGAAACAAGTTTAATTTGGAAATAAAACCCAAATAACTAAATAACAGTGTAAGAAGAACTAGTAGACATGTGGTATCTCAGGACAAGTAGTTATTTTGTTTGCCAGATATATGTGGAACCCCAATGTAATTGATTATTCCCCATGCTTAGCTAAGTACTTGCAGAAATGTGTAGCTCCTATGTTCTTATATAGTTTGATTGGCAGTTCAGGTATTTGAGGGAAGGGGATTTAATGAAATATAATTGACATATAGCTTGATTAGTTTCAGATATAGAGCAGAGATTCTATAGTGAGGACTAGCGAGATGGTACAGCAGGCAGGGCGATTGCCATGCATACAGCTGACCTGGACTCCATCCCCAATGTCACACATGGTCCCCTGAGCACTGCAGAGCCAGGACTACAGAGCCCCTAAATTTAAAAAATTTAAAATAAACAAGATTTGATAGCTATTCTGTTTTGGGGAGTGCGAGTGCATGATGCTGGGAATCCAACTCAGTGCCTCATGTGTGCTTGGAAAGTGCCCTGCTGTGAGCTGCCCACCAGCCTCTGGCAAGTCAGTCTACTTGACTTTTTGAATATTTTTGTTTATTTCTTTAACTTATGTTGTCCTTGCAAAACTGTGACCCAGTAAGAGATCAGCATGGTAATGGTTCTTATTTTCCTGGTATTTACATCGTAGAGATCTGCAGAACTTGGTGATTGTAAGAATCAGTTTTGTGCAATTGCTTTACTATTCTTAATGGTGCATCTTACTAAGATAATATTTTATTGCAACCTATTGAAGTGTAATTTATATGTGATACAACTCACCCATTGAGTTGTATAATAACAGCCACTGGGATTTTATACATTCATACAGCTCACTTCAATGTTAGAATTTTTTTTGTTTTCACTGGAAGAGCCTGTCTGTCCATGTTAGCAGCCCCTCCTTGTTCCTGCCAGCTGCCCATGTCCTCCCTGCATTCCCTGCAGCCACGCAAATGCTGACGCGATTAATTTGTCTAATGTAGATATTTATTATAATTGAAATCATAACATATTTGATCTTTTATGATTGCCTTATTTCACTTAGTATACTGTCTGAGTTCACTCATGTTGTAGAATATTTTTAAATGTTTATAGGATTTAAAAACAATAAATAAATTGTAATATTTTGACTTCCCAAATGGGAGCAGTCTGATTTGGATACGGCCTAGCCTACTTATGTGAATATGAGTATATTTAATGGGAGTATCTGGAAGTATAATAAATGAAGACACAAATGAGTGCAGTCATTCACAATTACAAATGCAGTCAATTACAAATGAATGCAGTCATTCACAGAAATTTTTTTTCTTTACTTATTTTGTCTTTATAGATATTTTGAGGATTTTGAGAAAAGAATTCCTCGAGAAGAGATGTTGCAAATGCAAGTAAGAGTGTGCTGATTTGTATTCTTTTTATTAGAATTAAGAATATCATGTGGTGAAAAACCATTTTCTAATACTGATTTATGATCTTTTTTCTATTAGGCTATTGTACTAAATGAAGTTAGTAAAGTGGATTCTGAGTACATTGCTACAGTCTGTGGCAGCTTCAGAAGAGGTAATATACTTTTTTTTTTCTTTTTGGGTCACCTGGCAATGTGCAGGGGTTACTCCTGGCTCATGCACTCAGGAATTTCTCCTGGTGGTGCTTGGGGGACCATATGGGATACTGGGAATCAAACCCTGGTCAGCTGCATGCAAGACAAATGCCCTACCCACTGTGCTATCACTCTAGCCCTGGTGATATACTTTTTAATTTTAGGTTATTTGTGGTATTATTCTTGGTGTTGTGCTGGAGCAGTAGCACAGCGGGTAGGACATTTGCCTTGCACGCGGCCGACCCAGCTTCAATTCCTCCTTCCCTCTCGGAGAGCCTGGCAAGCTACCGAGAGTATCTCGCCCACACGGCAGAGCCTAGCAAGCTCCCTGTGGCGTATTCGATGTGCCAAAAACAGTAATAACAAGTCTCACGATGGAGATGTTACTGGTGTCCGCTCAAGCAAATCGATGAGCAATGGGATGACAGTGATATTATGACAGTGATTCTTGGTGTTAAAAATTCCATGATGTATGTGAGAAATATATATTAAAAATACGTAACTTGGGGCTGGAGAGTGCAGTGGTAAGTAGTTGCTGATAAGTAGAAAGAGCATTGTACAGGGACCAAAAGACCTGGATTCTTTTGTTCTTCTTGGTTTTGGAGTCAGACCCAGCAGTGCTCAGGTTTCTCCTGTCTGTGCTTAGAAATCACTCCTGACTGGGCTTCAGGGACCATATCTGGTGCTAGGGATCGAACTTGGCTGTGCTGTGTGCAAACCATGCACATTACTCTTGGTACTATCTCTTTGGTCTCAGACCTGGATTCTTTCTGGTCTGGGGCCACACCTGATAATGTTCAGGGGCTACTTTTGGTTTGGTGTGAGCTAATACTTGGGAGGTCATGCAGTGCTGGAATCAAACTCTGGACTATGGTCTTTTGAATGATCTCCTTAGCCCAAGTCTGGTTTCTGAGGCCAGTCTGTCCCTTTGTGATCTTCTGGGTTGTTGTTTTTTATGGGCTGGTGGCGGGGGCGTTCATTTGGCCACACCCAGGAGTGTTCAAAGGCCATTCCTGGCTCTGCATTGAGGCATCAGTCCTGGCAGTGTTTGGGATCTTGTGCCAGGGATCAGGTGTTCCTAAAAAAATATTTCACCCTAGGGATGGAGCAGGTGGGGTGTTTGCCTTGTATTAGCCAACCCAGGTTGGATCCCCAGCACCCCATGTAGTCCCCTGATCCCCACCCAGAGTGATGACTAGGCATAGCTAGGAGTAAGCTCTGCCAGGTGTGGCACAAAACCCAAACATTTCCACCTTTCCTTTTTCCTTTTTTTTCTTCCTTCCTGCCTTTTTTGGGGTGGGTGTGGGGGTTATTGGTGTCATTGCAGTGATCGGAGCATATATGCATGTCCAGCTGTGCATCCATCAGAGATCACACATTAGCTGTGCTGCGCATTGAATTACGCTCTCTTAGTTGCCCACCTGGAGGCACACAGGCCCTGCTGGTGCTTCTCGGGATCATTGCATGCCCTCTGGAGGTTGCGCTGCATGACTGGCAGATGCATCTGTTTTAGATGCAGTGCTTGCTGGGTTGTGCACTTTTTTGTGGTGCTTGCATTCTCCTCGCTACTTGCAGCTCAAATTGCTTGTGATATCAGAGATCACAGACAGCAGAGCGAAATCATGCTTTGTGCATATGGATACCAGAGATTTGAACATGTGACTATACAAAAGGCAGGTACTCCAAGCCAAGGACATTTTCTGAGAACTCTTTCTTTTAACCTGTCCAGTCTCTACTTCCTCCCATCACTGCCTCATTTGTAACCACTTGTTTATGTATCCTTCCAATGTTTCTGCATGCAACTATGACACAGTTTAAACATAAATCCTCTGTTTCCTTTTTACACAGCTAACATATTAATTATATGCATACCTTTTAAGTTAAAAAAGCTTAGGGGCCTCCCAAGCAATGTTCAGGTGACCAGGGGACCATCCCCAGCCTTACTTAGCCAACTGGGTAGGATGGCTCATTGGTAGGGCCTGGGACTATGGTGTCGCTGGGGCCCAGAAGTGCTTCAGGCAACCACTGCCTCCTGGCAAGGCTCAAATGCCACCTGGACCGTGTCCCTGGGGCCACACCCAACAGTGCCACTGTGGGGTACAAAAGCGGTACCAGGGGTCGAACATGTACACAGCATGCATCCCTCCCCCTAACCTATCTTTTCAGCCCAACTTCCATGCCTTTTTACCACTCAGAGATTTATCATGGACAAGGTCCATAGCAGAAGTACAGCTATGGACTTGCCTTGCATGCAGCTGACCAGGGTTCCATCCTTGGTACCCCATATACCCCATGTAGTCCCCCATGTCCCACCAGGAGTGATCCCGAAGCTCAGACCCGAGTTTCAGGATTAACTTGTACAGTATGGCCAGGTGTGGTGTCCAAACAAATAACAAAACAGGAAAAAAAACACACACCACTCGGACCAGCCCAGGAGCCCTGAGCATTGTCAGATAGAGCCCCGGTAACCCTCAGTACTACTGGGGATGTGGAATACCCACATACTGAGTGCATTCCATACTTGATTATCTCACCTTCTGTTGCATCCTCAGGTTTCTTCCCTTGTTTCACTCCAGAACAGTCCCCGCACCACACACACACACACACACACACACACACACACACACACACACACACATGCACACTCTCCTTTGATTTGGGGCCACAATGGGCAGTACTCAGGGACTGCTCCCAATAGTGCCAGGAATTCACCAAGACCTGCCCACCATCTTGTTGTTGTGTTGGGGCCACACTCGGCAGTTCTCAAGGCTTACTTCTGGCTCTGTGCCCGGGGGAGATCACCAAGAGTGCCAGAGATGGATCCCGGGTCAGCCCCATGTGGCCTGCCCTCTGTTAGAGTGGGCTCTGCCTCTAAGCCGTCTGCCCAGCTGGGGCATATATGTGTCTCTAAATCACTTTTGCTTGGGGCTGTAGCCAGCAGTGCTTAGGGGCCACTCCTGGCAGTGCTCACGGGGCTGTTCAGAGCTGAGAATAGAATCCACATCTCCAGCACACAGAGCTTGTCTGCAGCCCTTTAATCTATTTGTCCAGCTCTGATTTTTTTGTTTGTTTATTTTTCTAGATAAATAGAGATACTTTTTTTTATGGTAGGTGAGTGATAAAAGTTATTCCGCTTTCAGGAGAAAGAAATGAAAACAGGGCAATTAAAAAAAATTGTTGGGGCTGGAGAGATAGCACAGCGGGTAGGGCGTTTGTCTTGCACGCGGCCGACCCGGGTTCAAATCCCAGCATCCCATATGGTCCCCTGAGCACGGCCAGGGGTAATTCCTGAGTGCAGAGCCAGGAGTAACCCCTGTGCATCGCCAGGTGTGACCCAAAAAGAAAAAAAAATGTTTTTGAGATATCTTCCAAGGGGTCAAAGAGATAACCCAAAGACAGAAGTATAAATATTTCATAGCTGAGCCCCTATATTTGATCATAGCCCTACATGATACAACCCTGAGCCTGTTGGCCTGGTGGTTCCAGCAAGAAAATAAATATACAGACAAAAGAGAAAATAGTTTTATGAATGTCCTTTTGGCATACCTTCAATCTAGTCTTTATGTTTAAGGACCTGGTTAAAGATTGTTGATGTTAGGATAATTCATAGACATGCTGCAGGAGTGACAGGAGTATGTTTTTGATATGCTTACAAAAAAGATCAATAAAATTATTTTTTTGCCAGCTGTTTGCTAAGAATTCTAAGTGCTTCTGCATATATTCTTATTAATGCAAAAAAAACTTAGTAATTTATTAACAGGGAAACTTCTCTGGAGAAATATATAGCCCACATTTGCAATACTGAAAAAGAAAAGACATTTAAAGAGAGATGTTTAACTGTTTTGAGATTTCTGGATACATATAATTTGAGATTTTTAATTTGAGATTTTTGGATATGTATAATTCAGAGAAATATTTTATTTTTACTTTAAATTTTTCTATGAGAAACACCAGGCAGTGTTCAGGGGGCCTGGGTTTCCTTGGTACTTGGCGCAGCTCCAGTTTGGGACAGCCCATTCCGTGCTATTTGGTTGATTGGACTAGCATCGAGATCCCAAGGATGGAGTGCTTCCTGGCTCCTGCGGCACCAGAGACTTCTGAGGCCAGAGGCTCTTGCGTATCTGGTCTCTTGAACTGCAGAGTGGCCCTCCCGTACCTGGTCTCTCTATCCTCCAGGGTTCTCTGCACCCACTAATGCCCTGAGGTCATGTGGTACCATGGATCGAGTCTGGGTCGGCCCATGCAAAGTGTGCACTCTAATCTGCTCTTCTCACTGGCTAAAAAAAAAAAAGGTTTAATTATTGGGCCTGGTAGGGCCAAGGGCCACCCAGTTCACCCCAGTGCAGGTCAGGTGCCTCCAAAGCTGCACATTGTAGTGTTATGCTAGGAACCAGACTGAGGCCCTTTGCATGTCAGGCATGTACTCTGACCTTTCAGCTATCGCCCTCATCCATAGACGGGTATCAAAGGATCCTGTAAAAATGTTTTTGGGGGCTGAGACAATAGGACAGAAGGGTAAGACACTTGCCTTATATGCAGTTACACCCATGACAGTTAGTTCAAAGCACCTCCAGGTGTACCTCAGCACCAGTAGGTTGTGTCCAAACACCAAACAGAGAGGTTGTTTGGACCGGAGAGAGCTTAATGGGCTAAGCACACTTTGATTGCAGCAGTCCTAGGTTTGATTCCCAGCAAGGCTTGGTGCCCCAACCCCAGGAGTGACTCCAGAGCACAGAAAGAAGTAACCCCTGAGCACTTCCACATATGACTCAAAAACTTAATGTAAAATTCTGTTTTTAAGGACTGGAGTGATAGTACAGCAGTCTTACACATGGCTCACCATGGTTCGATTTTCAGCATCCCATATGATCCCCTGAGCACCACCTGGAGTGATTCCTGAGCATAGAGCCAGGAGTAACTCATGAGCATCACCAGGTGTGACCTAGAAAGTCAAAATAAATATTTTTTTAAATGTTGTTTTTACTCATTGAGTAGTTACTTAGGTATATTTAATATATAAATGAGGTAATTATATGCAATGTATATTCTATTTAATACTAATTACTACTATAATTGTTTTACTCCAAATACTGCTATTTTCATAAATATATATGGATAGAACAGAAAATTGAAATCTTTTTATTCTATATATAAAGACAGTGAAATAGAAAGTTGGGCTACATCGCCATGCCCAGGCCCACCCACGCGGCCCCCAGGGAGTGGGCAGCGCCTATCCACCTTGGGCAGCCATCCGAGCAACCCTGCCCTACCACCTTCCCCAGGCGGCCGAGAATGAGCAGCTTGTGTATGTCAGGAACTAAATAAGATGATGATTCTCCTTCTACAACAACAACAACAAAAAATGAAAGTTGAGTTATAAATAGTATCAGTCTTTTGTGTATGTCATTATCTTAGTTCTGTGTTTACCTGTTGATAAGTGTTCCTGAAGAATCTGATATATTTTTTCATTTACTCATAGGTGCAGAATCGAGTGGTGACATGGATGTTCTTTTGACCCATCCAAGTTTTACCTCTGAATCAGCCAAACAGGTATGTCATAACTTTATCAAATGCAACCAGTCTTACACAGCAGTAAATAGAATTTTTTCTCTGATAGTTTAGTCATCTTGGGGTAAGTTTTTATTTTGAAGTCAGTTGGATATTTTGTACTGATTGGATTCTGTGAAAGGCAAAGTAAGATGTTGAAGATATTTGCACAAGGAATTGTAAAGATGGGTTTTTACATTCATAATAATTTATTACATTGAATATTCCAACACCAATCCCACCACCATTATACCTTCCCACCACCAATATTTTGAATTTTTCTGAACACAACCAAGCCTGCCCCAGTAGTAGTCTGTAAATAATTTATTTTTTATTGTTTATTAAGAATATCCCAAATATATATATTTGTTTTTAAATTGAGATCAGTTTCCTTCTACTTTACACCCCATCCAATGTGGTGTGCTATTCCTGGTATATCAGTGGTATAAAGTATGAGATGCTTTGCAGTTTTGCACTCCAGAAACTCTAAAATTTTAAATAGGTCGATACAGCTGGAGTTAAGTTTTCAACTGGATGGTGACTTTGGAGTCCAGAGGTATTTCTGCAGCTTGTTGCTCTCTTCCTAGATTTATTAGTGAGTCTCTGGCTTGTAGCCGTCAATGAGCTTATATGGCATCAGATGCAGTTCATGGGTGTGACTGCCAGGTTCCTGGAAGTACAGGGAGATGGAGGGAGGTCACCCATTCCTGACTCCATGAAAGCTTGGAGATTTCGGTCACAAAACCTGCATCCTTGAGTTTTTCAGCAGATTCACTCATGGATGATGCTCATCCATGGAGATCAGCCATAAGCATGGCATTGATTGGGTTCTGGAGGTTTTCAGCTGCCAGGGCTCTTTGGGATGGGTCCTACTACCCACCTCCCACTCCAGGCTGTCTCAGATATGAGGTTCAGCCTGGCATGGGGTCTAGAGGCATCTCTGCAGCTTGTTAATCTCTTCTGAGATTTGGAAAGACCGTTTTTAAGTAGTGAAATACTTTCAGGATTACTGTTTATCATAAATAGTTTTCTAGAATACTAACAAACTTGACCCCTTATAGAAAACCCGTGAAGGCAAATTTTAAATTGTTTTAAATTGAAATATGATTAAAATATAACATTGAATTTGTTTCAGATATACAGATTAATGATTCAGTATCATAATTTGATACTGAATCATAAATTTGTTAACTTTCATCACTGTACATAATTAGAAAATATTTTCTTGTGGTGAAAATTTCTTTCTTTTTTAAGGATGGGGGTGTCACACCTGGTGCTACTCAGAGCTTTCTCCTGGCTCTGTAGAGATCACTCCAAATGGTCCCCCAAACACCACCAGGTGTAATTCCTGGGTACTCAGCCAGGAGTAACCTGAGCATAGCTGGGTGTGCCCCCCCCCAAAAAAAAAAGGTTTATCTAATAAAATGAATCTTTGAGACTGCTGAAGAACCTAGGTATAGGGGACCCATGACTGAAATCTCCAACCTCTATCAGAGTAGAACTGGGCCTCTGCCCCCCAGCTCCATAGTTTTCCAATAGCTTGGCAGTCATACTCACAAACTGCCTCCAGCACCATATAATTTCATTAATGGCCAAGATCCGAAGACTCAGAAATAAAGCTCCCAGAAGAGAGCAACATAGGCCTTATCCATGAGTGAATATGCTCTACAATCGTATTATAAATTTCATAATTTCTGGACCTCTCATATTCTACCCCACTGATGTACCAAGAGTAGCACATATCTGTTTGGGTTAAACATACATGCTTGTAATCTCTTATCAGGGGCTCAGTGGCCCCAGGATGAAATGCAACAGTCTTCACACCCTTTTATGGTGGTGAGAAGGTACAATGGTGTGGGATTTGTGTTTGAATATTAAATGTCATGAGTTATTGTAATGAATAAAATGCACACACACAAGTTGAATCTTGTTAGAAAAATAGACATTGGTCTTAGGATAATAAAAAAAAAAAAACCCTCGTGTCAGAAATGTTTTCTTGTAACAGTATTTGCTCTTTGTCTTATTCCTTACTTGTGGTTCTGCAGCCAAAGTTGTTACATCGGGTTGTGGAACAGTTACAGAAGGTCCACTTTATTACAGATACTCTGTCAAAGGGTGAAACGAAGTTCATGGTAAGTGCTCCTTCCAGTTAAACATGTCTGAAGAAACCTAGGAGACTCAGTAATCTTTCTGAGTGTTAACTCTGTAACAGTATGATAAACAAGACAATCATGAGAGCATAGAGAAGACCAATTAACAGGATTCTATTCCTAGAATATTTTAGTAAAAAATTTTGTTTTAGGAGTCAGAGTGATAGTACAATGGGTAGGGCATTTACCTTGCACCCCAAAGAGTAATCACAGAATGCAGAGTCAGTGAGCCCTGAGCAACTAGGTATGGTCCAAATAAACAAAACAAATAAGAAAAGGAAAGATAACAAATTTTGTTTTAAATCACCCACTTGTTAAAAAATGCCATCTGAGTAGTTATTTAGACATATATATTACTTTTAATATCTGTACATAAGTTTTTATTTAAATAGCAAATATTTTTGTATTCTCTGGCTTAGAATTCTTCAATAAGTGAGATTACTATTGTCTGAAGAGCAATTATCACAACACCAAAGAAAGAAAAGGAGTCAGGAAATGTGATAAAATATATGAGAAGCAAACATATTATGCAGAAAAGTAAGTATAGGAGTTAATAGAAATTAATAGGACTAGAGATGGCAGTGAAATTCTTCAGTGTGAGTTGTCAGAATCCTGTCGTCTTCCTAGGGAGTTAAGATGGAAAGAGATTACAGCAGATAGTACATGTGCCTCACACATGACTGCTCTAATTCAATCCCCGACACCACACGGACACCTGGGCTCCTCCAGAAGTGATCCCTGAGCACAGAGCTAGGAGTGAGCCCTGAACAAAGAGCCAGGAGTGAGCCCTGAGCACAGAACTAGGAGTGAGCCCTGAACACAGAGCCAGGAGTTATCCCTGAGGAGTAAGCTCTGAGCACCTCTAGATTTGGCCCCAAAACAAAAACAAACATTTGGAGATTCAAGGACTAGGAGAAATCTCTCCAAGGGCTGGAGCACATACTTACATTTGGGTGGCCTGGATTCTGTCCCAGAGCTCAGCTGGGTGTGACCCCTCCAGGCCCCTCACCAAGAGTCTGACTGCCACTAGATCTGAAGCTCTTCCCCCCGCCAAAAAAAGTTTATTGAAGATATAAATGACAAATGGATTGAAAACATTAGAAAATAGTCTTACTTAAAAACTGACATGAGGGCAAGTGGAAATCTAGGGAACTAGGTAATAAAGGCTAATCTTATTCTATTTCTCACTTAAATATAGCATTCGAATCTCTTTTCTCTGCGCACCTTTTACCAACTTGGTTAATGCAACAGAACCACAGACTTAGAAATGCCTAAAGTGATAAACTTTATGCTGAAACAAAAAAGTCTTGCCATTAAATTATATTTGGTAATTTTGACGTATTATGAAATATATTCTTTAAGTTGGTTACACTTTACTAGTTCTTTTTCTTTTTTAAAATTTTATTTTTATAAAATAGTTCACAATATTTGATTGCATTTAATAGTCAAACACCAATCCCACCACCATTACACCTTTCATCACCATATTTTGGATGTTTCCATCCTTAACCCCAACCCTTGCCCCCAAAGCAGAACCAAAATAATTTATTTTGTTTTGTTTGTTTGTTTGTTTTGCTTTTGGGGTCATACCTGGCAATGCTCAGGAGTTACTCCTGGCTCTGCACTCAGGAATCACTCCTGGCGGTGCTCTGGGGACCATATGTGATTCTGGGAATTGAACTCGAGTTGGCCGCGTGCGAGGCAAACGCTCTACCCGCTGTGCTATCGCTCCAGCCCCGAAATAATTTATTTTGTATTGTTTGTTATGAATAAGCCACTAAAAATGAGACAAAAAGGTTTCTTAGAAGAAAGTGTGTGAAGACTGTATTTTACCCAGAAGCCATTTATCCCTTCTGTATGAGATTAGTAACAGGTTGTTAAAGGTTGAGCCTGTGTGCTTACCTGTGTGCTGTAAAAATATATTTCCCCCTGAGATTGGTTGCCTTCTACTCTAAACTTCATCAAATGTGATTTGGAATATCAGCTGCTCTTGGAATATCAGTGGTGTGAAGTATGAGACGTCTAGGAATAGGTTAACTCATGGGTGACGCCCGTCTGAGCATGTGGAGAGTGGCTGTGGGCATGGGGCGGTTGAGTTCTGGAGGTTTTCAGCTGCTGAGGCTGACTCCGGAGTGGTTGGGAGGGCCCTTACCCGCCCCTAAACAGCCTGGTGTGGGGTCTGGAGGCATGGGTATGGTGTCTCATCCTGTGCTCTTTTCCAAGAGATGTATTGTTGAGTTTCTCACTTTACCAGTATTTTCAAAAGAAGTTGGGGAAAGGCAAAAATAATTCTAGTTAGTCTTTGGGCATTAATATCTGTGTGAATATGTCTGGTTTTGAGTCCTCTAAGCCCAAAAGTATGTACATGTTTTGTGTGTCATTAAAGATAGGATTTAGGGTCTGGAATGATAGTACAGTGGGTAGGGCTTTGCTATCCTTGTTGCCTTGCACGAGGCCAACCTGGGCTTGGTTCCCGGCATCCCATTTGGTTGCCCAAACACCACCAGGAGTAATTCCTGAGTGCAGAGCCAGGAGTAACCCCTGAGCATCGCTGGGTGTGACCCCAAAAGAAAAAAAATAATAAAATAGAGTAAAGATAGGATTTATTTATCTCCATGAACATCCATTTTTAATTATTTTGATTTCAATTCATTCAAAATGACTGTTCATAAATCTTATTTAAATTATCTAAAATGTTTTTAATTGAAACATTGAATTACAAAGTTACATGGTTATTTATGATTGAGTTCCAGGCATAGAGTGTTCTAGCATCAATCCCTTCATCCTTGTCCACTTTTGTTCAACAGTCTCCCCAATTTTCCTCACAACATCCCCTTTCCCCCGCCAGCCTGCCACTGTGGAAACTGGTTTATGGTACTGTTGCTGATAGGAATTACACATATCACTTTATCTCCTTTCAGCACCCCATCCGTCTCCAGCTGCCATTATTTCCTCTCTCTGACCTATACCCCTCCACCTCCAGCGGCAGCATTCATAATGAAGACCAGTATTCATGCTCTTTGTGTCTATTTCTTTGGAGCATTTGTTACTCTGCAGCTGTTTATATCCCAAATAGGAGAGAGATCATTCTCTTTTCTGTCCTTCTCCCTCTAACTTCACTCAGCATGTGATACTCCCTCTATCTATCCATGTGGCAGCAAATTGCATGACTTCATCTTTTTTTTATGTCTGAGTAGTATTCAATTGTGTGTATGTACCATAGCTTCTTTATCTAGTCACCTGTAATTGGGCACTTGGGTTGTGTCCAGATTTTGGCAGTTGTGCTGCAGTGAGCATGAGTATAGCTGTCTTTTTATTCATTGTTTTTGGGGTTTAGGGGTATATTACAGGAAGTGGAATTGCTGGGTTGTATGAAAGCTCAATTCCTAGTTTTTGAGGAATGACCAAACCTTTCCACAAAGGTGGGCCAATCAACATTCCCAGCAGCAGTGAAGGAAGATTCTTTTGCCTCTGCATCCACACCAACACTGGTGGCGTTTCTTTTTGATGAATGCTAGTTTCTCTGGTGTGAGATGATATCTCATTTTTGTTTGGATTTGTATTCCTTTATGCTTAGTGATATGGAGCATTTTGTCATATACCTTTAGGCCATTTGTATGTCTTCTTCGAGAAAGTTTCTGTTCATCTCTTCTTTCCATTTTTTGATGGGGTTGGATTTTTTTTCTTGTAAAATTCTGCAAGTGTTTTATATAACTTGAATACTAACCCTTTATTAGATAAATGGTGAGCAAATAATTTCTTCCAGTCTGTGGGTATCTTTGTATATTGGTCATCATTTATTTTGAGGTGCAGAAGCTTCTTAATGTAGTCCAATTTGTTTATCTTTGCTTCCACATGCTTGGCCAGTGGTATTATATCCTTAAAGATGGCCCTCGCTTCCGTGCCATGTTTTGCCTATGTTTTCTTCTGTGTAACTTATGGATTCAGGTCTGATATTGAGGTCTTTAATCCATTTTGATTTTACTTTTGGTTTGTGTATGACATTAGAAAGAGGTCTGAGTTGTGTTTTTTTTTTTTAATTGTTGAAGAGACTTTCCTTGCTTCACTTCATACTTGTTGCTCTTTTGTTGAGATTAACTGAGTATATAACTGTGATCTTCTTCTGGATTTTTAGTTTTATACCACTGAGATAGATATGTATATGTGTGTGTATACACACACACATACATACATACATACATACACATGCATACATACCTTACTAGAGTATAGTACCATGTTGTTTTAATTGTTGTTTTAATTACTACTGCTCTATGTTGTAGTTTGTGCCAGAAATTTGAGGCAAAGCTTTCAGTTTTTCACCATTGAGTATAATGTTTGCTGTGAGCTTATGGTAAATGGAGTTTTGTGCCATCTTTCTGTAGAAGTTTGACTTTTTTGTGTGAGATTTGTCATCTCTTAAGCCACTTCAGTACTTTTTACAAAGTTGATTTAGAGTCTCTGAAGTTCCTGCATCATTTCTTATATTTGAAGCTCTGTATCACTACTTCAAGTCTGAATAAAAGCCTGGCTTGGTATAGCAGTCTTGATGAGGTATTTATTTCATTGGGGTTGTTTTGTTTTGTTTTGTTTGGGGCTACACCTGGAGGTGCTTGGTACTCCCTCCTTGAGCTGCACCCAGAGGTCACTCCTGGCAAGCTCAAAGGACAATACCGGATGCTGGGAATGAAACCCAGGTCAGCCCTGTGTAAGGCTAGTGCCCTCACACTGTGCTTTTGCTCTGACCCAGGACGTTTGTTTTTGTTGTTAATTCTGTCCATTCTTGTCTTGAGGCTTGCAGGGTCTCATTTGATAAATCTGTAAATTTTAAGGATGCTCTTTTGTATGTAATTTCCACCCTTGATCATGCTGCTTTTAATGTTTCTATTTGTGGCTTTCATTCTGATGTGTCTTGGAATGTTTTTATTTGGGTCTCTCCTGTCAGGTACCCAGTGGGCCTCTTGAATCTGGGTGCATGCCCTCCTCGACTCTGGGATCTTCTCAGCAGTGGTTCTTTGACTGTTGCCTCTCCATAAGAGTTGCCTTCCTGGCCCTTTCTTCACACCCCAATGATTCTTATGTTCTTTTGAACTTATCCCAAAGTTCTTTTGTTTGCCATTCATTAATTTTGAGGCTTACTACCATCTTATGCTATTTATTTCTGGAGGTTTTCTGCATCTCATCTTGGTGCTCACTGATTCTGTCCTCAGCTGCTGTTACTCTGATGCTGAGGCCTTCCAGTGAGTTTTTCATTTCACCTACCAAATTCTTTTGTTCTGTCATTTCTGCTTGTAATTTTCTCATTTCTGCTCTCATGCCATACTGTGTTTTACTGGCTAAATGTTAACCATCATTGCTTTGAGTGTATGGAACACCCTCAGTATTAAAGTCCTTCTGTGAAGTATCCTGCAGCTGGCTAGTCCTGGCTAGTCTTTGGGGTGCTGTCTTCGCTCACTGCACAGTGGGCTTCTGCACTGCTTTCCCACAGCATCTGTTGCAGGTCTTGTGTTTATTGCCTGCCTCCACTATGTTCACTGTTTGTTGCGAGAGAGTATCTTCTGGGAGACCCAGGCAGTGCACCTTTCACTCTGGGAGGCTGTCTCCCATGTGTGCCTGGCCCGAGGGGGCTCACCTGGGGAATTGTTAGGGTTGAAATCGGGGCGTGGCATTGCTGCAGATAGGTACTGATACCTGGCACTTCTCAGGAGTGGGGACTGTCCGGACATTAGCTGGGTCTCAAGCCACTCACTGGCTCTAGGTTACCTCCCCTGGAGCTGGCCCTGGGGCACTCACCTGGGAATTTAGCAGGGTCAAAGTGGTGGTGTCTGAATTTTGATAAATCTTAAATTTAAGGAACATTCAATCAGATAAAATCCTTAAACATATGTTAGGGGCCAGAGCAGTAGTGCAGTGGGTAGGTTGTCTTTGCTTTGCGTGTGTCTACCTGGCTTCAATTCCCAGCAGCCATATGGTCTCCCGAGCACTGCCGGGAATAAGTCCTGAATACAGCTGAGTGTGACCCAAAACCAAAAAGTAATAATACATGCTCGACAAATTGGATTGGGGTAGTTGCTTCTGCCAGTGCTCAGGGATGGAACTCAGGGCTCCTTCATGCAAAACATATGCCTCTGCCCTTGAATTCTTGCCCATTCCTCTCTGAGCACTGTTTTACATAACTCTGAGTTCTCTCTGGGAGGGCAATGGGATTCTCCACTAGCGATTTGTGCTGACAGTTTTAAGAGTTAGGAACCAGGAGGGAATTCAGGAAATAAAACTGCAGAAATTTTATTTTACATTCCAAACAATGTCTGATACTCAGTGAGAGATCCATAGGGAAAACCAACAGAGACTATAGTAATCTGGCCAGCAAGAACACAAACAAACATAAATTGCAAACTGATGGGTTGGGCGCCATCTGAAAAGGAAAGGTAACACTTGCCAGGTATTCCTGAGCATAAAAACTAGCTGGCAGTGAGGAATTGGGATAGCCTAGTAGCAATTCAAAGGATACCTTTGCTTCAGAAGAGCAAGAGTAGGTATCACAGTGACTACTAGGAGTACTCCAGTTCCAACCTTTTACATTTGATATGTGGCAAACTCAGGCCACTCACCTGCCTTAGAATAGGACTGGGTCTTTGGAAAAATGCTAATTTACCTTGCTTTCCTCTACTCTCAGTAGTAAATCTGGCAGCCTGTACACAGGTGATGCCAGAAAAAGGAATCCCCCGAGTCTTTTTTTTTTTTAATCAAACAATTTTTTTTAAAACTAATAAAATGGATGGTTTTTTGGTTTAGGTTTTAAGTATTGAAAGCCCGGATGACAAGAACAAGAAAACTATAGACTTTATACTTGACATAGGAATGCATCTTAGTGGATAGTTTATACATGAAGCTTGGATATCATGTATGTAGTTCATTCTATTTTCTGAAGCTTAAAAAGTTTTGAACTAGAGAAATAGCTCAAAGGACCGGTGCCATGGCCGGTTTGCATAAGATTTTGTCTTGGTACTGCTCTGTGTAGCTGTGGTGGCCTCCAACACCAGAGGCAGCAACTCCCACTCGGATGACAGTGACAGGTCTGAATCCTCTATCTCGGTGGTTATGATTAGTATTTGGTAGCTGAGAAGCATTCCTGTACTCATTTAATTTTTACTTAGTAACAGGTGATTTGTATCATGTCACAAAGATAGGATGCACTAGATAAGAGTAGATTTGAGTACACAGTCTGGGGGCTAGAGTGATACTGATGTGAGTAAGATACTTGCCTTGTCCAGAGTGATCATTTCCAACTATTGTTGTCATACTGGTCCCCTCTCCATCCTAACTGCCCTCAGCCCCCACTCACTTGTGGCAGGCTTCCAACTATTGGCCATTCCTCCTGGCCCCATTTTTCCTGGTCGCAAATATTAATCTCATACACGATGGTTCACCACCTCATCGTGGCGAGGGGGTGGCAACAGTACCAACTCATGAAGAGAGAACCAACATGCCACCCGCATGGCAGAGCCTAGCAAGCTACTCGTGGTGTATTCGATATGCCAAAAACAGTAACAAAAATGGGCCTCATTCCCCTGACCCTGAAAAAGCCCCCAATATGGAAGCATTGAGAAGGTCAAGCAAGGAGAGGCTGCTAAAATCCCAGTGTCAAACTAGACTGCCAAAACAAAGACTAAAATGACTGTATGCACTTGTTTTTTTCTTTTTGGGTCACACCTGGCGATGCACAGGGGTTACTCCTGGTTTATGCACTCAAGAATCACTCCTGGTTGTGCTCGGGACCATATGGGATGGTGGGAATCGAACCCCGGGTCGGCGGTGTGTAAAGCAAATGCCCTACCTGCTGTGCTGTCGCTCCAGCCCCAGACTGTATGCACTTTTAACGCATGTACGCTGGCATCGGAAGCATCCATTGAGGACCTGATGGTGCAAGCACAGAAGATCAAGTATGACATCATTGGATTGACCGAGATGAGAAGGCATTGATCACATCATGCCGTTTTTGACACAGGAGAAAAACTGTTCCTCAGAACATGCGACAGTAGAGGCATTGGTGGTATTGGTGTCCTCATCAACACAAACTTAGCCATGAGCATTGATTCATTCAAATGCCTAACAACCTGAATCAGATGCTTATGTTTGAATAGATGTGGCTCATTGCCGGCAGTTTCTGTCTTTGTTGTCTATGCACCAACATCCAACAACAACAAAGAAAAAATTGAGAAGTTCTACATGGAGCTGGAGCAGTTCTATAAAAAAGACCACACCTTCTACAAGGTCGTTGTCGGTGATTTTAACGCCAAGATAGGACCAAGAAGGTCACCCGAAGAACTCCAAATCAGGACCCACGGCTTAGAATGGAATGAACAGGTGAGAGACTGTCTGGGTTCATCATGTTCACCAAGACCATCCATGGTAACTCGCAGTTCCAGAAGGCCGAATCTAAACGTTGGACATGGGAGTCTCCCAGTGGACAGTTCCACAACAAAATTGACCACATCATATTCAATCGATGGTTTTGCCTGACCAATGTCACTGTTGTCCCAAAATTCCAAATGAGATCAGACCATTGTCTCCTTCGTGTGAAATTCTACTTCACGGAGCAGGGATGAAGGGCTGCAAAGTTTAAGAAGAGAACTCACAGAACGACCACCAACTGGGTGCTCTTTGGCACTATTGCAGCAATATGGGAAGATGCCATCATTGACAACATCAACGAGGAATACAATCGACTGGTTCAGCACCTCCATCATTGTGTGAGGAACGCCTAGAGTAAGAAAGCCACAAAAAGACGCCTGTCTCCGGAAACTCTCGAGCTCATTCACCAACGTGGTTTGGCATGAGCCTCAGACAATCATAAGCTAACGTCTGAACTCACAAAGCTGTACAGAGAAGCGATAAAGGAAGACCTCAAAAAGAGAAGAGAAGCAGTGTTGGCCAATACGGCAGAAGCCGGGAAAAGTATTCACAATGCCCGCCTGTCCTTCACCAACTATAAGACCAAGATGACTGCCTTCTAACGTCCTGATGGATCTATCACATCTTCCAGAAGGGCAATGGAAAATGTTATCCACAACTTCTACTCGAATCCTTCAATAGCCACACCTACCTGCCCACATACCAAATTCCGAGGGATGGATATGTTGTTCCCAGCATTCTCCCTTCCGAAATCCAACACACCATTATGTCGGTAAAGAAGTATACAGTACCCGGTCCAGACAAGGTCAGACCCAAACACCTGAAGAATCTGCCATCAGTACTCATCAATACACTGGCTCGGCTCTTCCCATGCTACCTGTCAAATGCAGGGTTCCATCCCAATGGAAAACCAGCAGGACTGTCCTATTGTACAAGAAGGGAGACATCTACGACTTTGGTAACTATTGCCCGATCTGCCTGTTGTCCATCATCTACAAGTTGTTCACTCAAGTCATCCTGAATAGGATTAGCAGAACACGAGATGAAGAACAACCATGCAAGCAAGCCGGGTTCCAAAAAGGATTCAGCACCATCGAACATATCGACATGGTGACCAAGCTCATTGAGGTTTTGTGAGAATTCAAGATGCTGCTCTGTCAAACGTTTATTGATTTAAAGAAGGCTTTTGATTCTGTTGAGACGGAAACAGTCATCGAAGCCCTAGCCAAACAGGGCATTTAAACTCAGTACATCAGCATCCTCCATGAGCTGTATTACGGATTCACCACCAGGATCTCACCATTCTACAAGGAAGTGATAATCAACATAAAGAGGGGTTTGGCCAGGCGATACCATTTCACAAAAACTCTTAAGTGCCACCATTGAGAACATCATCGATGGCTGGAATGGGAAGGAATGGGAGTGAAGATAGACGGTCGGAAACTATACCACCTCTGCTTCGCTGGTGACATTATTCTAATAACTCCAACCATTAGCTAATCAGCACGAATGCTGGCTGACTTTGACCATGAGTGTGGAAACGTCGGACTGCAGCTTAATCTCATGAAGACAATGTTCATAAAAAATGAACTAGTTCCTGACGTTCCATTTGCTCTGAATGGAACGAACGTCTCCGAATGCAGCAGTTATGTGACCTAGGTCGAGAACTCAACATGATGAATGACCTGGCACCTGAGCTGTGCAGGAGGAAGAGAGCAGTTTGGAATGCCTTCAAGAGCGTCAAAGAAGTTGTTAAGAGGACAGAGAACCTCTGGCTCCTGGCACATCTTTTCGACTCCACCATTCTTCCTGCACTAACATATGCAGAAAGATTTGGAAATGACCGCTAGACTAGAGCTGTTATCAACTGGATTCCATGGGACATCAAATGAATGCCTGGTCGCCCACCTATGAGGTGGTCAGACTTCTTTGTCAAGGCCCTGAACAAATGGTTTGAGGCTCTTCATGCTCCTGGAGCAAGCAGACACCATTGGGCTACACTGGCACATGACAGGGAGGAATGGAAACATTACTGGCACCCACTCGAGCAAATCAATGAGCAATGGGATAACAAGTGATACAAGTGATACACTTTTTTTTAGTAAAAAAATATGTAGAATAGCCTTCCAAACTGTAATGCCCAAAATGGGAGGGAGGAAGAGAGAGAGAGAGAGAGAGAGAGAAATGTGTCTGCCAACCCCAGTTCTATTCCTGGCATTCTATATGGTCCCCCAAGCACCATCAGGAGTAATTCCTGAGTACAGAGCCAGGAGTAACCCCTGAACATCACAGGTATGACCCTGAAACAAACCAAAGCAAAAAATGTTAAAAAAAAAAAAAAGAAAAGAAAGTAAAACACAAGAACAAAGTGGGGGAGAATGAGTTGCAGTAGAATGAGAAGATACAGTCAGTCAGTTGAGCATATTCATAGTAAGTCTTTCCTGTCCTGCGTCCTTGGAATCCTTAGAGCTTATAACTGGGAGATACAGGAAGGAACTGGCAGCTAATCGTGACAGGGCCTAAAGGTCATCTGGGGTTGTCCAGGTAGCTCAGTGTCTGCAGCGCCTTACATGCACAAGGCTGGTTTGAAGCTCAACATTGCATGGTTCCCTGATCACAAGGAGGGACCCAGGAGCACAGAGCCAGGACTAGCTGTAAGTACCATGGATGTGGTCCTAAAACCTAAAAATAAAAAGATAAATTTTCACTCCTGGTAAGCTCAGGGGACCATATGGGGTGCCAGGGATCAAGCCCAGCTCAGCCCCAGTGCAAAGCAAGTGCTCCACCCACCGTACTATGTCTATCCTTCAGCCTCTGTGAGAATAACACTTGGAAGAAGTCAACCAATCTCTTCTGAATTTAGATGG
This sequence comes from Sorex araneus, assembly GCF_027595985.1. Lineage (NCBI taxonomy): Eukaryota > Metazoa > Chordata > Mammalia > Eulipotyphla > Soricidae > Sorex > Sorex araneus. Next base: position 334,362,475 of record NC_073302.1, on the reverse strand, counting down.
TCTGATTACTTAATATATGATGAATGCCATTTAAGTTTTTGCATTTTGTCAGAGTTTTGTCTTGGATGATTTTCTATAAAATCAATTGACAGCTAAGATTCAAAGGACAATAGGAAGATGCTTTGACTACCCTGGGGAATGAAAGAGGCTTTATTTCAGACTCTGTATGAAGCTAACTGAAGTTCCAAACAAAACTAATCCACTCAGTCTAATAAAGAATTTACAATAATAGAAATTCTTAGCACATTAGCACTTCAGAAAAAGGTGCAGGAAATAACATTAGCCTTGAGGAAAGGAACAAAGCCATTAGATGAAATCCTGTTACTGATGTGACAAACAGCAAGATCATTGCCTGTGGCATCTGAACACCCGTATCCGCAAGCTAATACCGCATGGTAATTCCAGATGGAAATCATTTCTGATCCATTTGAAGGTTGAGTTGAGACTTGTTAATGCCTAAGAAGGTAAGTTTCATATTTTGAAGACAAACAGCTTTCATTAATCTTTCAACCAGTGAAATAGCTAAAGAAAATACTCAATTTAGAATTTTCTATTTTAATTATTTTAATTTTTCTGTGTGGCTGAGTGAAGAACTATGACTTTTAATGACTTATGTACTGGTTGGGTAGTTTTTAGGACTAGAATCCTGTCACTTGGTATCTTACTGAGATTGTGGCATTTTAAACTTCAATTGAAATTTTGATGTTATTTTTATTTTTATGTATTTATTTATTTATTTTTGCTTTTTGGGTCACACCCAGCGATACACAAGGGTTATTCCTGGTTCATGCACTCAGGAATTACGCCTGGTGGTGCTCTGGGGACTATGTGGGATGCTGGGAATCGAACCTGGGTGACCTCGTTCAAGGCAAATGCCCTACTCACTGTGCTATTGCTCCAGCCCCTTGCTGCTATTTTTAACTCCTTACTTAAGGATTGCTTATTCAAGGATTGCTAACTACTTCCAGAATTTTTATCCATTTTCCTTGAAGAGGAAAAGGTGACAAAACATACCTATTAAATTTTGTTTCAAAACTGTGGAAGTATAGTAAAACTTCACTAGTAGGATAGAAGAGAATGTTTTTCTAATTTTTCTTTTAAATTTCTTCTTTTTCATTTTTGTCTTTTCTGTTTTCCGGGAGAATTTCTCCATTTCAAATCCCTCTACTTCTATCATTCTATATTTCCTGGAGTGTTCTTCTTCTGTAGTACTCTGTTCTTATTTCATGGAGAGAGTATCTTAAGTATTTGAAAATATTACTAATAGTTTATTGCTTATTTTAATTCTCCTGGAATAATCATTTCTTTCCTCATGCTTTATTCTGTTTGTTGTGTATCTGCCTTTCATGTTTATTCTTCCTTGATTATGTCGTTATTTTGAATCACACAAAGACTTCACTATTATGTTTTTGAAACTAGATTCCTTGTCTATTACTGCATACAATTTTTTATCAAAGAAGCATAGGAAATGGTGATAATATAAAATACAATAATATAAAATACACATATTTTATCACATTGAGAAACAATCCAGAGTTTTAAAAAAAGATGCCCTGGGGCCAGACCTGGAGTGCAGGCTTTGAACGCGTGTCTTGAGATTCCATCCCTGGCACCACATGGTGCCACCAAGCACTGTATCACATGCTCCCCCACCCCCAGAACGGTGCTCGGAATTCTAAAAGTACCTCTTTAAAGCAAAAGTACATTTAATAACATTTTGGGGAGGGTGTCACACTCAGCGATGCACAGGGGTCCCTCCTGGCTCATGCACTCAGGAATTTCCCCTGGCAGTGCTCAGGGGACCATATGGGATTCTGGGATTCAAACCTGAGTTGGCCTCGTGCAAGGCAAATGCCCTACCTGCTGTGCTATCACTCCAGCCCTCATTTAATAACATTTTATTAACTTTTTTTTGTGGTGAAACAAGTTTTTTTTAATTGAAACCTATTGTTTTTAGAAAAAAAATTGAGACTTATTTAGAAAGATATAAGGGGAAAAGAAAGAAATTACGTATTCAAGAGCAAACACAGGCTTCTCTAAAGTGGGAAAGAGTAAGCAAAAGAAACATACGAGCAAGTGAGGTGTGTGTATGAACACATCTCCCATGAGGGAGAACACCAGCATAAAGAGCGTTTTATTAAATACATTTTATTAACATTAAACCTTAAGTATATAGACATCTTTTAAACATTCTCTTAAATATTCATTTTAGGGTGTTTGCCAGCTTCCAAATAAAAATGATGAAAAGGAATATCCGCACAGAAGAATTGATATCAGGTATTATTAATAACTTATTGACTATTAACTCTTTTCCTTTCTGCTATCCTGGTGTTTGTCTTGGAACACAGATATCTAGAACATTCTGAAGTGTCATATATTCCTGCTGCAGACAGAATCTAGCTTAGAACTGTGAGACAGTCATAAGGAATAATGACTGTCTGAAGGATCTAATTTGTCTTCTCTAGGTTTGCGCCTCACCAGTATGCCTCCCAAGCTCAGAAGTAGTTTCCTGCCGGGGAAAGTTACTTGTAGAAATGAGGTGGGGAAACTGGAGAAGGTGGAGAGATGAAGCAGTATGTTTCACTTCTCCACAGCTCCTGAGACCATCATTTGCTGAAAGTTGGCACCTAATGATTATCTCTTCTTTGGGTTATTAGACCATAGACTCATTTTTGGTATTTTGTGCCTTGTGATTTAAAGAGATTTGAAAGTCCTTTTTTTTGCTAATTTTTAAAATGTTTAAAATGATTTTGTGCTTTGATTTTTTTTCAGGTTAATACCCAAGGATCAGTATTACTGTGGAGTTCTCTATTTCACTGGAAGTGATATTTTCAATAAAAATATGAGAGCTCATGCCCTAGAAAAGGGCTTCACAATTAACGAATACACAATTCGTCCTTTGGGAGTCACTGGTGAGTAGCTGGGACTGCATTGGTCTTATCATCTGTAGAGGATTGTTCTTTTCCAAAGTTTTAGCAGCTTACCTTTCTCTAAAAAGTCTTTTTGGTAATAATTTCTGTTAATTGTAGTTTGTTTGTATCATTAATCCCTCAATCAACAAAAGAGGCTTTAGGTCTCAATTAGTCATTTCTAATGTTACATTATTTTGTTTTGTTTGGGGGCCACACCTGGCTGTGCTCAGGGTTTACTCCTGGCTCTGCACTCAGAGATCACTCCTGAAGGGGCATAGAGAACCAAGTAGGGTGCTGGGGATTGAACCCAGGTCAGATGTGTGCAAGTAAAACACTTTACTATCTGCTGTACTATCTCTCATCCCCTATTCTGATTTTTAAAGAATGAATGAAATCCTTTCTACTTATCATGGTCAAGAATCGGTTAAAATAAAAACCAAACAATCTTCTGTGGGTTTTTGTTTTAATGTATTTCTAAAGGACCCAGCTCTCACTGCCTTTAGTGGAAGGCCATTATGATAACCCATGCTTTTGAATATAAAGACTAAGACAGCTTATACATATTTTTAATATTTCACAATATTCTGTGTGATTTACTTTTCTCTGCTAGGAAAATGAAGATCTAGTCCTAAAAGTATAAAATCAAGCTTTTATTCTTGGTAGACCAAGGCAGTGCTACATATATGTCAGTGTACATATACACATTATGTGGGAATCTAATTTAGGATAGATTTGATTTAGTGGGCAGAATGTACCACAAATTCTGCATTTCTAGTAAGTTTGCAGGTGAGACCAATTTTGTTCATTCAGAGAGCTATATTTGAATTGCAAAGGAGCTAACAAGATTATTTCATGTATTCATGGTGGCTTTAGTAGAGATCCAGCCAGCAGGAAAATTCTGAGTTTCAACCATTTTTATTGGCCTTAGTTGGGATACTCAGGTTCATTTTCTAGTATTGACAAAACTCAGAAATAAGCTTATGTAGGAGAATGGGGTGGTCAGTGTCTTTTTTAGTGGCTCAGTTACCCGTTTCTTCTTCTGTAACTCTCGGTCTTAAACTATAAGCTGTGAAGTGAGCTCCTAAGTCTTTCCTGACTGTTTACAGGAGTTGCTGGCGAGCCCCTGCCTGTGGGCAGTGAGAGAGACATTTTCGACTACATCCAGTGGGAATACCGAGAACCCAAGGACAGGAGTGAATGAGCCTCTCAGCGCGTCCTCCAGGCACGGCTCCAGAGGGTTCTTAATTTATTTCCTAACCTTTGCTATGTAAGGGTCTTTGGTGTTTTTAAATGGTTGTTTCTCATCACGCTTTGGCTTGTGTTGTAGTGAATAAAACCTCTTGTGCCAGTGTGAAGTACCTGTTCCTCTTTTATTAGCAAACATGCTTAAATTTGCATACTGTGTTCATGATCATACTTTGTGAATAATTTAATAGAGGGAATTAAGAGATAAAAGTCTTTAATAAGAAAATTCTTAGTTTTTCAGTTTTCACCTCCATTGTCCCACTGCCTTTCCCCTGTTACTGATTGTAAGTTTGTCTACTAAGGTGTACACAGAGACCAATCTGAAAAGGGGTCATTACTTTTTAGATACTAGAGACCTTTATTCATTATTTTTATTAGCTCATATTAGATTTTGTAATAAATACTTTTTTAAAAAGGTATATGATTTAGCTTTTAATGAAATCTGTAATAGTTGCTTATAATCAGAAAGAGCTTCCTTAAGCAAAATCATGTCTAATAGGCACTCATATACAAAGTACAACTTCTTAAATAGGAAAAATGTCTTTCACTTTTTTGGTTTTGACTTTTTGAGTCATACCCGGTGATGTTCAGGGGTGACTCCTGGCTCTGCATTCTGGAATTACTCCTGGTAGGGCTCGAATCCAGTTGACCACATGCAAGGCAAATGCCCTACCCACTGTGCTGTCGCCCTGACCCCCATTTTTCACTTTTTTGCCCTAGTTTTTTTCCCCAAGTAACTTTTAAGTTCATGTGGTCAAGATATATAAGTAAAAACATTCCTGAAAGACACTGTTTTGAAATATGTTAAATAAATACAAAATGTAAAAAAATTTTAAATGATAAGTAAAATTATTGAAAACTGGTAACTTCCAGAAGGCTATTCAAGCATAAAAATGCTACTTCCTATTAAATCTTTTTTAACCAAATTATTTTGTAATAAAATGTCATTTTCCTTTCCAGAAGGAAAAAAATGAACTATAGAGTTATTAGGGAAAAATAAAATATTTGCTGTGATTATTTTTCCCTGGTAAGTTACAAGAATTTACTGAAGAATAGATACTATCACTTTCCCTCACGTCATATCTCCCCCCCCCCCAAAAGTTCTGTCAGGTACCAAAACTTAATCAGAAATTATTCAAAAATTAATTTGAACTGATATTACTAGATAAAAGTTAAGCGTTTTTTTGGTTACAGAATTATGGCACTTTCCTGGAAATAAACAAATTCCAAACTAATTTCCATTAACCTCAAAGCTGCAGCAATGTTGTCTAGCACAGTCTAGATCAGTTATTATAATATTCGGTTGTAACAAACTGCTGCTTGAATACAGCTGGGAGTCTTGTTTATTCTGAAGTATTTGCAGCTTGCTAGAGCTTCTGACAGACTCTTAACCGTGCATGTTGTCTGTTGCCAGTGGCCTGACTCCGACACACTAGCCCAGGACCACAGTCGCAGCGCTGGAAGATTTCTGGCGCTTGTGCAGTGTCTTTGTGTCCTCTCCTGGAGCAGACTTGTCCCTCTAAAAGGACTGGCTTGCACATTTTAGTCCAAAAATGACGGGCACAGCAGAGTCCAGGTCCACAGTCAGAGGTTCTAAGACAGCTTTCCCCCTCTTGTCCTGTAACACAGTTACCAGAGGCTTCAGCAGGGAGTGACAAGGGCGAGGGCAGGAGAGACTGCGTGAGAATTACGACATGGCACAGTGCTGAAGGCCGCAGAAGGGAAGTAGAGGCTGCAGGTGGCTCTACAGCCAGCGCGCATGTCACAGTGGTAGGGGTCAAAAGTGTTGGCCCTGTCTACCCAGCACAATCTCTTTTGTGACCTTTCAAAAACATGAAAAAAAAAATGTTTCCCCTGTCTTAAAGAATGAAGTATTATTGCTTCATGTTTTCTAAAATGGAATTTACACCAGCAGAATGATGGACCCTTACGAGGGGACCAGTTAACCTGGAGCCCCGAAGAATGTTGAGTTCACTGCCTTCAAACACTTGGGCTACTTTATGTCAAAGACCAGGCTGCCAAAAGCTTTCCAAGTAACTTGGTCTTGGTGAAGTTTCTAGAGAGGGGAAATTGTCATTTATCAAGTTGTGGTCTATAAAAATGTTTACGTTTTGAGATTTTATGGCTAATTGGTTTGTTACTTTGCCAGCTGGTCTGCTATCTGTACTGTTTCTTATGTAATCTCTGTAGCTGCTTATGGAAAGGGGTTGGAAGCAGTGTTTTGGGGGTAGAAAAGAATAAAGTCAGTTTCAACCTGTTTAGCAGAAAAGTGTTTTTCTTAAAAAGATAAAAAAGTGTCAAAGCTGGGGAGATAGCTCAAAGGTGTTGTTTTGGCAGGTAAGGGGCGGTTTGGACCCATGTGTGCTTCTCAGGCCTGACTCCTGGCTGTGTTCTGTGCTCAGGGATCACTCCTGGTGCTGCTGAATATGGGAGGCACATGCGTATGTGGGTGGACCCAGGGCCACCAGGGCTTTACCTCTGGACTAGTGCTCTGATCCCTGCATCGCAGGAATTTGCATGTAGAAAGCCCAGGTTCAATCCCTGATATACCTCATAAGTCCTCCAAGCACCACCAGAAATGACTCCTGAGCACTACACTGGAGTAGTGCCTGAACACTGCTTGCTGTGACCCAAAAACAAACAAAAAAAACCAAATAAAACCAATGTGCTGCTCTTACCTTTACTGACTTGTGATTTCTTAATGTTTGGCTTCCGTTTTGGTTTGTTTTCCTGAATTGGATGCCCAGGTGTTCCTTTTGTACCTACACCATCTTGCTCCTCAGCTTGCCTTTCCAGGACTGAGGTTGCATCTTCCATTGTAGTGCAGACATCTGGGAGACAGCCAGGAAGTCAGAGGTATTAGCTTCCAGGAACAGAAGCACAGACGAGCTGATGACACTGATAACAGCTCAGCAGTGCTTCTTTCTTTAATTTAGACAGAATCTTCTAGATTTGGAGACTTACATACTCAAAATTCATATAATCACCCATGGCAAAGAAGTTAATGGAATTCAAGTAAAAATGGGAGAATGTGAAAGAGTCTAATTTCAACCTTTTCTATAAAATCAGTCTCCCCAACGGGCTCCTAGTGTTGCTGCTAGGAAATAAATTTTGTGGCATTGAGAAAAGGCTGCACAAATCCACTTCAAGCTGGCTTTGAGAAACCTTTTGACAGTGCCTATCTTGGAGTATTCCAGTCTATGAGACTCAGCTGCTGTCTTCAGTTGAGTGAAGCACGCAGCCTGCGAGTGTCTGTGGCAGCTTACCATTCAGGCAGAGTGTCCCTGGGCAGCACATGGCATCACGCTGGCACCTTCTTCGTACCCCACGACAGGTAGCACAGAATGGCTTCTCATCCTGGGGCTTGAGGCAGAATTTTCTAGTATTACAGTCCTTGTCAGATAAACACTGTGAACCCTGTGAAGAGAAACTTGTCTCAGGGCTAAAGAATCCAGCAGAATCTAAGACGAGCCACTTTAGTGTGAGTGTCAAGAAGTCAAGTCAGAGCACTGCTATAAAGCTGTGACAGAACTCGGGCAGCATTGCAAGTTTTCAGTAGAATTGGTTTTCTTCCACAAAGCAGCGGGTGAATCACCCACAAAGACCTATGTACTACAAAAGTGTTCATGTATGAAAAATTGCCCTGCTTTTAAAACCCAGAATCTAATTTTCTTACACTGTGGAAATGGAAGAAAAAGTTTTCCCCATGTGGCTCTTACAGATATGAGATCTTTAATATAAATCTGTTAACATCTACAGTTAGTGGAATAGAGTTGGCAGTTTCTGGCATTTCTATTTGATATCTTAGTCCAGTCATCAAGTCACTCACAACATCCACTAGTCAAGGTACATTGACAACCCTTATTCAAATGGTGTCCTTTGGTATTTTCAGGGACTTATAAGAATCAAATAAGCAGATATCAAAAACATTTTCTCATCAATAATTGATCCTTTTGATTTGCTCATGCGCACACACACACACACACACACACACACACACACACACACACACGACATACTAGACATATATGAAAGAATCCCTAAAACAGTTCTATGAGATGAATCAATGACAAAACAAAAAATTTTTTTCTGCTTTTTAGGTCACACCTGCTGATGCTCACGGATCACTCCTGGCTCTGCACTCAGGATTAACTCCTGGCAGTGCTCGGGGGACCATATGGGATTGCTGGGGATCAAACCCGGGTCAGCCGCATGCAAGGCAAATGCCCTACCCATTGTACTATTGCTCTGGCCCTGTTCCTTGACTCTTGCATATAGTATTTTTTTCTTGACTATGTGGCCTTGGTTAAATTACTCTGTTGGCCTGGAGTAGTGATCAGTGGTTAGCGTGCAGGTGGCATTGTGTAAGTCTTTATATATATGAGGTGCTAGGTTAATTCCAGGTACCAAAGGGGTAAAAAATTCCTCAATATTTCTATCTTGTTTTCAGTCAGTTATAATTAGAAGTGTGGTTCCAACTCCTGATTAGCAGGCTGATTAATTACTGAATGCCCTGCACAGCCATATTGTTCATTGGTTAATCTGTGAGTGCTAAGCATCAGATTCTGCCAGGGTGCACGCCTCCACAATAGTAAACCACCCCATTTGCCTTGATGATGAAAAATCCCCACCATGAAGTCGCTTGAGCCCAGTCCAGCACCCCAGCCCCAGCACAGGGCCGGCTCCCTGGCTGCACTGTACCTTCCGAGCGCCCTGCAGGTCTGAGCCTTTGATGTTATTGAAGTCCAGAACCAGCGCTCCCAGGGGCACGCAGAGCCAGCTGAGCCCCAGGACGACCGCCACCACCATCCTCAGACCAGGCTGCCACTCTGACCCAGCGAGGGCTTTTCTCGGCCCTCTGGAAGAGCTCTTTCTGCAAGAGAAGCAACCCGGTAAAAATAGGCAAGCTGGACCCAGAGACGTCTGAGGAGCAGGTTCCTCCTGAAACAGTTTATAGCCAGATGTGCCCCTCACCTCTCCTCCTCCCTCCTCTCATTTCCTTCCTCTTACCCCACACAGGCTGCAACAAATCCCTTCAAATCTGTTTGATCAATAGTTCAAAACAAGGACTCAATAGAGGGAGCGCAGAGGCAGGGCTGCGGCAGCTTCTCCTCCAGGGGCTGACTCCCTCTTAATTATTGCATATCAAAGTTAGTTCAAAGGGCCAGCCAGAGCAGGATGTCTGTATCAAAGCGCTCTGATAATCACCTGCATTTCCTACCTGCAGTAATCCTTTGGGGGTGACGAGTCTGTTCTAAGATCTGTTTTCACAGCTAATTGTGCCCAAAGAAAGAAATGAACCACATCGGTCATTCTGCTAGAGAAGATGCCAAAAACTAATGAGCTACAAAATATAGTGAGAAGTTTCAAACTGAGCTTCAGATAGTGACGACAGATAGAAAAGAGAGAAAAGTACCTCTGATTAGCTCTGACATCCAGATGTAAAATCCAAATAGCTTAAAAACTGTGAACATACTAGCAGCTGTTCTAAATAATTGTCAATTGTAAAATCATTCTCCTTAAAATGGAAATTGACCTCTGATATTAGGGTTATTTAATTAGAAAAAATAACAAAATGGGGGCTGGAGCGATAGCACAGCAGGTAGGGCGTTTGCTTTGCACACGGCTGACCCCAGTTCGATACCCAGCATCCCATATGGTCATCCCCACCCCCCCAAGCACCACCAGGAGTAATTCCTGAGTGCAGAGCTAGTAGTATCCCCTGTGCATTGCCAGGTGTGACCCAAAAAGCAAAAAATAAAATAAAATAACAAAATGTATTTTAAATATTTTTAAATGATGGGGAGAAGCACAGAAAATTTATTTTCTATAGATTTATGCCACTCAGTAAATCAGGAAACAATCTAATTTATAATTAATTATTTAATGTATTGCATTTGTTAAATTGACTTAAGAAGAATGGGGTCTCCAAGTGCCTGGCTGATTTCAGATGAAATTTAATCTATTTTCAATTTTTTTAATTTAAATTTTGAATAAGATTTTGTTTTGTTTTGTTTGGGGGCTGCACCTGGCAGTGCTCTGGGGTTACTCCAGACTCTGCACTCAGGGATCACTCCTGGCAGGCTCAGAGGACCAGATGGGGTGCCGGGGATCAAACCTGACTTGACCCTTGTACAAGGCAAGTGCACCAACCCCACTGCTTTTTTCTTTTATGGTCTGCATTTTTTGTCAGCAAGTCTTTTAGAGAAGACATACCATTCCTTATATACTATAAGGGTTTCAAACAGTCTCATCATAAAATCTTGTTTTTTTCATTGAATCACCATGAGATAGAGTATTACAAAATTGTTCATGGTGCATCTCAGTCATACAATGTTCCGACACCCATCCCTCCACCAGTGTAATTTCCCAGCACCAGTGTCCCCAGTTTCCTTCCCACCCCTTCAAGCCATCCCCCCAACCCAACCACTTCTATGGCAAGCCCCGCTCTTCTCTCTCTCTCTCTCTCTCTCTCTCTCTCTCTCTCTCTCTTTCTCTCTCTCTCTCTCTCTCTCTCTCTCTCTCTCTCTTTCATTTTAGGCATATGGTTTGCAATGCAAATGCTGAGAGGTTATCATATACATCCCTTCACCTACTGTCAACACTCAGTTCTTGTCCAGAGAGATCATTTCCACCTAGTATTGTCATAAAGGATCCTCCTCTATCGTGACTCCATCCATCTCCCACACCACTGAATCATATCTTACTCTCCTTCTACTGCTTTCATTGTTCTCAGTGTTGGCTAGTCTTAGTGCCTTCTGTGTGACATGCTTTTGTCTGTTTATTTTAGTGAATAAAATTATTTTTATTTGGGGAATAAAATAAAGTATTTTTATTTGGGGAAAGGAAAGAGAAAAGGAGGGAAAAAAGGTGAGGGAGACGGCCTGACTCCACCATCTCAGGACAGACCTCACCAAGATATAATCTGCTGAAAATTTGGGTATGTGGGTTTTGTGACTGAAATCTCTGGGCTTTCTTGGGAATGGGATAGGCTACCTCCCCCCCACCTCCCTGTACTTTTGGGAACCTTGGCAGTCACATCCACATCCCAAAGCTTCCACCCAGTTGGAAAGCTACTCCAGCCTTACCATCCTGATAAAAATACCGAATGCCCTGAACTAGGGACACTGGTGCTGGGAAATTACACTGGTGGAGGGATGGGTGTCGGAACATTGTATGACTGAGATGCAACCATGAACAATTTTGTAATACTCTATCTCATGGTGATTCAATTAAAAAAAAAACAAGATGTTATGATGATTGAGACTTCATGTGACCCTTATAGTCATGTCCACCATGACCTCTTATCACCTGTATTGCAAACCATAATGCACAAAAAGAAAAGAGAAAGAAAGCAAGAAGGAAAGTGCCTCCCATAGAGGGAGGCTGGCGGTAGGGGATGGAGGGTTAGGGGATGGTGGTGGGGAAATGGGAGACATTGGTGGTGGGAAATGTACACTATGGTGTATTGGATCATTGTATGAGTGGGTGCTGGATCATTGTATGACTAAAACCCAATTATGTACAGCTTTGTAATGGTCTATCTCTTAGATATCCAATTTAAAAAAATCTTAAAGGTGAAGGAGAGAGGGAAAAAGAAAAGGAAAGAGAAGAGGAGGGAACAGAGGGAGGGAAAGGGGGAAAGAGAAAGGGAGAGAGAGAAAGAAGAGGAAGCAGAGGTGGGAAAGAGGAGAGGATACATCGCAGTTTGGCCACAGAGACTGATTTTTTTTCCTTTAAAAGGAGGTTTTATAGGAGATCTTTCCCCAAACCCAAATCCCCTTTTCCCCAAATCCCACCGAGGAATTAGGTTGTGGCCAAAGTGTTCCTTGGATTCCTTGGGTCTGTTCCACAATCTTGACAGGATCTTTTGTTGCTCTTGGAGCTGTTTTTCTATTTGTGTTGTTTTGTTTTGTTTGGGGGCCACACCCAGCTGTGGTTAGGACTTACTCCTAGTTCTGCTCTCAGGGACCACTCCTGGCAGAGCGCAGAAGTTCCTGTGTGGTACCAGGAACTGAACCTCAAGGCTAGTGCCTGACCTGCTGTACTGTCAGTGCTTCACTCTCTGTTCTCTCTCCTCTGGGGGATGCCTCCGTTTCTGCTGCTGAGTATTTTGCAATGCTGGAGATTGAACCAAAGACCTCACATGTGCAAGCAAGGGCTCTACCACTGAGCTGCATCCCTAGCCTGTGAGATGCTTTTCAAAAGTCTACAGTGCTCTTATATATGCCATCAGAGACATTATCATGACTGGGTCTTCTTCCAGACCCCCCTCCCCCACCCCACAGTCCATTGACACAGCATCCAGGCCTATGCAGTGGGCAGTGCCTCCTGGACTGTGCCCAGCACCTCCCCAGACTGGACCTGACTTCCTGGGGTCCGCACTGCTGCCAACAACTGCCGTGGCATGGGGCTCCCCCCCCCCCCGCCCACCCCTCCTGTGGCATGGGGCTTCCTCTCTGCCTCTACCACTTTGTTTCACTCAAACTGACATCAAACAACCTTTGATAGTATGATAAGCCTGGTGACGAGGTGTGTTACAGAATTTATTTTGAAGTTGGACAATTATGACCAAGAATAAAGGAGAGAGCCTCAGGGTTCCTTCTCTGCTGGGCTTTTGTGCTGCTTCCTGTTAGCTCACTGAAGAGAGTATCAGGCCACCAAAGGCCTCTGGCAGTGTACACAGACCAAAGGACTACTGGGAGGTCCTGTAGCAGCTCAAACATGCACCGAGCACTTAGTATGTAGCAGAACCTGTGTTTAAATGAGGAGTAAAAGGTAAAGTGCAGCACTTTCCCCCCTCCCCCCTCAGGAGCTAGTGTCCAGTCAGGGGACCTGAGCTGGGATGATTTTCATGTATTCTGACAAGCAGTAAGGCATAAGCATTAGGATGACAGAGCAGTGTGCCCTTATGCATTCCAGCAGGGGGAAGTCGGAGCTGGAGCTTGGGGTCTGAGGTAGTGTTTCCTAGGTCCACGTGTGATCAGGGGAAGTGAGGGCAGGCAGAAAGGTGCATTTTGGTTCTAAGAGATTCTGTGAGACCAGGGAAACATTCGGCACAAGAGGAGACTGCAGAGCAGTGAAGAATCTAATGGACCACAGGAAGAAGTGATTTTATTTTGATATAATGGAAAATATTTAAGCTTGAAAATGGGTATTGGAAATGGATGCATTTTTAGGAAAGAGTAAGGAGCTAGGTAACTAGGTAGAAGAGGGTTGGGGCCCACCAAAAAATGGGGAGAAGAAATGAACAGAAGTTTCCTCAAAAAAGAAATACAAATGGCCAAAAGGCACATGAAAAAATGCTCCACATCACTAGTCATCAGGGAGATGCAAATAAAAACAACAATGAGATATCATCTCACACCACAGATACTGGCCCACATTCAAAAAAACAAAAGAAACCAGTGCTGGTGTGGATGTAGGGAAAAAGGGAAACTCCTTCACTGTTGGTGGAAATGCCGACTGGTCCAGCCTTTCTGGAAAACAATATGGACAATCCTTCAAAAACTAGAAATTGAGCTTCCATATGACCGCACAATACCACTTCTGGGAATATATCCTGAGGATGCAAAAGAAGCACAGTAGAAATGACATCTGTATCTTATGTTCATTGCAGCACTGTTCACAATAGCCAAAATCTGGAAACAATCCAAGTGCCCTAGAACAGATGACTGGTTGAAAAAACCTTGGTACATCTACACAATGGAATACTATGCAGCTATTAAGAGAGATGAATTCATGAAATTTGCTTATAAATGGATAGACATGGAGAGTATCATGCTAAGTGAAATGAGTCAGAAAGAGAGGGACAGACATAGAGGGACTGCACTCATTTGTGGAGTATAGAATAGCATCACATGAGGCTGACACCCAAAGACAGTAAATATAAGGACCAGGAGGATTGCCCAATAGCTGGAAACCTGCTTCATGAGCAAAGGGGAGAAGGCAGATGGAATAGATAAGGGATCACTAAGAAAATGATGGCTGGAGAAATCAGTCAGGATGGGAGATACGTGCCGAAAGTAGATAATGGACCAAACATGATGACCTCTTAGTGTCTGTGTTGCAAGCCATAATGCCCAGAAGTAGAGAGAGAGTATGGGGAATATTGTCTGCCATGGAGGCAAGGGAAGGGTGGGAAAGGGGGCGTTATACCAAGGATATTGGTGGTGGGGAATGTACACTGGTGGAGGGATGGGTATGGGTGTTTGATCATTGTGTGATTGTAACCCAAACATGAAAGCTTGTAACTATCTGACGGTGATTCAATAAAGAAGAAGAAGAAGAAGAAGAAGAAGAAGAAGAAGAAGAAGAAGAAGAAGAAGAAGAAGAAGAAGAAGAAGAAGAAGAAGAAGAAGAAGAAGAAGAAGAAGAAGAAGAAGAAGAAGAAGAAGAAGAAGAGAAGAAGAAGAAGGAGAAGAAGAAGAAGAAGAAGAAGAAGGAGGAGGAGGAGGAGGAGGAGGAGGGAGGAGGAGGAGGAGGAGAGAGGAGGAGGAGGAGGAAGAAGAAAAGAAGAAGAAGAAGAAGAAGAAGAAGAAGAAGAAGAAGAAGAAGAAGAAGAAGAAGAAGAAGAAGAAGAAGAAGAAGAAGAAGAAGAAGAAGAAGAAGAAGAAGAAGAAGAAGAAGAAGAAGAAGAAGAAGAAGAAGAAGAAGAAGAAGAGAAAGAAGAAGAAGAAGAAAGAAGAAGAAGAAGAAGAAGAAGAAGAGAAGAAGAAGAAGAAGAAGAAGAAGAAGAAGAAGAAGAAGAAGAAGAAGAAGAAGAAGAAGAGAAGAAGAAGAAGAAGAAGAAGAATTGGGGGCAGGGGGGTGCTGTGGGGGGAGTTCCTCAGTTATAATTTTCCCAATGATGAGAAAGAGGTCCAATTTAGGGACAATGAGTTCCAAGCTGAATCCCTTCACCTGTCTTGAGACCCTCCACTGCCTAAGCTGGCACATTGTGTGTGTGTGTGTCTGTGTGTGTGTGTGAAGGTGCAATGGACAGGGACTTCCAGGCAGAGCCGGCGGGGGGTGGGGGTGGGTGGGGAGGGTTCGGGGAGGGCGGGTAGGGGGCGCATCAGGGGAGCCAAAGGGAGCCTGGGCCATGATCCAGACCATCAAATGTGTACTGAGTGTCTCATATGGAGGTAGATTAGCCCCTGTGTCACACTACCTCCCACAGACAGGGGGCCGTGGACACAGGCAGTGGGGACTGCAGGCCACGCGCATCTGGAAGTCGCACCTCTGTGTAGGGCCCATCTCAGCACTCTGACGTGCAGGCCTCAGGACAACATCTGATCCATGTCCCAGCTGGGCTGTTCTTCCTCTAACCTCCCCATTTGCCTGTACCTTCATGTGCTGTCAGGGCACTTAGAAACTCTACCTTGAGGGCCAAAGGAATAACAGAACAGTAGATAAGACACTTGTCTGGCACATG